>NW_028190698.1:1800000-2280000 GCF_048542155.1 Nylanderia fulva
CACGTGCGCAGTTCTCCTGAGGACGCGAGGGTGAGTGGAGTGGAGGACGAGGGACGAGATTCCAAGGGTCTTTTCTCCTCTCTCTCTCCACCTCGCCTATGGTTAAAGCACGAATGTCGCGCGTTCGTGAGACAATTGTTGTTAGGTGATCGATGACTGCGTAAGACGCGTTTAGTTCGCCACACACTCTCTTATCTCCGACGAAAGTAGCCTTCTATACCAGTGCGTATAAAGGTTGCTTCTGAACGAGGCGAACGATCGTACGATCCATCCATCCAGCCAGCTTTTGGGCGCTTCTACAAGATTTTTTCGCTTCCGCGAATACCGCATAACCTGTAACAACGTTCGATTTCGATAGAACGATGAAGCTGTATTGCGTCTTTCTCGTCGCCCTGGCCTGCGTCAGCGGTGTATTCGGGGACGGCCTCAAGTGTAAGTTGTTATTTTATTTATTCTGGAATTTTTTGTCCATCGGACAAAGTAGTGCAAGTGTAAAGGTAGAATGGTCATATACATATAGCATCAGGATTCTTTCCTTATAGGATATAGAGATAATAAGAATATATAATATGAAATAGAGAGATATATATAAAAAAGAGATATATAAAAATATATATATCTATATAAAAATATATATATAATATATATATAATATATCATATATAAAATATATATATATAAAATATATATATATAAAATATATATATATATATATCTTTCTCTTTATCCCCCCTCCCTCTTCCTTCCTGCAAGATGTCTAATTTACAGACACGCGGGTATACGCACATCTAACAGAACGTGGCGTCATGTTCGAGAACGTTGATATTTATCCTGTATCTCCTTTTTTCCACCTCTCCGATATTTCATAAATGTGATATTTCATCAGCCATCATAATTCCGCTCTTCCTATCCCAATTTTGTAGTCCAGATATCGAAGGAAAAGAATGCTAACGAATATTATTTGTACAAAATATCCGTTTTTTCTTCGCGGAAAATGGAATGACTGGGCATAAAGTAAATAGCAACGCGTATAAAATTTGTTTTGATTGAACAGCCTCTGGATGTTATTCAAGCTCTTTCAATTGATCAAAATATTATTGTAAATGTTTGTTCGGAATGTTTTGTATCAAGACTCTTATTGTCTCTCTGTATTTATATTAGATGTGAAAGCAATCCTATTATCTTTCGTACAAATATTTTGCACAAATATTTTGCACAAATATGAGTTACTACACAGAAAGTTGAAATCTGTATCCAAGAATTTGCAATATATATATTTTTATAATATACACTGCTATTTGTGAAAAAAACTGGAATATAGCTAATATTATAAACTTGGAATATAGCTAATATCATTATTTATTCATAACGCTGCAATTTTCATAAACAACAATATATACACATAAAAATTTCAATTGTGTTAATTTATAGGATCATTTCTGTTTTAAGACAATATTATTCGTCAAAACTTTTATGAATATGCTATAAAATGTCGATATTATAACTTTAGAGCACTTTATCAAATTATGATATGATTATGAGTTTATGAGTCATGTGAACATATTATTCGTCAAAACTTTTATGAATATGCTATAAAATGTCGATATTATAACTTTAGAGCACTTTATCAAATTATGATATGATTATGAGTTTATGAGTCATGTGAAATTTCATCAGAAAAGCAGAAATCGACCAAATAAAACTATAATTTCAAGGAGAGTCTTTGTCCCTTTCTGATTCATGCATATCAAATGATGTTTGTCATTTTTAACAAAGCCTTGCGCAATTGATTAAGCAAGTGATGAAATGTTTATGACGCATAGTCATCACGAACCAACTGCACATTAGATTGTGCAATGCTGATCTTGCATTTACAATTTATCAACTTATTTTGCGATGGAAATATATAAATTTACTTAATTATGATAGCTTTTTATAACAATCTTTTTATAACAAATTACAGAATCATGCAAGTATTATATATCTTAACATATATTCTCTCGCAGTTAAATCTATTTTCATAATTAGTATTAAGACATTTAGTCTTTACAATGCATATATCTCAAGAGAATTTTCAAGTTATTATCATATTTTATTATTTATTTTATATCTATACAATTTTTATGCACCGATCACATGATTTTATCAAATCTTATTTTTATGACCTGACTCATTATATTTATCGCTTTATGAAATAGAAATGAGGACAGAGCTAGAGTAGCTAGAGATGAGACCAGTTGCAGGAAATCAACACCGTTGTCGTTATCAATATATGATAACAAAATGAATATATAGTCACTCAAGTACGCAGTTGCCTGAGCTTTGTTCCCTGGCTTGTATCAATATGATTATTTCAAATATTATATAAAGCTCGATGAATATAATACTAGTCGACACAACTAATTTTATATACAAATTTATATAACATAAAAAGAAATTATTTTCTTTATTTTCATTTTGCTATACATTTGTTTAAACAAAGGATAATCTATTTTACACAAGAAAAAAATAAAAAACATTCTTGCTTGGCTTTCATACAATCAGTATAATTTTTAATTCAGTATGTAATATAATAAATTCATACATATAAAATATAAAGTATAATTTATTTGTATTTTACATACAAAACAAATGTTAATTTTAAGAAATCTCATATCACAGTCCTATCATAGAAAATATCTTACTTTATATAGTAATCATAAAAATATAAATTATATAATTAATACTTATCATACATGTACGATATATCAGCAAATTAAATCTCTTTATCATCAATCAATTTATTTTGTATGAAGATAATTTTTCAATCAAAATTGTATGACATGTACATCATATAAATTAGCACACAACTCTTCATTTATACAATTTATTCATTAGATCTAATAAATTCTTTATTAGTAATCATTATTCTAACTTTTTTACAAGAAATATTTAAGTAAAATACATTTATTTATACATGTAACTATAATATTTCAAGTTAATTTTCTTAAATATTTATTAAAATGTAAATATTATGATGTAATCATTAACAATAATCAATGTCTCAAATCTACATTTTATAAATATATTTTAACATACAGTTATAAATAAAATTAAAAATCTTGTGATAAAAATTTTTACTCTTATAATAACGAGTTTGTTTTTATCTTAATTAAATAAAACTTTATCAACAGGAAAAGATGTTATCAGTATTACGACTGATCAGTCATGAACAGATATATTTTATTTTCTACTAATATATTGATAAAATAATAAATCATAGTTTTTTTTGTTATCTATTAAAGATGGATTATTACATGTTATAGTGGAAACTATCAAAATTAATTATAATTATAAATGCTTATTTATATAATAATTATAATAATTAAATAAAATTTTTATTTTATTCTTTTTTTAGGTACACTTAAACCTACCGAAATACCAACATCATGGATAGATATGGTTGATCCATGCATAAAAGCTATGGAGTCTCAAGTCAAAATTGAAATCGAAGCTTCCATGAAATATTTAGCAATGGTATATGATTCTATATTTTGTTTTAATCCAGCATACACAATTGCTATAATTTATTAAAATAATAAATTAATAATAAACACTTTACATTACATGTACATGTAATATCTTTTTATAGGGCGCTCATTTTACACGTGATACTATAAATCGTCCAGGTTTCAGCAAGTACTTTTTTGAAAGCGCAGGCGAAGAGAGGGAGCATGCGATAAAGGTCATCGAATATTTGCTAATGCGTGGCCAACTTACAAATGATGTTAGCAAACTTCTCAAGTTTCCTTTGGTAAGTAAAATTATGAAAAGATAGATTTTAAATAGTAAATTTTAAATAATATAGATTTTCAATTATATAATAGATTTTATAAATAATATGATTTTTTTTGTTTTATACAGAATAGCAACACTACAATACGCCAAGAGTGGAACAGCGGAGAAGAAGCTCTCAATGATGCTTTGAAATTGGAAGCTCAAGTAACTAGAAGCATTCGCGACATAATCATTACTTGCGAAACTCCTGCAATGACAGCTCCTTTCAACGATTATCACGTGAGTATTGTGATTAAAACAAAAAATTGACTTTGTATAGAAAAAATTATTTATTATTAATCCATAATTCTTTCTTGCAGTTGGTAGACTACCTCATTACTGATTTCTTAGAAGAACAATACAAGGGACAACGCGAACTCGCTGGCAAAATCTCAACTCTGGGTAAAATGATGCAAACATATGGACAGTTGGGAGAATTCTTATTTGATAAAAAATTGTTACATGGCGAAGTCTAAGTTTTGGTGATGTTTAATATATGTTTAGCTCGGAATACTTTTTTCTATAAATAGATGTTTATAAAAAGTCGCGATGTGTGTGGCCATATTTAGAATATTAATATTTGCTATTAATAAATTCTCTTTCTCTCTCATTCTTAAAATATTATTCAATTTATATTGTAGCATTATGGACATTTATATATATTTTGTTATAAAATGCGAATATAATAATTTTTATCTTGTATATTTCTCTAAATATGGCCTGTAATATTACACTATTAGAGTATACAGAGCTAATGTTTAAAATATTTGTTATAATTCGTAATAAATATATTATCCTTGATAAATAAACATTATTTTGCAATGTTTTTATTATTAATGATCATTTACTTATAAAATATATTTACATTGTAACAAATTGAAAATAGCCAAAATTGATTTATTAAAAAAAATAATTGCGATGATTGTTTAAATAATTGTAACAAGATATATATATTATTTATGAAAGTGTTTACATAATTTTGTAATTAGCATTAACAAACAAAAACATGGAAATAATTCAAATAATTGTTCAAAAAGGGGCTACAAAAATACAAGTATTAAATTTTATTTTATTTAAATTTTTTATTTTACTTTTTTTTTATAATCCCATGATAAAAATTATATTTGGACATATTGATTAGTTATTACTTTATTACATAAGAATGCTTGACTATGATTGGTCAGTTTCCTTCGAAATCTATCGTTCTGATTGGTCAATCAAAAATTGATTGACTCACCAATACAACTTTATCAAATTCCTCTATACACATAAAACAATACTAGTTACATTTAAAAAATTATCTAGAAATATCGTGCATAATTATAAAAATCCAATATTATTAATTTCATCTTTTTTACATTTATCCTATTTGTTCAAGATTATTTCCATTATTTGTAAAATATCTTCCGATCATGTACGAAAGAGGCTAATTATCGCGGAGACGTCGTTTGCGCGTCTTTGAAATTCAACGGAACTGCGGTGGCAAAACTGCGCGAATTTTCGCGCGACCAACTTCAGGCGGTGTAGTTCAAGTTTGTTGAAAACTTCATATATGGGCAAGTGCGGAGTGCGACAGGAATACGGAGATTTCTCGCGCGGTGATTCCGTCGAAGCAGCGTGATGTTTTTCACAGAGTACGTGAGCGTAATATAGCGAAATATCATCTGGCGGCGACGCGAACGACGTTTCGACGACGTACGCCAACTCCTCCGCGGAATAACCTAAACGTCGCGCACAAACCGTCCGTCTCCCGGACGAGGATCGATTCGGTTCAACAGTTTTCCCGTATCTTTTTAGATCGCCTATACGCTGCGCCCTTCAACGGCCATGAATTCTTTTTGACTTTCCTCTGGAGCACTGCCAATTTCGCTCGGACGCCTCTCATCGATCGCACCTCCTCGACACCATGGCTCTACGTCGTGGAAAACGCAATCTGAAACTGCAGGTCTCCGACGAAGCGCCCGTATCAGTGTACGTAAACCTAGCGATGGTTTGCTTCTGTCTAAAGAGCAGCGATACAGTGTCACTTAATATTACATCTATGTATCGTTAGTACTTGTTTTGTGAAATTAGTCTTTAAAAGTTAAAAAAATACGAATAATGTACGAGAAGTAGCATTCACATTTTATATACCTTTAGTATTTGTTTTGTAACATTTGCCTTTAAAAGTTAAAAAGATGTGAATGATGTACGAGAAGTAGCATTCGCATTTTATACACATAATGTAGTCATATTTTTGTGAACTTGTTTCTTTAGGACACCACCAAGGAATTTAGATAAACGGACTACCATTACAATAGACGAGAAAACGTTTGTTGTAGAAGCTGATGATTTAGAAACTCTTTGCGTCCTTGGTCGTGGAGCATATGGAATTGTTGATAAAATGCGACACAAACAGAGTGGTACAATTATGGCTGTCAAGGTATTATAATAGCTGCATTTTTTAAATTGAATCTTAATGTATAAAACAACATAGTTGTCATAAAAATATACAACTGACATTTTCTTTACAGAGAATAACTGCAACTGTTAATACACAAGAACAAAAGCGCCTACTTATGGATTTAGACATTTCCATGCGTAGCTCAGCATGTTCCTACACAGTACAATTTTATGGAGCCTTATTCCGAGAGGGAGATGTATGGATATGCATGGAAGTGATGGACATGAGTCTTGACAAATTTTATACAAAAGTATATAAACATGGTCGTGCCATTCCTGAAGATATTTTAGGAAAAGTGGCTTTTGCGGTACATATACTAATCATTTAAGCATTCAATTATGTTACAGAATAAGGTGGTTTCTTCTTTCTTTTATTCTCTTTTACATTGTATTAATTTCTGTTTCTTTGAAACCTTTTACTGTACAAAGAATATATATTCTTATATTAACACTTGCAGGTAGTAAGCGCCTTACATTATCTCTATTCACAATTACGGGTAATTCATAGAGATGTTAAACCTAGCAATATTCTAATTAATCGAAAGGGTGAGGTAAAAATTTGTGATTTTGGTATATCTGGTTATCTTGTGGACTCGGTTGCCAAAACTATTGATGCTGGATGCAAACCATACATGGCTGTACGTAGCTATAGAATCTTTTGAAAAGATTGTATCAGTGTTCTCTCAATATATTCTCCACCATTATCTTTTTTGTAGCCAGAAAGGATAGACCCGTCGGGTAACCCATCACAGTACGACATCAGATCGGATGTCTGGTCATTAGGGATTTCCCTTGTTGAATTAGCCACTGGTAAATTTCCATACGAGTCATGGGGTACACCATTCGAACAACTGAAACAAGTGGTGAAGGATGAAGCTCCAAAATTACCTGCTGGCAAATTTTCTCCTTCGTTCGAGGAATTTATCAATAAGTGGTAAATGATAGTATACACCGCGGCATACATATGTTTCTTTTAAACGGTATATAGATAATTTCATGTATAATTCTTTCTATTTTCAGTCTAATGAAGAATTACACTGCCCGTCCAAATTACAGTCAATTGTTAGAACTCGACTTTATTGTAGAACATGCTCAGAAGGACACAAATGTGGCGGAATTTGTCGGAGAGATTTTAGACTTACCGGAAAACGAGCAGCCGGTATAGTGCATACATTACTTTGACCTAGCTTGCAATATAATTTGACTTACAATTTATATTTTTGCAAGACAGTCACTTAATGGCACCCTCCATATATAATTTATATTATCGATCGTATGATCTATTATGTAACGAGATGTAATTGGCACTCGAATAATTATTTCTTTATTTATCATCGTTTTCATAATAATTTTTATTAATTGTCTCTAGCATCTAAAAGTTTGGCTTGAAGATAATTGTGTCTATTCTGATTCTAATCTTATTATTGAAGTGTTATATGATATATAATACACACACAGATGTTTTTTATATGATAGAGAGTAATATAAGTTAGCATTCATGGCATTGTGGTAATACCATAAAGAAATAATAATAATAATATTGATATATCTTTAGAAACGCATAGATTAGAAAAGACCAATATATTGCAACA
Source organism: Nylanderia fulva (assembly GCF_048542155.1). Classification (NCBI taxonomy): domain Eukaryota; kingdom Metazoa; phylum Arthropoda; class Insecta; order Hymenoptera; family Formicidae; genus Nylanderia; species Nylanderia fulva. The sequence goes on from NW_028190698.1 coordinate 1,807,851, forward strand.
CTGAAAATTGTACATAATAATCAAATAATCCATGATCAAAATTTAATTTATTTTTTTATTTAAAACTGCTCCACATATTCATTAGTGATGAATTGTAAAGAAGATTATATTACATGTAATTATATTTACATAGTCAGAAATTGAATTTTGTGACATGGATGTTGTACGTATAGCATAGAATTAATATTATGTAGCGAGAGTCTCTTGTGTTGAACTCTCTTTGAGATATTTTTTTCTATATATGATCTAGCATCATAATGTAATAAAAATTAATCTCGAATAAACAATCATTTTTAAATGATGAAAATGTGAAATATAAAAAATTTAATCTTTCTAAAGTCAGTTCAAAGATTAAAAAAACTTGCAATTTTGCAAAATAAATTCTCTATCTCTGAAAGAATCTTTTTAGCTTCTTTTACAAAGATTTTTACAGAGAATTTATTTCCTTCTAAAGTATGTTTAAATTTTTTAATTGATTTCATTAAAATGCAGAAAAAATTATTCATAGTACAAAAGCTAGATATGTTTATATATAAAAACTATATATAAATATATATATATATATGTAATAATATATAACTTATATACATAAATGTTTATATATATATATATATATATATATATATATGTAATAATATATAACTTATATACATAAATGTTTATATATATATAAACATATCTAGCTTTTGTACTACGAATAACTTTTATATATATATATGTACATATTTCTTAAACAATTTCATAGAATTAATTTTTTCAGATTAATAACTATAATAATCATTTCAAAAGAAAATGCGGAAACAAAATATATAAAAAACGTAAATTATATTAGAACTGTTGTCGTGTGCTATGTGATGAGTTTCAAGTTGACATATAGGATATCTTCGTAAAAATATTTCTGATTAAAAATTAAAATTAAAATTTGTGACTTTAATGATTTCAAGAGTTACATTCTTCATTATCGCTATATAATTGCATATTGTCAACTAATCTCAATATAAATGTTTCATTAGAGACTCGAATTTATTTCTATTTTATATATTTTTTTATGGTGCTATGCTAATTATACAATTTTGTTATGCAATTTTACATAGAACGAAAAAATGAAAGAATATATTGTATGTGTGTGTGTATATGTATGTGTACAAATACTAATAATATGTTAACTTTACATATATTAGTGGAGAAATCCAAATTTTTGTTATATATCAAAGATTTCTCATTAAATAAAAATTAAGCAATAATATGAGTATGAAAAAACAGTAGAAAAAAATCCGTCTATATATATGTATGTATTTTGTATTTGTTGTATATATCCAACATATATATGTAAATATTTAAATTATATTTTCAAATCGGATTTGAATTTCTTAATTTTGCATGTTATTAATGTATTTATTGTGACGATAAATCATTGTACTGATCGATTTCTTATTTGCGGCAGCATAATACGATAATTAAAATTCTATATTTATAATATTAAATTTCGCGCGCGTAGATAGTATAATAAATTGAATATAATCATAATCGATTATCGATAATGCAGTAACCTGTAATATGAATAAACCGCGCGAGTAACTGTTCGTTCATCAAGCTTTCTTGTTCTTAAATGCACCGCGAGAGGGAGAAAGGCTTACTGCACAGTCGGCGTATAATAAAAATAAAAAGCAATCATCGAGCAAGAGGGTGATAGCGAAGAAGAGTCTGCAGTGCAACGTGAGGCCGTCAAGGACGACCTTGGTGACTCGCAAGTTCACGACGCCGCGAAAGACACAACTCGACGCGATGCTTCACGCCGTACTTCGCTGATTGTCAAGTGGCTGAGTAGGATGGCAAACTTTCACCGTACTCGCGAATAGACAGGTGTTTGACATCGCCACGAGCGAATACATACCTTGTGGAAAAACGCGCGCGCGCGCGCACACTTACTTCGAAGTAATCGGCGATAGAAAAGGTAATGTATGACATAAAAATGCAATTCTCGTGTCAAAATTTGTCGCAATGTCATGGAAAAGAGTACGCGCGATGAGCTACAATTATTGCGGCAGAGTATTAATATCGACGTGAGGAGATATATATGTTTTTGTAATTTATGTCTTGTGCTATTTTTGTAACCTGCTCTCTTTCGACGTAACGTATTATGTGGTTTTTGTATATAATGGCAGACGAGTGACAATTTAAGATTGTACGTGCGGATTCTTTTGAACATTGTATATACATGTTTCGTAAAACCCCACTGACGATGAGGTACTATAAAATTATAATAAAAACCGATATGTGCGATCCATCGCGCAGACAACTACCGGCTTTTATTGATACAAAGAGATTAGATAAGGAAAATTGTGATTCGCTGATCGCATGCATTAAGAATTAAAATCTAGCCGAAATTATCATATAGTTTAATTTAATATTAAATTATAATTTTTATGGTAATATAATTTTTTTTATAGTAATAAAAACTGCAAAGAGATGACATTGTTGCAACAGTTTGTTTGATTTAATATTAATTATAATTTTTATAGTAATAAAAAACTGCAAAGATGACATTGTTGCAACAATTTGTTTAATTTAATATTAATTATAATTTTTATAGTAATAAAAAATTGCAAAGATGACGATGTTGCAACAATTTGCGGACTTGTTGAGCCTGATAACGATAGGCATGTGTTTCGTATTGAAAGTTCCGCAGATATTAAAATTGGTTTCCGTGAAATCAGCTGATGAAATGTCTACGCTAGGATTATTCTTGGAATTGACTAGGTAATTTTTCACAACAATTACACAAAAACAAAAATATATTATCTCTCTGTATTTAAATAATAACCCAGGTATAGCAAGCGTACGTTTGCTGCTTGGAAAATAATTAATCAACGTTATTTTTTTTAGTTACACCGTAATGACTAGTTACAACTATACGAATGGATATTCGGTGCTATCATATCTGGAGTATCCGATAATATTAACGCAAGAATATATATTGATATTTCTGGTACTGAAATATTTGAACAGGATCAACATTTGGTCCTTTTTATGCGCCGTTATATACTTTGCGCTGAGCGCTTCTTTGCTGTTGGAAATTGTTCCGAAAATTGTACTTACACTTCTAGCGGTTAGTATTAAATATATTGCGAATAATTTTCATTTGTACAAAATATAAATATTTATTTGAACTCATTCTAAAAATGTCTTGAAAAAAAAAATTGCATTTTACTTTTCAGCCCATGTGTACTCCGATCTCCGCTTCCAGCAAAGTCGTTCAATTATTGGCTATACTTCGCGCTAAAAATGCAGAGTCGGTGTCGCCCCTCACCTGGTTCATATCTGCTTTCACGAACTTGAGTAAGTTTCCAGTTTTTTGCGCGTACGGTAATTTGCGGAAATCAATCAGAATATAAATCAAGTATAACTATATTTTTTGTATATTTTTTAGCGAGGGTTTTCACGATATGGATGGACTCGGCCGACGTCCTGTTGTTGGGTAACTTTATCATTTCGGTATTGTTGAGCTCCAGCATCATGTTTTCCGCCCTTTACTACAGAAGTCATCCGTTGAAACGAGATTAAATGAATGGAAAGTTTACAATTAATCTAGTCGCAATCATTATCCCGTGCCAAATTGACAATTCACGGTGTGTATATTTTTTGAGAATAATGACGATATATATATATATATATATATATACATATAGATTCTATTTTATTCCTAATAATAAAAAATAGAAATTATTTTTCCTTCTACATACGTCGGTTTATCTTTTTTGTCCTTATTTTGCAACATTCTAGACAGAGAGAAAAATTTTTTAAATTTCATACGTATAACAGAAAGTTTTATTATTAATATAGATATTGATTTTATATTTGAGAATCTATAATTTTAAAGAATATTATGAATATTAATTACATGTTATATATGAAGGATGCAATTTAAAAATTAAATACTAAAATTAATAAAATATATTTTTTATTTAAAAAATGATTTTGTTTTTATGAATCGTTCTGAGTTGCAAGATAATGCCGAAAAGAAAAAAACTATAAACAAGATTGTATTCTATATAAGAGAGTATACATACGTGTGCCATGTGGTCTCGATTTGCATGGATTATCCTTCTAAATCAGTGATCTTCAAAGTTCCTATAATCGTATTTCACAATGTTATCCGTACGAGAAAAAATAATTAGTAAATTGTATTATACGACAAGCATTTGTTACGTTCTATAGGAAAATATCTATAATTTTGAGATCTTTCAAGAATATGTAGAAATATTTAAAGGTACAATGTGAAAAGATTGCGAGAAAATTTAAATTTCCTCTACTTCTACTATTTCTTATTTTTTTATTGTATCTATTACTTTAACGAATTAAAGTGAAACTTCGACAGAACGATTTTTGAGGCCAATTATAAGCAGTTAGGAGTGTATCCGAACTTGCTTCGGACTCTTCCAACGGGTCTCGAACTTCGACTTGAAGACCACTGATCTCTTCCACCCCCACCGAGCTCTTCTCATCCGGCGAGTCGACGGCACTGGATAAACTCCGGTTTGGTCCGGACAGTCGACATCAAGAAGGCGCGCAAGCATCATAGTCTCTCTCGCAAGGGACAGGAAGAGAGAGAAAGAGAGTGCGGCAGTGAGTGCGTGGAGGGAAAACGAGAGTGAGGAGCAAGGAGCAGATTTCTTGAAGAAGCTCGAGAGAGGTGTCTCCTTCTGCCGCTGGCAGGATGCGCTCACCGGCGGTCCTCGCCGGCCTCTTGCTGGTCGTCGTCCGGCTGTCCGGGGGCGAGATCCTGACGCCGCCGTACTTCAACCTGGCCGAGGGCAAAAAAATCATCGCCTCGGCTACGTGCGGCGTCGACACCACCGGTCCGGAGCTTTACTGTAAGCTTGTCGGCGCGAACGCCGATCAGGACGAGAATATCAATCTAATCCAGGGTCAGGTAAGCGTCAAGCGATAAGAAACAAGAAGCGATATATAGCGAGAGATATTTTCTTAACAATATATTATTCCAATATTTTTAATACATAATCTCTTTAATAATATATATATTTATATGTAAATTAATAAATTTATGGATTATTTTATCTCTATATGTCATATCGATAAACTTATTAATATCTAAGAAATTATATGTATATGAATTAATAAATTTATCGATTATTATTAGAGGTTGAATTTTACCCAGAGATACAGATTAATAAATAAAAAGATCCACATATATTTCTTTCTCTCTCTTGCATTTTAAATTAAATTCAAATACAATAATTTATTAAAATTTCTAAGATTGTATTTTAATACAATTAAATATATTAATACTTATCGGTTATAATGAATATATTTGTTATCAAAAGAAATAGTGGTATATTTTCCGTGTCTCTAATATTTGTACCAAATTATCTGTTATTATTAGATCCTACCAGTCCAAAAGTTTATCATCTTTGATGCATCGACCCGATTTATTCAACTAATCTCCTTTCTTACCCACGTTCATACAGGAAACTATAATCAAAGTATATATAACATTCGTATAAACATTTATAATTATCTGCCCAACATACTTTCGTGGTCTCTCTGTCTTAGAATTACGATAAGAAATAATCGTTTATAGCAGGGGGCATGAATGAAATCATTTATAGAAGATCAGCTTTTATCAATGCGCACACGCACATATATATTTATACAAAAGTATGTGGGCCGGTTGTTTCACCTCTTGATAAGTTTTACCCGATAGGTAGCATATCTTTGTATCTTTTTTTAGAACTTATCTTAGAAACGAGATGAAAATATGCTACCTATCAAGTAAAACTTACCAAGAAATTGGAAAAATCGGACCTATTTTAATAAAAATTCGACGACATTATTATATCTCTTTAATTATATTTAGTATATATATTAATTATTAATATATATAAATTTACGTGCCATTAAAACATCCAAATTCTTTATTTTATATTTCTAATAATCTGAGACAAAATTTTTAAAAATGTTTCCGCAAAAATTTAATCAAAATTTTATATACTTTCACTCAGCTAATATTTATTAAAAATAGCATTATTGATGAAATATTTTTTTTTTTTTTTTTTTTTTTATATATAAATTGTATATTCTGCGAATTACAATTGTAATCTTCTCGAGCATAGTCGCTGACTGCTCTGAAAATTAATATGCTCGCGTATTAACTTACAAGCGTTTTGTCGGCACATCAGGACAAAGAACGATTACAAGGTTTCTGTAAAAAAAAATTCGGCTAAGAACCAGTCCGCAGGATCTATAATTGTGTTAGAAGAATGCGATAGACTCTCATCAGGATCGCGTCATATTTCCTGCAAGCATAGCAGTCTTTCATCGTCACAAATAAGAACAAAAAATATTTATATTATGGATATAAATATATTCAGATATTTGCTGGATGCATGTATTAATTTCATTTTTCTCGCGAGATTAATAATGCATAATTATCAAAATTAACAATTTCCGCGCGTTTGTATCGTTATTAATTATCAAATTATTGATTCAACATCTTTCTGGACTAGTAATAATATTTCGATCATACGAGATGTACATTATCAGCTTTTCTACCTCTTTGTACAAATAAGAGAAGAAGAAACCGCAACGAGAAGTTTGATAAAACAGAAGATACGGAATGACCTCTCGATAACATCCAATCGTTCATCCGTCGAAAATTAAGAAACTTTCTGATGTTAGGGATGGTCCACATAGATTTAGAAGAGAAAATCTCAACTTATTCCACATATCTATTTGTTGATTCTTCCATAAATTGCCCTTTGAACGATTTTTCATACTTAAATATTTCTAAATATAATATAGCACAATATGGATGAAATACAAATGACAAGTTTCTAAAGCATTTTTATTTTATTTTAACTTTAAATTTATATTTATAATCTGCGATAAAAATTCAAGGTACAAATCTGTTCATAATTTTATGTGTTGCATCTCAATATATATCCCGCATATCTTAATATATTATAATATTGTTAATATGTTATAATATATATATATATTGTACATTATGTTTTTATTTCTCAGAATGTGTTTTCTATATTAAACGATATATAAAATTAGAAATAAAATTTTATTTCGAATTTTGCATGAATATATTTATAATAGATTGTGGATTTTCTGAAAAGTATATTCAAGATTCATGTTCTAAATTAGATTCGATCAAAATTGATTTTTTTCTTCATAATATAGCGACTTTTCTTCATAAATTTTGCTTTTCTTCAGGTATGCGATTATTGTGATCTTGATAATCCCGAGAAGAGACATCCACCTGAATATGCGGTTGATGGCATGGAAACTTGGTGGCAGTCGCCGCCTTTATCCAGAGGGATGAAGTACAACGAAGTGAATCTGACGATTGATCTGGGACAGGTATAAACTTTTGTCATATAAAAGTTTGTACAAGAACTATTGGTAGCGTATTAAAAAGATTCGTTCATTCAGACAGAAGCGACAGGAAATGATGAGAAACGCGATTCTTTTATCGACGACATAAATATTTCTATCGTGTAGAGTAGGCGTTTTCCTGCAAGTGGGAAGATTTATCTAAGATCCACTTCCGGAGAATGATGGCAAGTTCGAGTTTCATAAACAGAGAGAAGTGAAAGAAAATTATATCAACTATTTCATCTCCAACAATGTCATCGTTTTATTAATTGTTGAAAATTATGGCATATTTTTTCTCTAAAACTTCTTCCCAATTTTATCTTTTTATTAAAAGATTAGTTAATTTTTATTTACAATTAATAAAAGTAATTATAAGCACTAAATTATATTGTATCTACGCATGAATTCATTTTTTTAATATAAATTATTTTGATATTTTTTTCCGCATAATTTTCATTAGCAAGTAATATAGTCAGATTTCACATAGTTAATAACTGTTATCACGAGTACAATTTATCTTCATAGCTGCAACGCACTGGAGGCTGTCACTCTGCTAATCATCTTCTTAGAAAGGCTCATTTACACCGATGTTTTACCGTGTCTGCTCCTCTTTCTTTCTCTCTTTATTCATCTCTTCTCTCCCTTCACTAAATTATCTGCGTCAGCGATTTTTTAAATCATATTTCGTCTCCCATTTATCCTGACATTATAATATATATAATAATATATACTCTACAATTTTTTAAATCTATTATCTCAAAAGAAAATAAATTTTTTCTCTCTCTTTTTCTTCATTTTCTCTCTTTCTTAAGTCTGCAACTTGATATTTCGGTAGAAGTTCTTAAAGCATCGCAACCCTGCACATCTGGCATTCAGTCTTCTCGGCTTTTGCTCTGGGTTCCTATTATTCTGTCTGAAATAACGAGAACGCACAAAATGGGTCTAATTGTAAGACTCAAATAAATTAAGCGATAAAATAATGTAACAATTAACGCAATATAAGAATGTTTTAAGAAAAATTAAAAAATTATAAATGTTTATTTAAAAAAGATATAAAGGCTAAATTAAAATTAAGGAAATGAAAGAAATTTAATCGGTGAAATTCAAACATTTGGATGTGTACTTATATTTTTTTAAATTTGATTTTTTGTTTCATGAAAGGAATTTCATGTAGCTTATGTCTACGTACGAATGGGCAACTCTCCCCGGCCAGGACTCTGGATCCTGGAGAAATCGAAGGACTACGGTAAGACTTGGTCGCCCTGGCAATATTTTTCGGATTCCGCCAGCGACTGTTTGACGTATTTCGGCGTCGACAGCCACAAACCGATCATTCGAGACGACAGCGTGATCTGCACAACCGAGTTCTCGCAAGTTGTCCCGCTCGAGGGCGGCGAAATCCCGATCTCGATCCTGAATAACCGACCTTCGGCGAAGCACTACTTCAATTCGACCCTGCTGCAAGAATGGACGCGGGCGACCAATGTCCGTTTCCGCTTTCTAAGGACGAAGAACTTGCTAGGTCATCTGATGTCCGTCGTTCGTCAGGATCCCACCGTTACGAGGAGAGTAAGTGCGGTTTCACTTACGCAACTTTTATTTTATATATATTGTGTAATAATATAATAATAATAAATAAAATTAAGATTTAGAAAGACAGGGCCAACTATAACGAGCATATTAAATTAGTGAGAGATGTAATGTTAACACATAATTGATTTATTTCTTAGTAGATACAATGATAATAAAATTAATAAAACGTTTCGGCTGTTACCTCAGCCTTCTTCAGTAAATATAAAAACAATAAAAATTCTTTTAAGAAAAATTATGACATATTACGCATTAGAGTCTATTTTTTAATGAACATTTTGGTTTAATAAGTCGATGAATTTAAATTGGGTTACGCTTATAACATTTATTAAATTAGATATTTTTTCTAATCGGCTAACCATTTTTTAGTTAAGATGGTAAACTTTTTGATTATGTCAAAAAACATGTAAACGAGTTCCCTGTTGTTAGTAGAACAGGTTGACGGCCCATTCCACGTCATCAATTCTTTTGAACATTATTAGTTAAAATTATCGTTATAGTTGGCCCTGTCTTTCTAAATCTTAATTTTATAATATCACACGAGCCTTGTCTTTAAATATCTAATTGTTTTCCTTATTAAATAATAAATAATATAATAAATAATATAATATAATAAGAATGATGATGAGAGAAAGCATTAAAAAATAAAATTAAATATTTAATTTTAATGTTTATTGCTGATATAAGTTCGATTTTTAGAAATGTCATTTGCCTGTTGCAGTACTTTTATTCAATCAAGGATATCAGCATTGGCGGTCGCTGCATGTGCAACGGACACGCGGACATCTGCGACATTCAGGATCCTAATATGCCAAAGAAACTAGTCTGCCGGTGCCAACACAATACTTGCGGACCTCAGTGCGCGACTTGTTGCAAGGGCTTTGAGCAGAAGAAGTGGCGGCAGTCCACGGCATCTAAGAAATTCATATGCGAACGTAAGAAATAATTTACTTCTTACTTGGAAAGAAAATTTACTGCTCTAATAGAGAGTTTGCAATAGTAAAATTTGTAAAGAGTGCTAATTTTTTTATTTACTTCAAAAATTATTTTGCCGAATCGGCAAATAATATTTCGCTATAATAACAAATTGTTTTGCAACAGCAAATGTATTTATTGAAGGTAAATTAGTTAGCTTTAGCAACATATTCATGTTTTTTTATGAATATGAAATTATTTCCTCGAATATTTATCTTTCTTTAAATTGTCTTTTATTTAAATACATATTTAATTATTTTGCAGCTTGCAACTGTTTCGGACACTCGGACGAGTGCATCTATGATCCGGAGATGGACGAAAAGCACTTGTCGCTGGACATTCACGGTAATTATGAGGGCGGTGGTGTATGTCAAAATTGCAAGCACAACACCGAGGGCATCAATTGCAACCGCTGCAAGCCGAGGTTTTATAGGCCACGTGACAAACCGCTCAATGCGACCGACGTATGTCAACGTAAGTCCACTTTAAGTGAACTAGGAACTGATTCGCGATATTTTCAAAGTTTTACAAGACTTATCGCGTGTTCAATTTAGCCTGCGACTGCGATTACTTTTATTCGACCGGAAACTGCGCCGACTCCACCGGGAAGTGCGAATGTCGGGAAGAGTATGCACCACCGAACTGCGACTCCTGTAATTACGGATACTTCGGATACCCCACTTGTCGACCCTGCGAGTGCCACTTACAGGGCACCGATGGTTATCACTGCGAAGCAACGGACGGTTATTGTCCTTGCAAGCTGAATTACGCCGGTCACCATTGCAATCTCTGCGCGGAGGGATTTTACAAGTTCCCCGATTGCTTACGTGAGTGAATCTCTTCGAAGATCTGTATTGTATTTCGATAAAATTCAAGATCAAATATTATCTTAGAAGATAATTACAATTTCAGCTTGTGCTTGCAATCCTCTGGGCGCCCTGAACGACGTTTGCGACGTGGTATCCGGAAACTGTACGTGCAAGAACAACTATGGCGGCAGAACGTGCGACATTTGTGAAGATGGTTACTTCAATTATCCTCTTTGTACATGTACGTTATCATTTTAATTTACTTTTACATTTCATGAAAAGTTACAGTATGGTAGATATTGTTAGACTGATATTTTATCAATTCCAATAATATAATTTAATTTAGCATTTGCTTCCGATGATAATCATCTTTCTCATCATCTTCCTAATTATAATTATAAAATACTTTTCTATACCGATACATATAGATATTTAAAAAAATAATTAGGTGTTTAAATTATTTTAAATAACTTTCTTGATAATTTTTAATAAAGTTTTTTTTTCTATGAGAGTGCGCATAAATTTAGAAGCAATATATATATATATATATATAAAATTAGAAATATATATTACGCCAATATTAAGGATGATTTTTTTTGTAACTTGCAGATTGCAATTGCGATGCACGCGGAACGGAGCCTGGTATTTGTGACAAGAGTGACGGTGTTTGTTTGTGCAAGGAAGGATACGGCGGCGTTAGATGCGACCAATGCATTCCCGGATATTACGGTTATCCCAATTGCAGACCGTGCAACTGTAGCTCCGTCGGCTCGTCAACCGTCAGTTGCGATTCTGCAGGCAAGTGCAGGTGCCTCGCCAATTTCGCCGGAAGGACTTGCAATCAATGCAGTCCAGGATATTACAAATACCCGGAGTGCATCGGTATGTGAATTACGTCTATTACATACAAAAGAATTTCTGTACATTTAGTATTTTTTATTGTCTTTATAAGTAGCTTATTAATCTCTAAATTATTTAATTATTTTATATTTTATTTTATGAATCAAATTATATATATAATTAATTAATATTATATCTATATCTATACATATATATATTATATATATAATTATAATTAATGTATATAATATATAGATATTGTTAATTAAAATTCTTGTAATTTTTTGACTTCAGCATGCAATTGCGACAGCCACGGCTCGATCGGCGTGTCCTGTGATGGCGAAGGTAAATGTCAATGCCGCGAAAACTTTGATGGTATTCGATGCGACCAATGCAAAGAGGGTTACTACAACTTCCCCACCTGCGAGGGTTGCAACTGCGATCCGGCCGGCATAGTTGCGACCTTTCAAGGTTGCGGCTCTCTACCGCCCGGTGAACTTTGCCAGTGCAAGGACCGGGTCGAGGGCAGGATATGCAACCAATGTAAGCCGCTCTATTGGAATCTGCAGCCTTACAATCCGGATGGTTGCGAAGGTTTGTGTATATGATATGAATGAAAAGGTTTATATTATAATTATTTTGTTACATAAAGCGTTATATAAATGTATATATATATTTGTATTTAAAAGAATGCCAGTGTAACATTCCCGGAGTCGTTGGCAGCATCGGCGAGTGCGACACTAAGACCGGACAGTGCATATGCAAACCCAGTGTGACAGACAGAGGATGCAGTCGATGCGTCGATGGAACGTACAATCTTCAGGAAAGCAATCTCTTCGGTTGTTCTGGTAAGTCGAATCAACTACCTTCTATTCCATAATCCAATTAAATATCTAATGCAATATATCCTCGTTATTTTTTATTAAGATTGTGCTTGCGACATCGGTGGTTCCGTGAATCTGATATGCGACAAGCAGACTGGTCAATGTCCTTGCCAACCGCGGGTGATGGGTCTAACGTGTAAGGAACCCTTGAAGGCGCACTATTTCCCTACTCTTCACCAGTATCAATACGAAGCCGAGGACGGCAGAACTCCCAGCGGCAGTGCCGTCCGCTATGGCTTTACGGAAGATCTCTTCCCAGACTTCAGTTGGAAAGGTTACGCCGTGTTTTCCACCCTGCAGGACGAGATCGTGCTAGGTGTAGGTATCGGCAAGTCTTCACTCTACCGGATGGTACTGCGCTACGTGAATCCTAATAACGAGCCGATCCTCGGCACCATCACTATCACCCCTGACAATCCGTCCGAAGTAGAGCAACAGTTTAAAGTCAACTTCAAACCGACCAGCCAACCGGCCTTCGTAACAGTCGCCGGAGCGCATGGTAATCATCCCTCACCCATGGTGATGGATCCTGGACATTGGTCTATCAAAATCGCTACGAAAAAGAGTTTGTTCCTCGACTACTTTGTTCTATTACCATCTGAATATTACGAGGGTGGCATACTAACACAGGATGTGAACGTGCCCTGCGAAGTCGGCTACAAAGGACTCTGCAGACACTACGGATATCCAAATCTAACGCGGTTTGACTCGGTTCACGGCGGCGGGGGCTTCCTCAGCAAGAACGATGTCCGAATTCCATTGACCGAATACTTCACTGATCGCGAAACTCTGCAGGAGATCGACGAGGAAGAGGTACCGCTTATTAATAATCAGCAAGAGGAGATCCACTTTGAACTGAGAATTAGCAAACCTGGTCCCCATGTTCTCGTGGTGACTTATGTTACTCCGCGAGATGAGCGGGCCACGTCGGTGTTGTTAATCGAGGCCAATACTGTTGGCAAGGGTAAAGTCACTCTAAACCCCTGCAGATATACTAGCACCTGCCGACAAGTCGTCACCGATGCGTATGGTAAAGTAGCCGTCATGAACTTCCCATCAAATTATGTCAGCTTGGTGCTGACCGGCGAGCCAACTTCGAATGTCGCGATCGACTCGATAGTGGCAATTCCTTATTATCAGTGGTCGCTGGATTACGTGAAACCCAAATCCACATGTGTAAGGAAAAATGGCAAGTGTGTACAGGGACTGTTCCCTGGCGCCGCCGATGCCAAGAAAATCGAGTTTGAGACATCTAGCGACGTTCTCGAGGCCAAATATCGACCTTCTGGCATTTACGATAACGCTACTAAATTGATTTATTTGGGTGATGACGATGCGATGGTGGATATTCACGCGAATGTATCTCACCAGGGAGATTATGTCTTCGTGATACAGTATTATCAACCAGATCATCCTGAGTTCGAGTTGGACGTGTTGGTGCAGAATGGCAAGTTCTATGAAGCGAAGGTGCCGGTGTCCCATTGTCCCAGTAACAGCGGCTGCCGCAGCATTGTACGTCAGATCGACGGTGATGGAATTAGATTCCAGTTGATTGAGAACTTTGTACTGACACTGAAGGAGCCCGGCGACGGCCGCGGCATCTGGCTGGACTATGTCCTGGTGATCCCGGCGGATCAATACAATGAAAAGATCCTCGACAAGCTACAGTTTGATCGGACCAAGGAGTTTATCAAACGCTGCGGTAGCAATCACTTTTACATCAATGTCACCGAGGACGGCTTCTGCCGCGATTCTAGCTTTTCGCTCACGGCCAATTACAACAACGGTGCGCTGCCGTGTAACTGCGACGTCGATGGCTCTACCAGTTTCGAGTGCGACAAATTCGGCGGTCAATGTCCCTGCCGACCGAATATTATAGGCAGGCGATGCGAGATTTGCCGAACCGGTTTCTATGGCTATCCCAGATGTAGACCTTGCAACTGTCCTGCGCTCTGCGAGCCAAATAGTGGTAGATGTATCTGTCCGCCGCGAGTGACAGGTCACCGATGCGATCAGTGCGAGGTCGGCACCTACGGATTTCATCCAATTATCGGGTGCGAGGAGTGCAACTGCTCGCCTCTAGGCGTCCTGGACGGTGACCTGCAATGCGATCTGCTCGATGGCGGCTGTCGTTGCAAGGAGAATGTGGTGGGTCGTCAGTGCGACCGTTGTCACGCCGGCTACTCGCAATTCCCGTATTGCGAGCGCTGCGACTGCGACTTGCGTGGCACCACCGGTGACATTTGTGATCAGTACACAGCCGAGTGCTTCTGCAAGGCGAACGTCCAGGGCCTGGCGTGCGACGTGTGCCGTGAAGGCACCTTCGACATTCAAGCCAACAACGAAGACGGCTGCACCAAGTGTTTCTGCTTCGGCAAAACCACCAGGTTGTTACATTTGGCATTTGCCATTACAATTATTATCTATGATTATACTTTCAGTTTCTTTTCTATACTTTTATTAGTTGCTTAGAAAAAATATTACATATATATTATATATCTTTTATAATTAAAATATCGTCATTTACTAGATGCGCCTCCGCGAGCCTTTACTGGACTCACCTCATGGACATGGTCGATTGGGAAATAGTAGCGCCCACAGACAAGAACGGCAATTTCACTATTCTGTCGACTTATCCAGCGGAGAACGCCACTACAATTACAGTCTCACTCACCGCCAATGACACCTTCGAGAACGTTGTCTATTTCTCGGCGCCCGAGACTTATCTTGGCAAAAAGTTGACCTCCTACGGCGGCTACTTCAACTATACCGTCTACTATAGTACGGGACCCTTCGGCAAGGCTGTCAGCGCCGCCGATGTGGTTCTTCAGGGTGCCGACACGACTTTGTTCTACTACTCTGACGAACAGCCGCCATCCTTTGTAAACTTTAGATCATCCGTCCATCTCGTAGAGACTAATTTTTTAACTAGCAACAGACTCAGCGCTACAAGAGAACAGATTATGGTGGTTCTGGAGAATCTACGTGGAATATACGTGCGTGCTACATACTGGAATCCCAGCCTCATCGCGTCGTATGTATCCGCGACAGTTTTATATATATCAAGATCATATTGATGAATCAATCTTATTCTTTTTTATTTTTATATCTTTACAGATTAGCGTACGCAACTTTGGATGTCACAACGGAACAATATTCGGCTCAATATAGCGTTCCGGCCAGCAGCGTCGAGCAGTGCCAATGTCCACCCAACTACCAAGGACTTTCGTGCGAAGAATGCGCACCAGGATATTACAGAGTCAAGTCAGGACCGTATGGAGGATATTGCGCACCGTGTCAGTGCAACGGTCACGCGGCTACATGCGACGTAGACACAGGGATCTGTCAGGTGCGTTGAAGGAGACGAATCTTCTTGGAATAAAATGCCTAGATATTTTTGATAAGGGGAAGCTAAATTCTCTTTCTCTAATATCTCGCAGAATTGCAAGAACGGCACCATCGGCGATCATTGCGAGTTCTGCGAACAGGGTTATTACGGTAACGCCACAGTGGGAACACCGACGGATTGTTTGATTTGCGCCTGCCCGCTGCCAGTCGCCTCCAACAATTTTGCCACCGGCTGCGAGGTAAACGACGAAGGCAATAAGATAAGCTGCGACTGTCTACCTGGATACTACGGTGCACGTTGTGAGGCCTGCGCCGCCGGTTTCTACGGTAATCCTGAGATATACGGCGACTACTGCAAACTGTGCGAGTGCTCCGGCAACATCGACACCAACCAGATCGGCTCGTGCGACAGCATTACGGGCCAGTGTCTACAATGCTTAAATAACACCTACGGCGAGGCGTGCAATTTGTGCGCACCCGGTTACTTCGGCGACGCCGTGGAGCGGAAGGACTGTCGCAGTTGTATGTGCGACGACTGCGGGATGGAGCACTGCGACAGCTACAGCGGCCAATGCTTCTGCCAAGAGAACGTGATCGGGGAGAAATGCGATCGCTGCGCGCCCGATCATTATGGCTTCAGCAGCTGCGAAGGCTGCAGGCTCTGTGATTGTGGTTTGGCCTCGGAGAGCAGTCAGTGCGACGACGAGACGGGACAGTGCAAGTGTATGCCGGGCGTCACCGGTCGCAGATGCGACCAGTGCATTCAGGGATATTGGGATTACGGACTGGACGGATGCACATGTAAAGTTGTTTTCTTAAGTTACTTAATTAGTTGATTGTTCTTATAAATCGTTCAGTTTTATAGAAGCACAAAGAAATCACGTTAGATTACTAGACAATCTTAGATCCTTCAATTATGTTGAGCAATAATTTCTTACGATTAATCGAAATTTGCTCGAATTAAGATTAAAATCGTTTCATATTTATCTATTTTAGCTTGCGAATGTCATACTGGTTATTCCGTCGGCGTATCTTGCAATACAACTACCGGCCAGTGTACTTGTCTACCTGGTGTGATTGGTGAAAAGTGTGACCATTGCCCATATCGACACGTGCTTATTCCGGCACAGGGTTGTTTCTCCTGCGGTTCTTGTACGGGATATCTTCTGGATGTCACGGACGATTTGGAAGATTTATTGCAGCCTATCTCACGCGAATATAGTGTAAGCAAAAATGATCATATCTCTTTTGTAAATATTATATGTATATGCATTAAAAAAAAAAAAAAAAAAAAATATATATATATATATATATATAATTTAAAAGGTGTATTTCAATGCACTTTCAGACTGTTGCAGAAGGTTACTTTACAAACCAGCGACTCAAGTTTATCAACGATACGGCCAACGAACTTTATCCCGAAGTTGAATTGCTGGATCCAAGTCGGCCAAATTTGCTGCCGTTACAGGCGAAACTAGAACGATTAGAGCACGACGTGTACAACCAGAAACGACAGATTGATTTCACCGCTGAGGACAGTATCAAGTGGAAGGACAGCGCGGAGGACACGCTGCGAGACATGAACACTCTGGAGGATGACGTGGTACAGAAGATCAATTTGGTAAATCAGATCGTATCGGAAGTGCAATCGTTGGTGTTGAATATCGAATTAGGAACAGGCGCCAAGGTCGACAATGCGCTAAATGAGGCGAAGGAGATTCTAAAGAAGATCAAAGACGTCTCCTTCATCAAGTTCCGAGATAACGCTGTGGATCAAGCGGACCACGCCAACATTTTGGTTTCCGAGATGCAGCAATACAACTTTCCGGTCAACAATTTGAGCTCCGCTGCGTTCGATCTCAGCAACAGGATCAAAAACGCCAGCGCCAAGATGGATGATTTGCTAGATATCGCGCAGACGGCTCAAAGACAGGCCAGTGCGGTCGATAAGTTGAATCGGGAAAACAGAATCGCAGCGCAGACCGGCAACTTGGACGTGGTGAAAAACTCTACGGCCGAGGCAAGGGAAGACTTAGAAGCCGGCGAAGAGCTCAACAGAAATGCCAGCCAATTTCTTGAGGACGCTAAAGCAAATATTGATATTCTGCGTAAGTGTCATCACTTCTTCTCGATGAGCTTTGTCGATAAATGCTTATGAAAGTGATGGAAAAATTGTTGTCTCTTTTAGAAACCAATGCCGTTGCCGACACGGCTGCTCAGCTGAACAACACCATCGTCCAGAACGATCAAATGTTGATCGAGCAGATTGAGCCGGTACAGAAGGCTAAGTCTCATGCGGCATATTTGTACAATCATTCGTTGGAACTGGACAGTTTGCTAACTGACACTCGCAATACTGATGCGGTGAGAGCCGTTTCGGCGTACAGGGACATCGAAATCGCGATTCAAGCCGCGAGAGATGCTGCGGACGACGCTGCAATCGCTGCTAAGAATGCAACATCGCTGGTACGGGTCTCAGTATAATCTATCATACCTTGATTTATTTATTTATTTGAATTAAATTGGAGCTTTGATTAATTTTTTATGTATATTATTTTATTTATTTAGTCCGGTGGAATCGAGCAAAAACTGCTAGATTCTCGGCAAGAATGCTTTAGGCTGTTAACTGCTGCACAACACGCTCTAACAAATACAACAGAACAGTCCGAGAATGAATTACGAGATGCAAGAAACAACGCGACTCTGATCGACAATCAAAATAAACGCAATAAGGAGATTCTCGATTCTGTCGACAAGTACAATAATTTCTTTCATTATTTTAATTTCAAAAAAGAGGAAGTTTTATTTATTTTTATAAATATATAAAATTACTAAAAAAGGTTAAATATATATTATAATAGGGTATATTGTAAAAAATAAGTGCATTGAAAGACTTTTATATAATTCATTTTGTCACAAATAAAATATTTAATTATTTGTATGTTATAATATTTATATAAATGAAATTATGAAATTCTAGGATCCTCAGCAATATTCCTTCACAATCATCTTCAGTCGCGCATGACGCCATGAATCAAGCGGTGAATGTGGAACGCAATATCATATTTGCCATCGACAACATGAACGGTATTGTGGATCGAATTCCGGAAGATCTGCGGGAGACGAAGCAGTTGTCAAAGAATACGTCGGAGTCGATCCGCGACATTTCGCAGGCAAATAAGCAGCTAGATATTGTCGACAAAGTGATGCCAAATATCACCAGTCTATTAAACAGTTTAAATGACAATCAAAAATCGATTGATACGATCGGGAACGATTTGCAAAACAAGATCGAGGCTTTGAGGAACAAGATCGCAAACGCGCGAGAGCTAGCAAATCGATACAAGACTGGCTTGACCTTCTACAGGAACACCACTCTGGAACTGAAGAATCCAGAGAATCTGCCGTTAGTAGCCACATCTACCAAGATATCCCTGTATTTCAGGACTAATAACACCAACGGTTTTCTGTTGTACCTCGGCAACGAGGAAAAGACGAAATTACCGCGCTCTAAGACGGTGAGTCCAATGGCGAATCTGATGAAATAATCGTACAAATGTGGATGAAAAAAATAATAACAATATTTTATATTTCGCAGCATGATTTTATGGCGCTGTTGATCGAGAGCGGATATCCTGTGCTTATAGTCGATTTGGGTTCTGGGCCCGAGAGGATAATTCATAATAGATTCGTATCGGATAACATATGGCGGCAGATAATTATCGAAAGGTTAGCATCGATTAATTTAGCTTTAGTTGATTCGGAAAAAGAATTTATATCAATGTTCCTTAAACTTCCTCTTCCAGGACCGGCAAGAACGTTAAGTTGATTGTTCGCGAAGATATCGGTGAAGGCAAGGACATGTTATACGAGAAGGAGCGAGTACTATCGGGCTCTTATTACATCTTCAACGTGGATGACGAACATTCGAAGTTGTTTGTCGGTGGATATCCGTCATCCTTCCACATTCAAGACGCCGTAACTGCATCCTCATTCGAAGGCGAGATGGAAGAACTGGTAATAGGCGATATACCGGTGTCCTTCTGGAACTTTGTCGACGGCGAAAACAATCGCAAGAGTGCGTTCGAGCGCGACAAGCTCATCAACTTTGCGCCGAGCAGAGGATATCGCTTTGATCGACATGGATACGCGATTCTCAGTAAAAGAGCTTCGCAGATTACACTGGACATCAGGAAGTTTATCATCAAACTATCCTTTAAAACCTTTGCGGAAGACGGACTGATTTATTTAATGGGCAAAGGCAGACAATTCTTGTCGCTGGAAATGAGACAAGGCCGAGTGTTGTATCAGTTTGATCTTGGCGAGGGTGAAATTACCATGAAATCCGTCGACAAGTATAATGATGGTAACTGGCACACTTTAGAGGCCATCAGACAAGACACAATGGGTGCGCTCAAGATCGATGACCACACGGTCGCTTCAAGACAAGAGAAAGGAACCACCAAACCTTTAGCCACATCGGATCACATCTATTTCGGTGGATATCCACCTAACGCAAAGCATCATTATCAGTCAGTCACCAGCAGCGGCTTCGAAGGTTGCATCGACAATGTTAATATCCTAGACACTTCAGTCGATCTCACTCGCAATGTCCAGGCATTCGGAGTCATGCCTGGTTGTCCAGTCAGGGTAATTGGACAATTTCTATTTGAGGAACTCTTAACTTCTCGAATTATTATTCGCCTTATTATCGTTAACTCTTGAAATGATCTCTTTCAGTTCGCCAGCCTCGTCTCTTTCGAGAAGCATCTACCCGGCTACGTGAGATGGCGCAACTTGGAATCCAACGGTTTCCAAGTGAATCTTAAATTCCGAACTTTAGCCAATGATGGTTTGATCTTCTACGCGACCAACGATGACCAAGGAAACGCGGCCATCAGTTTCTTATCGCTGATAGATGGCCAACTGGTATTCAACAGTCAGGGCGAGGTGCTCAGGACCAACCCGTCGGACGTCAAATTCAATGATAATGAGTGGCACGTAGTAACCGCCACTCACAGCGAATCGGCTCTCAGCCTTGACATCGATGACATGAAGAGTTACAGCACCGACTCGGCGCCGCCAGCTTTGCACTTCCTCTACGGCAGTCTGTACATCGGCGGACTGCCATTGACTGTTTTGACTGTCGAACCTATCGACGCTGTGCCCTTCGTCGGCTGCATCGGCGACGCGACAATTAACAGCGAGATCATTATCAATTTCGCTAACACGACTGAGAGGCCGCACGCGTTCCTAGGAAAGTGCAAGGGCGGTGAACAGACGCGTACGTTTAAGCTCCGTGAATAGCACCCCCAAATGCGAATTTTTATAAAATTCTGATAGCATTTGTTTGTCCACCTTCCAAAACAAAGTTATGAAAAAAAAGGTTTTCGAAAAAATTTCATCACTAGCACCTCATGAAAAGATTTCTTTAATTTCAAAGCACCAAACGATTATCCAAGATTAGTCCACGTTTGTCCACTAAAAAGTTTTGTTTGTCGTATTTGGGAGTGCTAATTTTACAGAGCTGTATGTTTACACTATTGTGAATCATTCTTAAAAACCATATATTCTATATTTAATTGCTTCGATCTCGTTTATTTTAGCCTTACCTCCGGTCGTTGAACCTGAATTTTTGCCACCGTTATTGCCATCGGAGGTTTCCGAGGATACGGTGGAATCGTCGACTCAAATCAGTAAGCTAAAAATTATACAATAATAAAGCGAAATGATTTTTCTCAGGAAATTAAAGTCATACTTTATTACGAGTACTTGTAATACATAATAAAAATACATGCATTCTTTTAGACATCGTAGACGTCGATATAGACAAAGATGACAATGTGTGGGAAGAACCTAAGTTAGAAGGGCGAATTATTGATAAAGACGATGTCACTACCACGGCTACCACGCAGCAGCCTCAAACTGTCGATGAATGTAAATTGCCATATTACCCAGTAGTGGATTCTGATGTCAAAAATTCTTGGCGATTTGGTATGCATTTTTTTTAAATCATGAAAAAAATCATAGATGGAAATATTACATTCAATTTTGATAAATTTATGTTAAATCAATCTTACAAAATTTTTGCAAATAATTAATAATTATTTTTAGGTGTCGCGAAGAACAGTAGATTAGAATATAGGACGCTGAAGGGAAGATACAAGGACGATTACGACTTCCAGATCGATATAAAGACAACAGCGGAAAGTGGAATTATATTCTACGCTTCCGGTCTCAATAACGTGAATTTGATCGCCGTGTACGTGCACAACGGAAAGGTAAACGAAAGTAATTTTATTTACACAGCAAAATCTTGCTCATCTCTATCGTGGAATATTCTTTAAGGTTCATTATGTATTCAACTGCGGAAGCGGATCAGCGTTATTGGAAAGCGAAAAGAAGATCAACGACAACAAGTGGCACATAGTGGTCTTCAAAAGGGAAGGTAATTTTGGTTCGCTGACTGTGGACGAGGAGAAGCCGATATCGGGATACTCGCTGGGAGACCGCACAACTATCAACGTCAATCCACCGTTCTTCGTGGGTGGCGTTTTGCCGGAAATATCCAATATCGTGTATACAAATATTGTGAGATTACCAGATTAATTTTTTTGAAAAAAAATATTTAAGGATTGCAAAAGTGTCTGATATAAATCTTTCAAAATTCTTCCAGGGTACCAATAGGACGTTTAACGGTTGTCTAGCAAATTTCATGTTGAATGGACAAACTGTCGGAGAACCATCCGAGAAAGTAGGCGTAATACCTTGCTGGAAGGAAGCCGAGTCTGGTCTCTTTTTCTTCCCAGGAAACGGAAGTAACTTGTACAAAGCAGGTGAGCGTTCGATATATCTCAGAAAAACATTTTTGTATAGTTAATCGAAAATTATCATTCAAAACAATCTTAATTTTCAGTCGACAAATTCAACGATATAGGCCAACTCGACATCCAGATGGACATAAAACCGCGCTCAACGTCTGGACACTTGCTATCAATCCACGGTAAGAAAGACTATCTCGTGATAGAGATGATCAACGGTGCCATCAAGTTCCTCATAAAGACGCAAAAGGGCTTAATCGAGACCTCGTATGAGCCAACGAAACCAAACTTCTTGTGCGACGGTAGCTGGCACAATATTAAAGGTATAAAGTTACACATATTTAATTTTGTTTGTTACAAGGTGTAAAAAAGATCAGTTTCGAAAATCCTTTTAAATTTTAATTTTTTAACCACTTATTTTTATTAATCTAGATTAATCTTAAATCGACTAGTTTTACGATTATTGTCCTTTTTTTTAAACAGCTGTCAAACAGAAGAACGCGATGGTGCTGTCAATTGATCACAACGCGGCACCACCCTCAATTAGTGGCAAAAATGTGGGCAGGGTCATGTCACGGCAGCCGATATACATCGGTGGCCACTTGCTGCTGAAAAGTGGACTGCAAGGCAGTACCTCACAGGCTCAATACGTCGGTTGCATAAGGAACATTCGGATCAACTCGAAACCCATCGGCATCAGGCCCGAGCGAGCCTATGGACAAGTCGTCGCCGGTGTGTGTCCGATTAATTAAAACGATCGAAAGAGTGAATTTGAATCTGAAATTATCATCTTTTCTGTTCTCCAAAATATCGTTTTTATTAATCTCTATTAATGCCTATGCATGCAAAAGATAACAATAGAAATAAATCCATGAAAATCTGTACTTATATAGATCCGTTAGTTTTTCTCTTTCTTAGGAAAAATATTTTCTCAATTTTTTCCTAAAAGTTATGTGAAAATAAGTTACTTGTACAGGATGAAGAAACTTTGTAATACCAAAGATATATGATTTAATAAAAAAAATTTTAGTTATATATACATATATATAGATGGGAAATTTTATACGGAAAAGGACGCAAGTCAAAAACGAGATTAGAATATTTATAAAATTCATAAGCGTTTTATTCTTTATGAATATATATATATATGTGTATTCTGTAATATATTTGTGCGTTATCGCGCACTCGGCACATCTTGTAAATAAATCCAAATTCTAATACATAATAAATTCTAAAAAATTCGTTTTCGGTTCGGAGATTTTTTTTTATTCAGTCTTGTGACACCGTTTAATATTACTTAAAATCATCATTCTTAAATCACACTTGTCTCTTCGTCAAAGTATGTACAATGCCGCTTCGCTATAATGATCGTACTTTAAATTATTTTGTAATTTTATAACGCAATATAAAAAAGGAGAACTTTAATAAAAGTGCAATGAATAAATGCGTGTTTGCCATAAAAATCGTGCCGAATATAGCGTAGATCACATGCAATCTCATAAAAATGCAATCGTGGAAATTATAAAAATGAATTTGTATAAAAATGAAAATTATATCAACTTAACAACAGAATAAATCACACCTTTTGAAAAATAATTGATTAAAAAATGTCATGTAAATGTAATTTAGAAAATGATGCATATATGAATCTTTTTATTGTAAAAGAGTTAGAAATTGTAATGATCGCGTTTGATATTTGAAAAATTCAAGTCTCGAAAGAGTGTAAAAAAAGCATCATTCACTAAACCATAATTCACAGCTATGGAAGCGATTCTTGCAACGTCTAACGCTAATAGCATTCCGTCAATATATTGCTAATATGCTGTATTTGCCAATAGAGGTCACACGTATTACTTGTTTGACCGATTTAGTCATGTTACATATAATTAAGGACGCGATTTTATTGCGAATATAGTGTTCGCAAAGTGAGAAAAAAATAAAAATATAAGGTATATTAAATCACTTATGATATGTAAAAATCTGATTTATTATAATTATTATATATACTATATGCATATAATCAGCCTGTGTTTATCGCGAATTTTCTTACTACAATCTCTAAGATGTATAATATTAAGCTTAAAACTCTAATTTATGTCCAAGTTCGGTATTTCACGATTAGTGATATTTATCAGGCAATATAATTTATCGGCAAAAAAGTACAAAAAAGAGTACACGACTCTCTCTTTTTTTCTCTCTCTCTCTCTTGCTCTCTTTCTCGCTTTTTAATATTTAGTATATTCGTATTTGATATCATGATTTTTATTTTGAAGACTTATTTGAAGTAATTAACAGGATGAGAAGTTTTCCCTTTCAACGTATTTAAATATGGCTATCCTATCTCTTTTATTGTGTTGTGAAAATAAATTACAAAATTACCTCTCTCATAAAAAAAATAGATTTCTAACAATATGTTGGCTCCTATCTTGTTTTATGTACCAGTACATTATAGCAAGGTAAAAGAAACGACTACACGAAGAAGCATTTGACGTTACGCGACTCGCAAACCATAAATCAGTGCGTTGTGCAATATAAAAGCTAATTGATATGATGATTAATTAATACAGAGTGCCTCACCGCAATGTCAAGTGATAATTCGATTACAATATTTCAAAGTTTTAATCGATTTTGTCTATTTAGCAAAACGGTAGGACACCCTAGTATGAAGATATGACAAGTAAAATTGTGCCATTGATTCGGAGCAATAAAGCTACATATTTCGCGTGCTTCAACAATTATTGACAACAATCATTAGAAAATGCTTGGATTCGTGCGGTATGCGAAAAAAGAATGATGATGATTGTCTATGACAATATAATTTCGAATTTTTGACGGAAAGAAGTTCTAGAAAGTAAGGGTAAGAAAAAGATTGCGAGAAAAATACGACTTTTTTTGACATCACGCATCAAATGTTTAAAAACGAATCATCGTAGCAAATCCGTACTGCATTTCGAGATCTCATGCTTGCATTATTAAATAACTAGCTCTCTTTCTCTCCCTTCAAAATCTTTGCTTATTTCTAAAGTATTATTAGTAAAACATTCACAGACTTCTAAGTATCCGTAAACGATCCTGAAATGAACTGATAAACGGACTGCCGACGAAAAGAAATGTACAATTCGATCGATTGACCGGCCAAAAAGGAGTGGTCGATCATTTATCACGCAATTTCAGGAGGTTTCTCACCGAAGTGGTATATCACAGTGCAACAATCCAGATACTCGATTGAGTTTTCTTGTGTAGGAGCGCGATCGAGATAATCGATGACGGCAAGCTGAATCAAGCGCGTGTATGTTATGTGTTACTTGATGTTACTTAGCGTCTTACCGCATCGATTACAGATCCACTCAATGTATGTATGTAGCAATCGCGCCTCTAGAGTTGCGTATCACATAGGACGACGGTGTGCGCATCATCGTTTGTGTTTGTATGCTCGACAGCTTCGATTTATCATCATCGGAATGCATTCCGCATAACCATTGTAATCTTGGATTTTCAACAGCGAATACATTAAAGAAATTATTCGAGAAAACCGTCCTTGACGATCAGATTTCTCGAATCAATCCTCCAGAGCAATCCGTGTCAAGTCGCAAATGATGAAGGAGCAAATTCCGAAATGCGAGCCCTCCCCATTTGCAAGACGACATTGACGATAATCTTGGCTTTGTCTTACGTTGAATCAATAGTCGTATTCATCTACGATATCCAATGACCCTATTCGATGCCATGCGCAAAGATCATCACTAACCCCGGCTCGACCATCATATCCTCCGGCATGTGCGTGTTATCACAGTGGAGGACCAGCACCGCTTGCTTGCCGGGCACTCTCTTGCACACGTAGTTGTCGTATTGTCGTCGAGAATTCTGTCTGGTCTCGAGGGAATTCAGACCGGGCGGCCACTTCCGCTCGTGGCAGTTCTCCATCAGCTCGTCGATCACGTGAGGCGGACAATTGTACTCCGACAGAGTTCTCTTTATCATCGTCTGTAATAAAAGCAAAATCTCAAAATCCACGGAAGTTACAACGTTTACATCGAAATATCCAAATAGAACAGAAAGTCAAAATGATATCAGTTTTCAAAGTTGATTAGTTTGGACTTTTCTGTTCTGCTTGAGAAGCATACCTCATTAAACATCAAAATGACGCCATTAGACGTCAAACTAACGTTATTAGACATCAACAGTGTTGTTTAGATGATTTTAAAATTAGCTAAAGATGAGATAAAAATATGTAAATTCATCTTAGATAAAGATGAGTTTGTTTTAAACATATTTAGATAAAAAATGAAATTATATAGCGATTCATCTAGATAATTTTGAGATATTATTTTTAAGATTGTTTATATAAACACAGTTATAAAACAATGTAAATTATAAAAGAAATATAAAAATATATGTATTCACATTTTGATTTATAAATTTTTATCGCTTAGTTCTACTATTTAAGTACTTTTATATGCTATGATTCTAAACCAAAATTATCTGACAATTATTCAAGATAATACTTTTTTCATGTAAGATGCAGACATAAATAATACATATTTTTATATCTATATAAAGATAAAATGACACGTTTCATCTAGATAATCATCTATATAATTTTACTTAGATAACATCAAGCACTGGATGTCAAACTAACATCATTAGATGTCAAAATGAGGTCAGTTTACTGCTTGGTTTTTCGTTGACTAGTAAATCAACGAACCTGGAGCAACTCGTCGGGGGTGGAGATCATGCCGCCCCATCTAGTAACTCTGGCACGTGGAAGGGTGGCGGACCATCTGACGACCTCGTCCCGCTCCATTTGATCTGCGATGGCACGCATCGCCGGGTTCGACACCCTGAGGGCACGCATAAAGTCCTTGAGCAGATGAATCTCGCGTTTATGCTCGTTGATCTGCAGCTGCTGCTCGCCGAGCTCGCGCTTCATGTCGGCCAGCTTCTGCTGCTGCGACTGTATCAGATTACGCAGCTCGCGCACGCAGTTGTGATCCTTGAGCTCGTTCTTGGGGATGATCAGGCTGCAGCCCTGCTCGCACAGCATTGGTCTCTTGGGATTGTACTCGCACTGTTCGAGATGCGACGCCAGACTGTCCAGTTTAACGATGGCGTTGCACCCGTACACGATGTTGTCGCAATTGATGCACAAACGGGCCAGCAGGTTTCTTAAATCCTAGGAACCGCTCTCAGCTGTGCGGACGTAATTGGTGTACGGTCTAAGGGACAAGTGGGCTGACGGTTTATCCATTCGTTGATGCAGGAACGACAGAAGGCGTGCTCGCATACTGGTGCCTGCAACACATTGCTCACCTGCAAGTCCTCGTAAGCTGCCACAATTTCATAGAATAGAGACAAGTGTATATAAATTATCTCCGGTGAGAGATGGATCGGAGAGATGTATCCTTGGAGAATAAAGTCATATAAACTGTTGAAAAAAAAAAAAACGTCATACAATCAAATATTGTACAAAGATTCTCTCCAAGAATTAGTAATGATATATGGATGATAGTATGGAAAATACTCAAGTTATACGTCTCCAACATCTTATATACAAATATATTGTATAGAAAACAGTTAAATTTCGAAACAATAAGTACTCATGTAGGAGATATAAATATTGCACGGATAAGCGCAAATATGCTATTACAAGTAATAGTATGCTATTGCAAATATGCTATTACAAGTAACAGTAGCTCTAAACACTGAAAATGAAAAATCAGATTAACCTATATAAGGATACTCAGCCTCTATTTCGAAGTAAGCGGGATACAACAATGACGGAAGCAATGAAGATGAGAAACATCGACCAAAAAGTAACAAAGAGACGCATCTCGCACGAGTTATTAATTATCTGAATGAAAGCGTGCATCGCGCAAAACCACACGAGATCTCGCCACAAATCTGTCAGTTTCTCAATCGCGCACTGCTGAACTTTCCAGACAAAAAATCCGCGAGTCTCTCCTCTAATTCTTTTTTCCTTTTCTCAATCTTATCCTTCTCTTCGAGAGAAAAAAAAAATTAAAATATTTCCCTCGTTTCCTCTCTCGCATACAACACAACGCGTAGGAAGACGAAACATTTGTTAGGTTAAGCTAGGTTAGACGGAGATCAGAGGAGGATAAAAGACGGACCGCGACGAGATTCCTCTCCCGAAATCCGGATACGAACTGCGCCCTACCTGGACGGGGTCCTCGAGCACGCCGGAACATATTGGGACACACGAGCTCCTCGTCCACGTCGCCCTGGAAGCGGTTCACGTCGAACCCCATCGCGAGCTGATGCGTGTGTCGCCTCCTCGTCGCCTCTCGCGCAATCCTCCTCAGGAACGGACCAAGGAAAGTCAGAGGAGGGAAAAGGAGATAGGCATAAATCGTCTCTAGGAAAAATCCCCGGGTAAACAATTTTCCCTCTCAAAAATTTTTCTTCGAATATTCGACAATTTTAGATATATTATTTCTATAATATATATTATTTCTATAATATATATATATATATATATATATATATATAAAATTGTAATAAAAAAATTTTAATTGCTATTTATATACTTGTATATAATTTTTTCACGTGATTGAGGTAAAATGATGAGGGCCCAAGTAGCAAGTAGCTGAAACGTCAGAATGACATCTGATGACGTCATCGCCGTCAAAGTGACGTATGCTTGCTGTCTGGGGAGTTTCGCGAGAATTCTAAAATATTTATTATTGCAATTCTGTTTCCAGGTAACTAGAAAACTTTTTCACGTGGACTTAGATGCAGGAGCATGTTTTGTTGAAGAGCGCATTTATACATAAATTTTGACAGGTGCGAAGACAGCACTGGAGGAGGACCCCTTCTCTCCAATCCGTCTCCCTCATTCTCTAGAGTCTAGAGCATGCATGAACTCTTCAGACTGTCGCTACTTTGGCGGATGGCGATACAGGTTTACCGTTATATTTTCCCGGTTCCATAGTCGTCCCGTTCTCGCTAATCGGTCTGCTGCTCCCGAAACGCATGATTACGAAATTGAAACGTCAACATTAGAAACGATCAAGAGAGAAAGAGAACTACTCCTGCGAAATTATTCTTCACCACGAAAAATTCTCAGAATAGATGAGGAACTGATAACGCTCCAGATTCTAGCTGTAGATAGATAAAATGCGATGCAAAGGAAGGAGTCTTCGTGAAATAATTAAAAGTAAATGACATATTTTAATTATTATATATTGAATTTTATTTTCGAGAAAAAAATATGCATGACTTTAAAAAATTGATATTTTTTTCTCGAAACGCATGATTAATAGTAAATAATTAAAAAGTTATATTAATATATATTAAATATATGTATATAATATATATTTATATAAATATATTCAATATATATACAATATTTTTAAATATATTAAATATATATATATATATATTATATTTATTATTTTTTATATTATTTATTATTATATATTTATTTAAAATATATAACATATACTTAAAATATATATATATATATATATATATATATATATATAATCTTATAAATTTACAGATTTTATTTTCGAAAAAAATGACTTAAAAAAATTAATTTTTTCGTAATTAGAGTCGCATGTAAAATTTGTTGTGACTTGCGTGATATCCTTGATAATGAATAAACTCGTTAGTCGAGTTGGTTCAGATGCCTCGATGATAAGGCTTAATTCATCGTATCCTGCTCTTGCTCTTTAAATTCTACAAATCGCTGCGAGCTATGATCTTTCACGTCGATCATTTATGAAGATAATTTTTAACATTAATACTGTTAATGCAAGATTGATCGAGCCTTACTTAGTTATTAGCTTCATTCTATATAATCGGAGAGATTTAGTCGTTGGACATGTTTTTCTTACAGATCGCTTTCTTAATTACGCCCGTCATGGAGAAGATGAAGAGACACGTTCCGTCTTTCATGAAAGAAAAAGGATCTGCTGTAACCTGATTTCAAACTCTAAAATACTCTTCATTGAGACGAACATATGCTACTTCATTTCATATCATTCATAAGGTAGAGAATATAGAAAATTCATATAATGATATCATCATGATTTAATTCATCACTTAATTAATTAAAAGTGTCTAGACAAAAATAATTCATAAATGATTAAAGATGACGAAAGGTATCATAGATTTAAAGCTCCCTAATATAAGATAATTATTTTATATAATTTTCAAAAAATTTTAGTAATATGTGTGAACAATATAGAATAAATAAATAATTGTAATACATTGAAAAAAATGAATTTTAAGCGACGTCATGATATGCCATTATGAATTTTATGTTCTACTTGAGAATGATAAATGAACAACTTTCTTTAATTATATTGCAGATAATAAATTGAACTTGATATCGTTGCAACTGATAAATTTTAATTATCTATTATTATGTGTAAAATATAATACAAAATTTTGACGGCAGATTCTTCTCTTTCAGATGCAGCAGAAAATGAGGAAGACTGAAAAGTCACATGATTCACACCGTGGAAAATCCAAATCCCCAGCGCAGGATCTCGAGAGATTTTCGAGCAGAAGAACACTGCGTGCGATAAACTCACCACGTCTCTGTAATCGGATTTGTTCAGACAGGTTTTGATAGATAAGATGGGGAGAAAAAGATATAGATCTACATGGTCAGTATTACAATCGAAACGACTGATCAGTCATTCTCGCGAGAGTAAGCTGAACAAGAAGGAGACCAAACTTGGTGAGGATGGGCACTTCGGATATAAAGAAGGAAAAAAGCAATCTCGACCACGAGATTCAAGGTATCGAATCGTCTAAAGAATACAACAATAAATACATATTATTATATAATTAAATTTTCGCCATCTGCTTTCGATCTCCATTGCACAAAGAGATCAACTATATGTATAGAGATCTTTTTTCTTTTTACATTGAATTAGAAATATAAAAATGAATTTAAATGATTAAGATCGATCGTTGTTTTCTTAGTCTTTGTAAAGAAATGATATTCGTTCGATCGCGATCGATCTATTGCATATGTTTGCTTTCTCTCGCATCTCAATCGATCAAATATCCACGCTGCTGTTTCTGGAACGAGGACGAGCTTTCCTTCGGTAAATTTCCGTTAATCGTGTTATGTGCTTTCGAGATAATGAAAATAAATATCTTTCCAGTCGCGTAAATCAAGCATTTTTCCATAATTGTATTCGATCGTTTTTCATATCGATTCTATCAAGTTTTATAATTCCATTACAATGACCAAGTTTCAATAATAGAAACATATATCATTCATTTATCGTAGGTAATGAATAATTATCAAGTTGTCAATAAAATAATTCTTAATAGATTTATAAATACAGATATGATAGAGAATTAATAATAAGATCGAGTAATAAATGCTAATAAAGCAATATAAAATACATGAGAAACACTCCATCTATGCTTCTAAATGCATGCTAATTAATTCGATCAAATGTTTATTTAGATTTTATCGAAGTAGCTTTTTCTTATCTCTGATGAGTAGAAATCGCAACTTGCCAATCATTCAGATAAATGACTTACGAAATTTCGAATGCAAGCAATAACAAAATAACTCGAGAAATTATGTAAACATAAATATCCTATTGTTAATATTATAAGAAAGTATACGATTTTATTTCGCTTTAGACTAACAATAAGTAGATTATTACAATAATCGTTTAATTGTTTTAATTTAAGCACAGAGATTTAATTTATATATAAATAGATCAAACGATAATACTTAATTTAATTGAAGTAATAATTGAATTAAAAGTCCAGTAGAAATCTTTCAAATGAATATATGGAACACAATTTTCTTATCTTCTTCTCAAGAATGTTGAGTATATATTTCATCCAACGTCGCCGATCGATCGATATGATCGGCAGTAAATAATTGGGATGAAGTACCCCGATAATACTTATGCGCCTTTTTGTATTTTGAAATAATGCCATTTATCTGGGAATCGTGGTAATGTTTAATACACAGGAAATGCGATAAGAAATTGTCCAGTAATGAGACGAAGACAAAGAATTACGCGAAACTTATTTATTGTTGTTCGAACATTATTGTGCGCGCATTATCTCTGATTAAATTCCCGATGTGAAATTGCAAAAACTATAATTGCAAAAAAAGAACAGATAATGTCTCACGAACCTATTTCTTGATAAATCGAGATAAAAATTTTTAACCGGCGATTTAACCCGATCAGACTCGCGTAATGATTCTTTTAACGGGCGCGATTGGACCATGACCTTATTTTTAACAGCCGTACAAATCTTTCGCCGTTATACTCTTATGAATATTGATGATCTGCGTAAACGGTTGCTTTCTCATTTGTAGATTTATCTACAACTCGTTCCCGCGATTCTCTCTTGCATAATCATTATTATCGTTCAAGTATTCGCATAAGTTTTTACAGAATCGATATTCGCAATTGAATTGACTTACTTAAATTTATTGCTTTATGATATGAGAGACATACATGATATTGAAGAGAGGATTTGAGGACTTTCAGCTCTTAGATATAATATGCAATAAATTATTTTTTTTAATATTGCAATTCTCTATCTCTCCTCTTATCGTCTTTCATCTTTGTCTTTCTCTATTTGCACAATAAAAAATTATTACATTATTACAAAGTTATTAAATTGAAAAGATTTTTTAGTATAATTTAAAATTATGAAATTAATATTAATTAATTAATTAATTTTGTTAGATATGAAAAATTGTTTCTATCTCTGTAACAGATTAATTTTTCGGTTTATGTTTTTATTAGAAATTTTATATACAATGATTGAACAAAGTCATTGACAATGATTCAGACTAATCTCTTGAATAAAGATGCCACAAATTAATCAATTGATGCGAATATTAAATTATCGGTAGAAAAAACAGGTTTATACCGGTATTTGAAGTTGCGCAAAAATATGACGAATTGAATTATTCAGATGATAGATCCCCACCGAGCCATCAGAATGATATAGTCATTATAATTAATTGATTTCAAAATAAAAAACAAACTGCTTGAATTTGGCGAATATTAATTTTCTCAAACATCTTGATGGCAAAAGTTCTTAGTATTATACTTCGTCAATCTTGATTTCCATTTTTTTCTTGATAAATCTTCTATCTCGATAACTCCATTGAAAAATGAAATTACACTCCCATTAAATACAGATCTTTTGTGTTTCAGATCATCCGGACATTCAAAATGTGGAGGGAGGAGATAAGGTAATAAGATAAACTTATGTAATTCGTAAATATTGGTAAAAAAATATTAGTAAATATTGGTTTAACGTCAATGCATATATACTTGTATAATTTGTAATGATGATAAGAAAGGGAGATAAATAGGAATACGATCATTACATATATAATCATGTCAGATAATTTTCGCGAGTTTTGATGAAAATATAATACACGTCGCGGTTTACTCTTGCTTATCACAACAATCGTTACTTCAAAATCGAAAAAAATTATCATATTATCGCACATTTAAGCGCGTTGCATAATTCAACAAGAAGAAAGAGGCAACTATGAATGTAAGAATTTCAATAATCCTTTTCGTCAGTGAAACTACGTGGTCTTCACATATCGCATTTCGAAATTGCCAAATAAACATCTCGGATCAAAAATTGCGTATCCCCGATATTTACAACAGATTTCGCAACAAACGTTTCAATTCCAGAATAAATATACGTAAAAAGATAGTCAAAGAGCTGCTTCAAACTTGAGCGACATTGTAATAAATTTTCGATTTTTCAAATTTTTTAATGAATTTCCTTGACAAAAAAATTTAAAAAAATACGCACAATTTAAAAAATTGCAAAAATTAAGCTTGGTTAAAAAAATTCATTTTCTAATTGTTATTGCCTTTTCAATCATTATAAAAATGAGTCTAGATAAACAGATTTCCGATTTTTGTACACAATAACAATATCAATTATCTCTCGATATATCTCGCTACGTAAGCAAAAGATAATATATAATAATAATAATAATAACAGACACGATCGTAATAATAATAATAATAATTCGATTGCACTTGACTAATTGCTTTGTATAAAATTGTTCCACACAATAGATTATTCTACACAATAGATACAATAGATAATAAATCGCGGATAATACATATAAACGAAAGAGATAATGAACACATATATACGATTATATATCTTGAGGAACAGAATCTAAACAATTAATCGACATCACAGAATTTCCTCTGAATCATGATTATTCAACGTATATTGATAATTATACATAAAAAAGGGAGTTCCGGCATTAAGTAAAATCTATTATATCATCAACAAGATATAGTATATAACATAAGAAATGCAATTCTATTATTAGTATCGAAGATGACGTTTACTTTGACACGAATACATTTTTATTTTGCTGCAGCGACTGTATATTACATCTCCCTTTCTCTCTCTTTAATAAATAATATTTATCTTTCTTCTTTTCTTTAAATTTCTTGAGATGAGAAAGTAAAGAAAAAAAAATCATAAATATTATTTATTACAAACAAACAAAAAATTAGTTTCTTAAATCACGATATTTACATCTTTCGTTCAATTTACGATAATTTTGTCGATCGCTAAACCATAATATCTCAAAACTAAGCATTTGTTTTTCTTTTCAATAAACACCGAAATTTATTTGCATATTTAATATAAAAAAATGAAAATAACAAAAATTTAAGAAAGAACAAAAATTTAACTATATGCACTATACCTGGAAAAAATCCTGCGGATGCCCACACCGAAGAAAAAATTTGTTAACTTGACTAGAAACCTTTCAACTAAATTTTATTGTATATTTTATATTTTATTATATACTATTCTATTATATTATATATATTTTGTTAATTAAACATATTTTAGTATTTAAGTCAAATATATATACGTTTATTAGATTTAACATATTATATTTAATTTAAATATATATATTGATATGTTGAACTAACAAAATAATATTAAATTGAATCAATATTCTGATCAATATTTTGATATGTTGAATTATAACAAAATAATTCTAAACGGAAAGGTTTAATCAAGTAAATAAATTGATTAATGAATTTTTAGTGCATCAAGGTATATCTTGCATGCACCCGAGTTACCTGGAGAACGATAAATCGTTAAAGGTTGCACGTGGCCAACGTACAATGTATATACTTTCACACACTGTTCCAAATACCGGGGCACTGCACGACGTGGTGTTACAATACCGTCCCGCGTTTATGATGTCGACTTCGAGATATGTTGTATACACACTGCGTGTACTTGTCCTACCTCGGATCTCTGGCAGAGCGAAAACTGTCTCCGCGCTGTCAGTCTCGACGTAAGAGCGCGTGCGAGCGGAGCTGTCAAACGTGCGCTCGATCGCCGTCATTCTCCGATCTCGTCGTCGGTCCCCAGTAAACGAAGGAATAATCGAGAGCACGATGTTACATAACAGTAATACATAGCTGATAATAATAAATCAAGAAGAATTATTCTTATATGATTATCGCGGCGTTTTATTTCTAAAAATACGCGTGAAACTCGCGAAAATTATAACATGTTTTAATAACCCGAGTGTTTCTTGCTTACTGAGACTGTAAAGACGCGTCAACGTATCGAGACAACTAGATCTATATTGATTATTTGTACAGTCATCAGTTGTGTCATCTGATCTTGTATTCAATATGGGTGTCAATAAGATGCGCGTGCAGCAGGTAAAAACTAATTGTTACACTTACCGCGAGATTCTAGTGGTTCTGTAACTATACTAATTCTTACAACTGCTCGATGTTAGGTAACTTAATCATAGCTCGATGTATCAGTGTTAGAATAAATTAAACTGTAAAGTAGTTTCAAAGTACTGTGGAATTTTCTTAAGATAAAAAACCAAGGAAAAGATATATTTTTATCGTAGTTCCTAAAAATGCATTATGCAGCAAAAATGTAATCGTTTATCTATGTTTTTATTTAAAAAATCTGACGTAACGCTAATTAAGAATTGCATCTGGTTTGATAAATTTGAAAAAGTCTTGTTCTTTCAGCAAAAAGTCTTGATCTTTCAGCAAAAATCCAATTAAATCTGTTGATATTTTTGTTGATATGTACGTATATGCTAATTAAGTATATCTGACGTATTCGGGTGAAATAATTTATATATACAAAAATATTGCATATTACTTTTTAACAATCTCTTAATCAAATCATTAACGAGTATACGGAAGCATTAATACTAATTTCAAAATATATATGAATTATGAATGATAGCAAAAATAAATTTTTGCTAACTTCAGAAGGCAAAATAAATTTAAATGACAATTGTTTCGGTATTTTTGAAAAAAAGAGATCTAGATTTATTGACGTATCATTGAAATGTTATGAATTAAGAAATAATGCAAGAGTACGACGTCCTATTTATTTCCATCTCTGTATATTTTTATGTTCGAGGAACGAATGCATGTGTCGATTTAAATGCGAGTCTTAAATCATCTCAACAGCTGAATATGTTTGAAGGATAAATCGGATTTTAAATTGAGCACTATGGTTCACTGACTCACTTCCATTCACTTCGGCATACTCAACTAATTCTTTTAATTGCGGTCAATCATTGTACTTTCTCTGAAACATCTCCTTTCAAGCTTTCCGCTTTACTCAACAATTAACCCGAAATAGACCGATTTCCACTCAGATTTCCGATTATAATGAGAAAATTAGCAATTATTGCTGTAAAATAAAATTTTATTTATATTTGGATTCTTATTGTTAGATTATTCTAAAATCTTGTTAGATAAAAAATAAACGTATGGATATTGCGAATAAAAAATATAATTGTAATTGATCGTACAATTTAAGCGTTTTAATCTTGTCAGAGAAAAACGTCATTTTACTTCCTGGTTCGTATATACAATCCAATTATTTTTTATCGGTCTATGAATGTCTCGTATGGGAAAACTTGATTACGCAAGTAATCGGAATTCCAGCGCAATTATTGTATATAAGGTGTCCTAAAAATCAAATGCCTTGTTAATTTTAAACATTTTTGGAGTAGTATTTTATGTATAAATTTTGCTTCAAAAATTATATCAAATCTTAAACCGAAACTCTATAACTTATAAACAAATTTACTAATAAATTTATTTTAAAAGTTTTAATTATTTTTAATCAAAGAATTTTTTATTTTTATCAGAAAAAATTGATGCAGTTACTTTCTTTGATAGTGACATGTCCAATATTTATTTGCTAACAAAATTTTTATCAATTTTATGATTTTAGAAACGACATTTAAACATCTGTTTAATGCTAGATTATCTTCTTTAACAACAATAATATTGTTTGCTTTACAAAAATTAATTATAAAATTATTACACGTTACTATTTCATATCGTTTTCAAACTTATTGTTAGTCACGCAAATTTTGATACCTTAAGCCTTAACACATTGCCATATACATTATTGCATTGACTGATAGCATATCACAATGCAATTTGCAATGAAATTTTATAACGATCTTGCACGATCACGATCCATCAGAGAACATAGTGTTCAATCATTAATAAAATTTTAAGATGAAAATTCGAAATAAATAGTAAAGAATTTTTTACTCTATAATGATTTCTCTTCACGCATTCACAATTTCCTTCCTTGAAATAAAAATGCATCAAGGCTCTCTATGTAATTCACGAGAGTATCCTTGCTTCTATATAGAAATCTGTTTTACTGCAAAAAATAAATTATAAATATCTGCTTAAATTAAATTCACGTAAATATATGAAATCGAAAATATGAAAAATATTCTTATTCTTATGTTTTAAAGTTTTTCTCTCTTTTTCTTTTATATTTTTATATGTTTTTCTTGTATCTAAATTTAATTATTTTTTATAAGGAAAAAATGTTAAAAATATGTAACTAGAAGGTATCATGTGAAAAACTGACTTCAATTATTTGAGCGCTGCATAGTTTATTTTGTTATCTCGCATTAAAAGTTTTTACTCAGCCGTTAAACTCATGCTTGACATGCATGATAGTACAGTCGGAGTGGCCTTCGCGTTTTACGCTAGAAAATACTGGAAAATGAACATGCTTACCATAACAATAGATGTTAATCGGGTCAACGTGATCGTACAAAGAAAAAGAAATATTTATTAACAAATTCGAGACGAAATATCTCACGAGCAAAATCTGTTTTATATTAGATTAATTGTTTTGTTATACTTTAATATAAATTCTTTTTAATTTAAAATTTTGTTTAAAAAATATTTAAATATATTTAATTCGAAAATTAATTATTAAGATATTTAAACTACAGTTTTGCTCAAATCTATAATATATATCTATACGTGGCAAAGAATTTTATTACTTTAAAAACTGCAAAAATAATACTATTAATGAATAAATAATGAATAATATTAATAATTTAATTTGAATATTTTATAAGATAAAATTAATTTTTTTTTAATTTTTCAGAAGATAAAGTATCCCAAGTCGGTGTTCTTCATCATCACCAATGAATTCTGCGAAAGATTCTCTTTCTATGGAATGCGTAGTAAGTACATATAATAAAATAATTAATATCAATTTAACGTATAAGTTTTAATTTATCATATATGATATCATATATGATCGCAGAATATATTCTGCGATCTTTATAATTTAAAAATAGTGTGCTGTGAGACAATTAGAACAATTGCCCCTGCAATTGTTTTAATTATCACAGCACACTATTTTTATTATAACTATATTTTAATTGTAACTGTAATTGAAACTAAAGTAATTTTTAATTAAAAATAGCAAATAGAAAATTCCATTTTGCTACATTATGTAAGACGTCGCAATATATACTAAATTGACAGATTCTTTAAAGCATATCATTGCATAAAACACTAATAAGTGAACATGCCTTATGAATTGTTCAATCGTTCAGTATTGAATATAAATATACATAATGCATGGAATTAAAATAAAATTATTATATATTTAAATGTACATATACAGGGTGATTCAGGAGGAAAGGTAAAGATTTTAGTGGGTGATAGTATAGGCAAATGCGAACAAAAAATGTCCTATTAACATGTGTCT
Source organism: Nylanderia fulva (assembly GCF_048542155.1). NCBI lineage: Eukaryota > Metazoa > Arthropoda > Insecta > Hymenoptera > Formicidae > Nylanderia > Nylanderia fulva. The sequence continues at coordinate 1,847,586 of NW_028190698.1, forward strand.
TATTTTTATTGGTTACAATAAACCACTCACAGCAGAAAAAAGTCAAAGGCACAAACAAAAGTAGACGCAAATGACTAAGTTAAGCGTTACCGTTGCAAAAACCGTACACAAATACCGTACACAAATAATAAATAATATATTATATACTATTTTTTGTACATGCATTTTCAATATGATTTAATATTTTCAACGAGACAATATATGTCAATTTTCATTTGATTTTATTATAATAGTAAAAGCTCAGTAATTGAGAAACGCATTTTGATGTTAATGTTAAATATAATCAAATATCACTTTAGACTGTATAGAATAACATGTAATTAATTTTTTCCAGCCATCCTGGCGCTATACCTGAGTAATATGTTAAAATACAGCGAGAGTGCAGCCACAATGATATATCATGTCTTTATTTGTTTCGTCTATTTCTTCCCGCTCGTGGGTGCAATCGTATCTGATTCTTGGCTTGGAAAATATCGCACCATTTTTTATGTGAGCATTATTTACTCGATTGGACAGCTGATTTTATCCGCAAGTGCGGCACCTCCTTTCGGACTGCCTGCAAGGTCGGTATAAAATTAGTATATTTAAAAGATGCAATCACAATATTAAAAATATACGCATTAAAATCCATACGTGTATTTAATAAACATTTTTTTACTATTTAAAAACTTATATATTTTTTATATTTAATTTGTATATACATATATGTATATATATATATATATATATATATATATATATATAAATTTTTTCTTTATGTTAAAAATATTTCAATAGTATTAAAAAAATTGATTCTTTTTAAATACTATTTAAATTTTAAGTTATCTGTTTAAATGCTACTTGATTTAGAAATTGACTTTCTATATTGGCAAAGAAAAAAATATAAAATCTCAAGTTTTAATTCTAATTTTCCAGGGAATTATCTATGCTAGGCTTGCTCCTGATTGCGCTTGGCACAGGCGGGATAAAACCTTGCGTATCTGCTTTTGGAGGCGATCAGTTTATCCTACCTCAACAAGAGCGATACTTGACGATGTTCTTTTCCCTTTTCTACTTTTCCATTAACACGGGCTCTCTGATCTCCACTTTACTCACTCCGATAATACGTGACACGACATGCTTCGATGATGAATGCTTCTCTCTGGCATTTTTGGTACCAGCCATTTTAATGATTGTATCAATTGGTAAGGAACGAAAGGACGAGATATATTTTATTAAGAGAATGTTGCTACAAAGAATACATTCCCAGCAAACACCAAGTAACTATTATATAACTGTTAGTTATAATTTCCCACTCAACAATGTAAATGCATATATAACCAGGGTTGGGACCGATTTTAAAAAATAACTCGTTACAGTTACAGTTACTCAAAAAGTAACGAGTTGTTACTTTTCAGTTACTTTTTAAAAATAATTATACATTATTTTAAATATAAGGAGCTTACATTTTATGCACAACCACAATCAAGTATTTAAAAAAATTCTTGAATGTAATATTGATCGATTTGCTTGCGACTTTGCGATTACCATCAATGTATGAATGATCTTTATATACAACAGTAAAAATAGTTATAGTAACTTACTAAATGGTAATCGCAAAGTCGCAAGCAAATCGATCAATTATTACATTTAAGAATTTTTTTAAATATTTGACTGTGATTGGTCGATCTTAATTATGTGTTATATTATTTTATGTACATAAAATGAAAATTTTAGGTAAAAGATTAAATTATATGAAGATCCATATATGCTACTGTTATCAAAATTTAATTTAACAATATAACGGCTACCATACTTAAACGATACTTTTGGCGGATGTTTTCGAAAAAGTATCTAATAAAGTAACTGTTAAAATAGTTACTAGTTACTAAAAAAATATAACTAAGTTACAGTTACAGTTACAGATGGAGAAAAGTAACGAAGTTAAGTTACAGTTACCGAAAAAAGTAACTGTAACTTCGTTACAAGTAACTCGTTACTTCCCAACCCTGTATATAACACACGTGTTATATTGCATTTATATTGTTGAGTGGGAAATTATAACTAACAGTTATATAATAGTTACTTGGTGTTTGCTGGGTTTTTTCGATTAAACGCGAATTTTATTGACAAGTATTTTTCTTATTTTTCAGTAATATTTGTCTCGGGAAAACGATTGTATAAAATAGTACAGCCTAGGGGTAATCTTATCGTCAAGGTTTCCAAGTGCATTTGCGTAAGTTCTCGTATTATATCAAAGAATTTCCTCGATTGCCTTAATCATCTAAAAAATGACATTAAAAATTGTCTATAATCTATCACACAAGAGCAACAGAAAAATTTTACTCTTGAAACGAATAAGATTTAATTAGATGCATAGCAATATTTAAAAAGGAGAAGAAAGATTTTCAAATGTAATAATTTTTTCTTATACATAACTTTGTGTGACAGATGTAATTTATAAAATAAGCTTATGTAACACTTATGCGCATCTTAAAATCCAAGAACCTATACAGTTTTTAGAATTTATGGATCTTCGCAATTTTATGAATCCTTCCAATCATTTGTATTATATTCTTATTGTTAGTTACAAGAATAGTTAATCTTATTTAAATATAGGAGTTAATCTTATTTAAATTTTAATTTCCACCAATTTTTGAATTTAAAGTCTTTTCTTTCTGTTTCAAAAAATTAGCATGCGATCTCTAATAAGATGAAGGGCAAAGAAAGGAAATGCGATCACTGGCTCGACCACGCCGACGATACGTACGAAAACAAGCTGATCGAAGACATCAAGGCCGCATTGCGGGTCCTGAAGCTGTTCATACCGCTGCCAATTTTCTGGGCGTTATATGATCAGCAGGGCTCTCAATGGACGTTTCAAGCAACGCGGATGGACGGCCAGATAGGCAGCTTCGTACTGTTGCCGGATCAGCTGCAAGCCGTCAATCCATTACTGATCATCATCTTTATACCTATTTTCGAAACCTGCATCTATCCGGTTTTTGAAAAGATACACATTATCAACACGCCTTTGAAGAAGCTCGTTGTCGGCGGATTCTTAGCCAGCGTGGCCTTCATCGCGGCCGGTCTTGTCGAGATGGAAATCGAGGTATTGAGAAAACAATTTTTTTCGCCTATTATGTAATATAAGTAGTTTTTATATATCATTATAAGATAATCAAATGGATGAGTTTTTAAAATTTTATCTTTTTTCCACAGAAAACTTATCCAAAATTACCGTCTGAAGGATTGACTCAAATTCGAATTTTTAATACGATGAATTGTCCCGTAAGTCTAACTTGGACAAAACAAAACAAAAAAGTTGAAATACCATCGTTAAGTATGTGGGCAGATTTAGAAGTGGAAGCGCACGGCTCGGTTTCATTACCCTACGTAGCGAATTTCATAGCGTGCAATGATAAAGGCTACACCAATTTTACTACTAGTGAAGAAACAGGTAAAATCCAGATAGAATTGCATAGATAGTGCAATCTTCCTGAATTTATTACACATATCGCATTGAGTACCTTTTTTTATCAGGAACTATTACGGCCACGGAGGCTACCGCGTCGTCTTGGGTTTTAACACCTTTGGGACTGCAGTATAACTACACAGACGTCGTGGATAAACCTGATCAGGGCAAACCGGCTATTCGTAGTCTCTTCTATCTAGCACCTGAATTGAGCGACTCCAGCCTGAAATTCGTCGATTCGTCGGGCAAAACTGTATTGTCAATAGCAGTCAACAGTTCGGTTTTCGCGCATTCGGAGCTGAAACAATTCGAGAAACCAAACACGTACGACATCTTTCTGAACGATTATCTACTGAAGAAGGACGTGTCCTTCAGACTCGGCGGGGCGTACACGATAGTGGGTAGTTATTTGCCCGAACTCAAAGAAGAAATCACCGGTGAAATAATCACGGTCACGCAACCCAATTCGCTTCACATGGCCTACATGTTGCCGCAATACATTATCATCACGATGGCCGAAGTGATGTTCTCCATAACCGGCCTGCAATTCGCCTTCACCCAGGCACCGGAGAGCATGAAGTCTTTACTAACGGCAGGTTGGCTGTTGAGCGTGGCCTTCGGCAATCTCATCGTGGTCATCATAAAGGGTTCGCGTCCTTTCGAGCGACAGGTAAACGATTCACCTCCTCCTATTATGCGAGCGCAATTTTCTGGATTCTTTGTCCATCTATTGTCTACACTACAACTCTCATAGGATACAATCCATCATAGTTAAAATAAATTGTTTTTTTTCTATTATTCACGTGTGTGGCATCTGAAATATTACTTAGATTCTTATATGTAGATGGCTGATTATATTAAGAAAGAATTAATTAATTAATTGAAAGGACATTGTCAGATAAATTGGTGAATTTTAGAAAATATTTATATTATTTTTTATTCCACAGGTCTACGAGATTTTCTTGTACGCCGGTCTAATGGCGGTAGTTATAGCGATATTCGCTGTGATGACCATGTTTTACAAATACGTGGAAATGCCAGAGGAGGAAGAAGAAGACGATAAGACCATACCTCTAGAAGAACAAAACGGAAAAGTTAATCCGACTTTTAAAGAGGACGAAAAGTGACGATAAGAACGGGCCGATTGAGCTAGGAATCATAAGTTTTACGTGTTCTCTTATTCGAACGAGGTAAGGAGCGCGCGACATAGCATGTCGAGAATAATTATTGAGATTCTGTTTCCATCGAACGTCTGAACACATCGTCTTCGAATGCAACAAAATATAGGAACTCTTCGTAAACTCATCTCTCTACAATAAAAGTTGCATAAAATAATTATTATAGACTGAAGATAGATATACACATTGCATTAAATAGCAACTCGAGAATTCTCGACGAAAAATAGTGTCTTTTAACTATAAAAAAAGAAGATGAGATAAATATCTTATATTGTATATAATATTTTATTTTGAGATAATATTTAAAATTGAGATTTTGAGATAATATTAAAGAGAAATTAACAAAGTATTATAAAAATTGTCTGAGAGTTGTAAATGAAAGATGAGTCGCCTAACTTGTGCGGCAAAAATTATAAGATTAGAAGAATTGTTAGCGATTGAAAATCGTGTGGCAATAATTATAAGTTTAGGAATTGTTAAATTATATGTATGTTGTGAATGAATGTTATTGTATATGAGAAATTTTAATAAGTAAATGAGAATGCTATATTGCTTTGTAATTTACGATGACTAATGTTTAATCAGAGATTTCTGTTCGATGTTACCAAAACTTTTTAAGCAAAAATTATATACATATATAAATTGTTTTACACGAGAAGAGGGAACAATAATGAAATTAATGATAGTTGGACGATGATTATTGAAATTGTACAAGACACAAAAGTAGAAAATTGGGTACACTCGAAGCGGTTCAGATTTCAAAGTCATCAGAGAACTGTAAGTCTCGGTGTGTTTTTGTGTCTATAACATTTATTTCTACAAATCCGGCTAAAGTTTCCACAAGCGCTAGCGGAACATAACAATGCGTGTGTCGTGTGATTTGATACTCTCGAGGGTGCAGTAAGTCGAGTAAATATTTAGTGTCGCTGGATTATTATTACAGAACGTACACTCGGCAACAGAAATACCTCTACACATAAACTTGGACGAGGCACATACGCGTTATATACATATATAATACATATAAACATAATACATATATACTAATATACATTATATATATATAAATATTTATATATTAAAATTATATAACGCAGTTAAAAGTACAGTGATATAACATACAAGTATATACATACATTTTTAATATATCATTTAATTATACATATAATTATACAACATATAATTATTCTTTCTAACATCAAACTATTAAAAATATTAAATGTTTCTTTCAGTTGCTTTGAAACAGCGTTGCTAAATAATAATCATCAATCATGATGCGTGAATGTGTAAAATTGGAATATGCCGATACTCGTGTAAAAGTTCATGTGTAATGACATCTCTGTTGCCGAGTGTACATACATACATCGTCTCGCAGAATATGCTGCACATGTTGCAGATAAATGACAATTTCGATTGATTTTCTGGATTGAAAAAACTCGTCGGGTCGGCAGCTACAACTTTTATGCCAAATTCCGCATATGCAGGGTGATACATATATTTATCAAGGGTTGAATCGCGCAACTATATTGCGAAGATATCGCAAAATCATCCGCATAAGCTAGCAATGACGATTGAACCCTAAATATAATGTACATCCTGCTCTCTTATTTCAAGATTGATATCAATATTATTTCGGATATATCCTTAGGTTTATTCGCGAGTAAATGAAATTTTGATATACAGGTTGCTTTTTTCCGTATTTTTATCATTGGAAATTGCATATATTGAAATCATTTTGTATTTCAATCCTCACCGAAAGAAATGCACAAGCGGAAGTACATCCATCTAGTCAATTTGCCTCTATTAGCCATGCAATACAGAAATTCTCTTTCAAAAATCCACCCTTCCTCCTGCCGACTTAAAATTATTTCTTGTTCTCTTTCAATTTGCATCATTTCATTTTCATTTAACGTTTAAGTAGGTTTTTAATTCTAAAAACAGCTACGATCAGTTTTGACATTCTATGATATAGCGTAAAACTATATTAAACCATTACTATATGAGTACTATCACATATACAGTGACACTTAATTTCACGCGATAAACACCTTTTCTTGGAAGGGGGGACGTTTTTTAGGAACTTCTATTTATCGCGCACAATTAAGAATTACTTATATACACAGAAAGTTCCGGCACCCTCGCTATTTCTGTCGAAAATTGTCGCTCCATCGATTCGGTTTTCGTTGAAATTTCTTTTTTTCATCAGTAAAATGGAACATCCTGTACATTCGACATCTTTCAAATAAGTCGATTGTCGGCGTACAAAACTCAATTTTATTCATCACATAAACTACGAAACTCTTGAGTGATGTAAACAACTAGAGCGCCGTTCCGTATATGTACCGTGCTTCAAGTATATCTGTAGGAAAAACAATTTCGCGATCCGCATATCGCATTACTTACCCATCGTTCTAACAACGAGCTTATTTAGTAATCTTATATAGCGCTTAGTGTATGAGTCCTATAAACAAAGGGTCGTGATTAGCGGTTCGTTAGTAAAACGGCGGATGATTGGGCTTTTTGTTCTCCCACTTTACTCCGCCGCGGTTTTTTTTAAGAGGATCCTCCTTCTGGAACAAATATTCGACAATATAATTTCGCGAGAATTTTTTTTTAGCGGAAGTTTAAGCAGCTATATTAGAATTTAACCGCATGTGTCATCTATTTTTGAAATTTCTACATCTTTTTGATATCAATCATCAATATACTCGCTCACCGTATGTGCACGTATCTTGTCGAACATTTCACGCGCGGCATCGAAAGCGAACGAGCCGACCTGCGCAGCCGCGCTGACCAGCGTTTCCGGTAGGATGTGAACGGAATCGCCAGCCGATATCTTGCTCGCCATGTGTGCTAAGGCTATACTGGAGTCTATGGAGTCTATGTTATCGGAGGCGGTAATCACTCTGGTTATGTCTTTAAAAGACTGATACTCATCATCGAAAGAAGGATCCCACGAGCAGGCATAATTGTTGTTCAATGCGCATGAATATTTTGGATAGATTCGTTCTTCGTCATGGCAAAGTTTTTTATTCGTTTTAGTTTCTTTCGTCCAGTCGCCATCCGCTCGTGCGTTGCGCTCCTTCCATGGGTTCTGGGGTTCCATTAATGGAAAACACGGCGGCCTTACATCCTGTATTACATTATTGGCTGTCGTTGATTCATTATACTTGTTGGCGTAAGCATGGGCATACATGTCGGTGGTGTCGGTCACCGACGTGGTATGCGAGTGGAAGCTCTGCGTGAAATCGCTCGAGTCGGTCTGCGACTGGCAACTGCATTGTGACTGCGTCTTCGAATCGCAGTGATTTTGCACAGTCAAATAGCTCGCGTGCGAGTTTCTCACGTCGTCGCACGAACCGTCATCTCGAGGACTCTTTTGCTCGTTCGACTGATGCTGTGTACACGATTTCGACGAATGAGCCTCCTTCGTCGACGGAATATATTCATCCATTATGAAGGTATCAGGGATATCGAGTTGTTGAGCCTCCTTCGTCGACGGAATATATTCATCCATTATGAAGGTATCAGGGATATCGAGTTGTTTCTTCGAATCGACACCGACGCATTCATCGACGTTCACAGACTGATTTTCGTAATTGAAGATGTTCTCTTGAATGATGTCTACATAGATAGAGTTCGCCGAATTTGTCTTCCTAGACTGCTCCTCAAGTCTTTCTTCGTCTGCCGAGAAGTGGTCTTCGTTCAAATGAATGGAGGACGGCGGCGAGGCTGGCTCCGAGAGTAGTTCGAAGCTGGGCGAATCTCGACTGCTGTCGTCTTCTTGTGGTTTGGTGTCTAGAAAACGTGTAAATCCATCATTCGAATCAGGCATCTGGATGATCTCGAAAGCGTCATCATCGGAAGAATCCTTTTCCTCCTCTCCCTTTTCCTTCTGATTGTTTGACCAACAACTGTTTAAGTTATCTGTTATAAAATGGAAATTGTGCAAGGTGTCTTTACTAAGACGACCCTCATCCAACATTTGATTCCCGGTGACAGAGCAGCTCATACGGAGATCTTTCTCGATCGGCTCCAAATAAGCTGTCTCATTTGATCCTCGTTCTGTCCGTGATTGGTCAATGGAATCCTTCCACGGCATATCCTGAGTGCCATATATATTCTGAGCGAATTGCTTATTATGTAACTTAGATTCTAGAAGTGTTTTCTTTTTCTGCGTGTTAAACAGGTTTGACTTGCTTATAATATTGCTCATCTCCGCTTCGTTTCGCTCTAAATATTTTCGATTATTCGATGTCTGGGGTATGGTTTTGAGCAAGCTAGTCGGCTGCAATGTTTTCTCATCATAACTGCAGTAGTTTGGCCGTATCAATTCATTCGTCAAGTCTGAACCGTTGTCATTCGGCTGCCCCCAAGCCACAAGTCTTGTTTTTAACACTTTTGGGTTCTTCTCGCTCGAATGCGAATCGAAGGAGTATCGGGGAGATGTCGAGGAAGGAAGTTGCGATTGACTTTGGGATTGGTCTTCAGGCGGGACAAGCATAAGAGGATCCGGAGGAATTATCTCCACCAAGTTCGATACTTCGTGCACCACTCCATTAGTTATTGTGTACGTCTTTTTCTTTATCTGCATATCTTTCGCGTTTCGAGATTCGTCCGTACGTTTGATCGGCACAGAACTCAACTGTTCGTGAGACTCTATCTTCTCCTGGTTCTTCTCGTTCGAGTCCGAGCTGCATTGAGGATATCGTTTCGCAAGAGAAGACTCCAAGTCCTTAAGCAGCAAAAGCGCAAAGGAATCCAAGCGTTTTTCTAGTACCTCCGACACGTTTTTTACCACTTCGGTAGTCATTGTGGACATCATATCTTTCTTCATCTGCAAACGAGATCAATCATTTAGCGACTATATACGTCTATATTTTATTTCAATTGTATTTTATTTATTAAAACTATAATATATTTTTTATGTTTTTATTTAAATATTAACATTCATGTATTGGAATGGAAACAAGTGAATATTTACAATTGCTTACCGATTCCATGTACTCTGTAAACCACAGAGGAGGCAAAGTACAGTTCGAACATTGCAGTGACGAAGCGTTCGCTTCCTCTTGAGTATCCACTTTCGATTCCACCTGTTCGTCGATTTGTAGAATTTTTGTTTCGTTCGGTTTATCATGTTCTGCATCGATTGTCAACAACACCTTCTTCATTATACTATTACACTCTTGTTTGAGAGCAATCTGTTTATTTAAAAATAAGCTTTTAAAAAATTTATGGTTTAAGGTGTACCAAGACTCGTAAGGATTTTGGGTATCGATCATCAACGTCGATTCGGTATTCTTTGATTGCTTTTTCTCGGATAAATACGTCTCGTCAAACCAAGAATATTTACTGCTTGTCTCTTCGAATGAACCGACGATCAACTGAATTAGGTTGTTGAAGCACTTGCGAGCGAGCTAAAACGGAAGATTTGCAGTAATTCTAAATAGCTTGCTTGAATTCTCTCCTTCAATTTTTAAATTCGAAGTGACACGTGTTATACAAAAATTGTCTCGAAAAATATTACTTTAAAAAACTATGTGCAATCGAAAAGTATTTAACGTATTTAAAAATATATAAATTATTAGGTCATGTTAAAAATTAAAATAAAAATTAAATAAAAGCAAATTTTTTATGTTATAATCAATATTCGATCAAAACGAAAAATACGTATAATTATTGTTTTTAATTTTATTGTATGATATTTGTGTATTTTATATTTTACTTGTTTAATTTTATAATATTTTTATAAAATTTAAAGTCAATAAAAATTTATTTTAGTCTGTCTAATAATAGCGTGAGGCAAATTTCGATTGAAAACCGTTAGATTTTTTGAACGAATAGGTAGAACTCTATTTTACGACGCATTATACATAGGACAAGATGTTAGACTAGAGGTACTATAGTATCTTTAGACTAGGCAAAGCCTCTTACTTTTGTAAGACGAAAACAGTCAAAGATCAGTTTTTATTCTGAAAGGAAATAAAGAAAAAAAAAAGTAAGAATTCTAAAGAATTCCAAAGAGATGAAAGAAGATGAAATTTAAAAGCTGAAAAGAAAAAACGTGAAGAAATCATGACCGACACATTTTTCCGAATTGACCTTTTATTTCGTGTTTCTGGAGTTTACCTCAAAAATATATCCGGAGACTACCTGTAAAATTGTTGAAAAAGTCTCGAAGATATCAGGCAATTGACAATGTTAGCGGTAATTGAACAATTTATTAATAAAAAAGATGTAATATTGAGTAAATAATATATATGTAATTTGCTTTATTTTTTGCAGTTTAAATTTTTTTAAATTATGTCAAACATGCTTTTATTAGACAGATTTGCATATATTGTATATTAAAAATGCATTTAGTTTTTACATGATACATTTTCATATATAATAATACAAAAAAAATATCTTTGTTTTCTTAATATTTTTCAATTGCACACCAAATGAATACAAATGCTGCAGATATAGATTCAATTCTCAAATAAAGTCTACGAATTTCACAAAAATATTAAACGATGACAAAGGGAAAAGTTAAACTCGAGAAAAATAATTTTCCTACACATCTTAATATAGAGTTAATGATATCTCTTATTATCTCTTATATAAAGTGCATATACCTTTAATGCTTCTTGCAATTCGCAATCCGAATCGATCGGAACACTGTCACCGTCATCGTCGATGTAAAAAATGCGTCTATCCTTTGGCACCTTGTATTCTGTCCACTACAATAAACACAAAAGTGTTTATATCCTACTTGATTTACATAGGAAATGCAGAAAGATTTGTGCGTTAAAATAAAATATCATATTGCAAACGCACAAATCGCCATTTGCGCCGTATAGAATGACTTGTCATTCGTATTATTATTACGCATTGCATTAAAAAATATTGATATCTATATATATATATATATATATATATATATATACGCAATATTTCTTATCACTCTTTGTAGGCGCAAAATTCAAAATATCGTGATTCCCGCGAGAGTAACAAATAACAATCTTTTCTCTCAAACTGCGATGTATAGAAACATTCGATGAACCGATATATATATTTTTTCGAGAAATATATGTATAGAAAATATGTTGCATGCGGTTGACGCCATAATGACGCCGTAGAGTGACGCTAACAAAACGAAATGGCAGGATTTTTCATGAAAATTTTTGCTTCAAAATTACAGGTCCGCAAAATTGAGCTCCGCGCTATAAATAAAAAAAAACAGAGAGAGAAAGAGAGGACAAGAGAGAGAACTTACCAGCTTCATCCGCAGCAGCTCCAAGGTCTCAGTCGACTGCCACGGGATGTATAAAAGGCTCTTGGACGCACTGTCCGCTGAGTTCTTCACCAGGAAGCAACACGAGTATTTCATCTGCGAGCTCGCCCTCATATTGTCAAACTGAACGGCAATATATATGTAATATAATATATAAGTATTTTACTTTCGCGTCCTCGCGAGAGCCCGGGAGGGGAGACGCAAAATGGAGCTACTCCGAATTCTCAGCTGGTCGGGTGACTTTTTTGCCTCCAGAAACGTCAGCGAGCTTTCTCTATCTCCTCTTCTCCTTCTTCTTCCAGTTACGTTCCTCCCGGAACGCGCATCGGTGCAAGCTCTTCTACGACGGCACGGGCTTCCCGGATTGTCAACTCGAAGAGAGTGTTACATCACGACGCGAGCAACGGCATAACAAAACTGCAATTGCATGCGCGCGACAGCTTGATGCAACGTATATAATAACACGGAACCCTTGCGGAAACGATAGGTCGAACGAGATATCGATCGAGTGACACGTGACCTCCTGAGCATGCGCGGACGCGACGCGCGGAAGAGATAATTAAATTTGATTTTTTAATCTTTGTTCGCTTCGCGATGTGACATTTATCGATGTGCATGAAGGGAAATGCTTTATAAAATAAATAATTTATTTTAATAAAATAATAATACATTATTATATCTATATAATTCATGTGTATATATATATATATATATATGTATATATGTGTATATATTTTTTTTCTCTTTACACTCTCTAAGATTTTTCTTTTTTTTGATTAGAGTAGAAGTGAGAAAATAATAATATATAGTAAGAATATTGTGTATATGTATAATTCGCTTTTAATCACAATTGAAGTGTAGACGGATGTTGCAAGGGAGAGAGACTGTATAATTTTTTTTTCAATGCGATATATCAGAATTAAATTTAATTCAATCGACAAATAATAATCTCCTACTTCGGGATGTGGACATACAATACGCACAATCATGTACTACAAATCGCTATATGCCAATAGTCTATTTGTACACAGATTGTCCTTTCATAGTATTCTCTGCTTTTTTTTACACGTCTTGTATATTTAATATAATAATGTATATACTCTCTGTGTATAATAATTATAATATATGTCGTTAGTATCGATAGAGAAGACTAGAAACGTAGACTCATGCTTTTTTTTTAACATATCGTCACACTCATCAGCTAAGAGAAAGGTACATTAATCCGCTTAATGATATATATATATATATATACAGGGTGTCCGGTAACTAACGGATCAATGATTAAGAGCGGATTCTCTGGCCAATTTGGAGACGATTTTTCCTTAGCAAAAATGTTGAGAAGTCAATAATTTTCGAGTTATAAGCGATTGAAAAAAATGGGTTTTTGGAAAACTAAACGTTTTGGAGTTAAAAGTCTAACATAATTACATTCTTCAGTTAATTTCAGGTGGAGTTTACTATAATAAAATTTTAATTTGAGGCTTAGTTATAAAGATACATAATGACAAATATTGGAAAGTTGTAAAAAATGATGACCTTTTTCGACATTTTCGCTGAGGAAAAATCGTTCCCAAATTGACCAAAGATTCCATTTGTAATCGTTGGTCCATTAGTTACTGGACACTCTGTATATATATATATATATATATATGTATATATATTGTATAGTGATAGAGGAAAAAGAGGAAGAGCTCTTTATATCTCATGTATCATTTTATGCCCGTCTTGTCCAGCATAAACGGCGAACATAGATGGATCTTGTGTAATAGCGATAATGCAAAATGGAGCTACACATTCGCTCCTACTCGCACTTATTTGCATTATATATAGATATACAGATATACAGATTGACATCTGCTAAAATAAATATATAATAGCTCTGCACTTTGGACTTAGAAAGATTAATAGCAGTTTATAGATTCTCTTTACACAGCTAACAATGACGATTATCATAGAAAAATAAAATATATTGTCCTTTTAAGCCAACAAATATTATACGTGTATGTGTGCGCGTGTGTTTATATGTGTGTGTATGTGTATGTATCTATTATGCAGTGTTAAGCAGACTTGAGATTGTTGATTGTAAAGAAACGTTGCATCTCGAAAGGTGTAAAAGTGAGAAACATACAAACTTAATTTGTATGTTTGCACAGCTCATGCTATATTGACTTTCTTATATCACATAAAAGCAGAACAGATAACTTGGGATAACAATTATTAAAGACGAGAATAAAATTAAACGCAATATGTATAATTTAAAAACATTATCCTTGTAAACAATTTGCTTCAACTCGGATAAAACTATATTTATAGTATCACCATTTGGAACACATTGCAACAAACAATATTCTTGTACACGAATATAATGAAGAAAAGAGCACAGACTCTCAACATATATATGTTACAACACATAATTTTTTTTTCGAAAAATCCATTCGAAATATATTTCTTTTTTTTACGAGAAATATCTCGATAAAATATTATCACGCATAAAATAGTTTGCGAGGAACTCGTTAACTTTGTCGTCAAAAATATATATATATATATATATATATATATATATATATATATATATACGTATATCCCTCCTTAGAATTAATAACAAAATAATATGACATAAAATTGAATCGCTCTTGTAGCTTTATGCTTGTTAAAATTTCGTTGCTATTCTTCGAAAGGAGATATTTTCACATTTCAATAGAAATCATCCGACGTAATCGCGTTCCATTATGCATATTAAAACGAATATACTTTGCAAAATGTCGTTTAGTGTGGTATTAATGTTTGTATTATTCTAAGAAGGGAATGTATGTACGTGTGTGTTTCAAATTTCTCCGTGAGATTTATAATCAAATTGTATAATTAGACAATAATATTGTATAACTTTTCTGTATACATTTCGGCCAAATTTGGTGTTAAACAGATTCGAATATCATTCCAAATTAATGTAGTCATTGTTTTTTCGTTCTTTACTTTCAAAGGAGTATAGTACAGTCTCGAAGAATAGACTTTGTACACCGTTGCAACACGCATACCCGCATATTCCGGACGTTTTCTGTCGAACACCCATCCAGAGGAAGATGTCCATCAGGAATGTTCGAGCTGCGTGAGCCACGGATGACGGAGTCATAGAAAAATAATACGACGATCATACGGTAACTCTGTTCCTGCTATGAAAGTACAAACTATAGTACGTCGCGACGTTAGAAAACAGTTGGGTGTTCTCGGATAGACGAGCGGCTTTGCACGTCAATTAAATTTTTCGTCGTCCTCTTCAGAGAATTCTCGTTACCTTAACTTATCAAAGCCCTGTCGACAATTTACTAATGTTTTTCGATGCTAGAAGAACCGATATATCACGATTCAGAAAAAAAGACTATACAATTTTTTTTTCGTTCGAAATATAATTACTTGAAAAAAAAAACTAGTTTTTTAGGATTACATTTTTCCTTGAAAAAGAAACGTTTCCATTTGATCGACTGCCATTTAAAACAGCTTACTAAATCTACCCGCATAAAATCGCTCACGCATATCTTCGTCGACTGTGTTGCTCCGATTTCACATACTAACATAGGTAAACGTTAAATAGGTGTTATTTTACTTCTGGAACGAAGGGCCGCGAATATCGGTCATTCTAATATCGAATTCGTCACATCTCTTCTTCCTCTCCCGTAAAACACATTGCCTCCCGCACCGTATATAAATATTAAAGTTGTGTATACACTCAAATATAATAATAGATAAACATTTTCCGATATGGTACATTAACAGTGAGCTAAGCACCAGGGAAGATTTCTTCGAAATTGCGCGCGCGTGTAGTTGATTTTATCTCTTTTTCTACTTTACTGAAACTATATGTGGTCCTCTTCTGTGTTGTTACTTTGCGCCGGCGTCGCCGGGGTAGGATCATCGTGGAACATCGGATTCTTCACCTCCATCTCGCCCGTCTTTAACACACGAAAGCCGCTATTAGAACTTAATATTCGTAATCTGAGATTTTGGAAATGTTTGGGATTTTGAGTCCAAAAGAATTAGTAGCGAAATTTCAAGTGATAAACTTACAGAAGCAAGTCCCGGACACTCATAAACGGTGTAGTCACCCTCCTCGTTTTCCTCGTCGCTCTCCGCTTCTGAGAGGGAACCCGGGTCTCTCGTTGCAGAAGTGCGACTGCAACAATATTTACTTTATAACATCTTTCTTTAAAAAAAAATCATAAAATATTTCTTCATTTTTTCTTTCTCTTTATATATAAATCATGATTTTACTTTTCCATGGCAATAATTTGTTGCTTCTGATGTTGAAAATGATACATTTGGGCGGATTGGGCGAGCCTCTGGTCACCGGAAGGCGACACATCCTTGTTCGGTCCTGTTACGCCGTAAGCAGGATACTCTATGTCTGCTGCAGCTTTCGCACCGCGTTGCAATCTAAAAAAAAAATAAAATAAAATAAAATAAAATGCCGCGAAAAGAAGCATAAAAAACGCGCGAATTATCGTAACCGGCGATGATTAAAATTACCTGCACCACGTTAAACTGATCAATACCAGAGCAAACATCGCTGCTGCGCTGCAACCGGCAACTATGGCTGAAAGGAAAAACATATCAATCGATTTTCTTGCAATCGTCATATCATCTTCACATCCACTCTTCACTTACCGATAAAATAAATGTCATTGTTTAAATCATGTTTCATGGGCACCATCAATGGATTATATCCGGTTCTTTCCGGTCGAGTCGGTGTATTAAGTCTTACAATCAATTCCTCTGGTGCCTTTTGGTCGAAATTTCGCGTGTCGTCCTCGTGCTTTGCAAACCTTAGCTCCTTATTATCCTCTTCCTCCTCCTCTTCCCAAGTACTCAACGGGTCCTTCCGATTTGTATCGTCTACGAGTTATGTAAATTTCAGAGATTTTAATTCTATTCATAGATAGTGTCTTTGAAGAAGAAGCAAAAGAGACATCAGCTGTATATATTTATCCGAGAAATTATAAAAGAAACGTTTAAAATAAAAAGAGATTAAAAATAAACGGCTATAAAGATTATCGATGCTTGTGTAAATGTATGCTGACGTAACTTGATTCTTTTAGTCTTGAAAAGCAATGTTTCTCAAATTAATCACCTTTAAACTAAGGTCAAGGTATCCGCGAGATATAAAATCTAATTGCAAATTAAATCAGGACTATATACACAATCTGCATATTTAAAAAAATATATAATAGTACATATCAAAGTCATTCCATTGAATTATATTCCACATATAAAATTTGCGTAGGAGAAATAAATATTTATTGAGTTTATCTTTCTGTATTTATATTATTAGAATTTCAAGGGATTAGCAAAAATCAGATGTAAATGTCAGAGTATCAGTTTTAAGGAAGAATTAATTTTCCTTGAACCTGATCAATATTATACACTCTTTGGTACAAAATACCAATAAATTAAATAAATCTCAATTCGAGATAATTTTTCATAAACTTTCTGTCCCCCTTCTAATGAAACTTAGGTAAAAAAAATATCAACAATTTTATCCTGATATTTACCTTGCCTAGACTTTTTTAAGAAGAAATAGAGAAGCAAAGTTATTGATATTTTTCTCACCTACGCTTCTTTAGGGAAAACAGAGCACGTGATTTTATTAAAAATAAAAATCTCGAATTAAAATATTTAATTTATTTAATTAATGTCTTGATATCATATCAAAGAAAATTTATACTTAATCAGTTTCAAAGAAAATTAATTTTTCCTTAAAACTGACGCACTACCATCTGACTCTTGCTAACTCGATGAAACTTGCAATTAAATATAATTTTCATGAAAAGTTTTACTAAAGTTTTAATCGTTATATTATATTCGTTATATTATATTATTATATATAATATTTTTACATTAAAATATCAAAAACTCAACTTTGAAACAAGAGGAGATGCGTGGGAAGATAGAAATTCCTTTCAATAAATTGTATTGCATCCTTTGCAGAATTTTGTACGTTAAGATAGATGAAGAAACATTGCTCTTTCTCTCTAAGACTCAAAGGCAATTATAATAAATAAATATAATTCTATTAAATAATTATAACAAGATCAATCGGTTTGATGCGAATGTTTACCCGATGATAACGGCTCATTGTAGTATCTGGGATCGTTTGGCCTCACCGCAAACGGATGTTTCTCCTGGAGGTTCGAATCGTCAAACTTATACGTAAACTCCGGCTCCATCGCCTCTGCCGCTGATTCTATTCCACTCCCGTGATGGTGATCCATATATTTGTCATGAAAAGTGCCCACGACAGATTCATCCCTCATTGCTCCCCCGCTATCCACATCAAAGATCTGTTTAAATTCGAGATCCTTGGAGAAGACTGGACCGTCATTATTGTCCGTCTCGTCCGGCTCCTTCTCCTCGGGATAATTGTGACGCTGATTGTAAAAGTATCCCGAATTCCGATCCCGGTTCTGCGCGTGATAGTGGGACGACTGGTATAGGTGATCCAGAAACGTTCTTAATTTCCGATTCAGCCTGCTCTCCTGGGTGGCCTTTAGAAACTCGATTCTACGCTCCTCCTGATGATCCAGCTGCTGATCGCTGTGCTTTTTGTGCACGGGCGACAGGAACGTGGCCAGATGCGAGCGATGAAGACGCTGCTGGAATCGCTGCTGCGCCTCCAGGTAGCGGGCCAGCTGCTTCAGCGCGATGTCCTCCGGCGTTTCCGGGAGCGCATCTGCCATGTTTATATTTCCGCTTTCAATTTCAAGAAATGGAATAAATACAACTCTCCTCGTTCTCGTTTCCGCCCCCCGCGTCGCGCTTTCGCCAATCGATATCAATTACTTTAGCTCTCTCTATTCTAATGGCTAAATCTAATATGAAGCTCGTAATGTGCATGTGAAGAGGATAAAAATTACATGCGGCTATACATATGTGGAATTATAAGTGGATGTCGTGAAAATGAAAATTCAAGTACGCCCGAGTATTATCTGCATTTAATTTTCAAAACGCGATATGAGTCTGCGTATGATTCTACCTAGCTATATATATATCGTTCTTTATTTCCATTACTATTAGAGTATAATGATTCTCTTTTGTTGAACAATTATTTTACCTCTTCAATTGTATCGTATTTTTTCGCTCATTACAATTTTTGTCAAAGAGATACTATTTCCCTTTAAATGAAAAAATTCTATTACATTGATATTCCGTAATCTGTCTTTAATACTCGAAGAATACACAGAAAATAAATTCTCCTCAAATGAAAAAAGTTTTCTATATACACGACGAGATATTAATCTATGAAATTGCACAAGAGAGTAAGAAATTCTGCTTAAATGTCAGAATCTGTAGTGGCGGATTTATTTATGGCGGATGAAGAGAGTATTCAGCATTTTCGCACTTACTTAGTATATAGAACAATGTTTTATCAGGCAAATAAAATGCACGAACTATAATAATATCATCTATTGATTAATATTAAGTATGAATTTCAATCTAATTGCTTGCTTAGGAGTCCCCCCCTCGAAAGAAAATTCTACGCCATTGTATTAGCTTCGAAGTTTCTTCTAGTTAATTAATATTACAAACTGGAATCGTAAATTAAACTGGAGTTGTATCGAACTTGGATATACGTTATCGTCGAGTTTCCTGCTGTTTTCGTTAGCACGTAGAAAAAAACGGGTTTCCTGCGGTTAAGATACAACACCCATCCTGCGATAACGCCACTGGGAAAACTAAAGCTTTGAAACTTCCTCGTAAAATTCTAAACCTAGAAAAACAATTTCATTACACCGACCAGTCATCAGAAAGGATTGAATCGAGCTTTCATCCTATCGCAAACAATCCCCCACCGTAATTTACTCTTGACCTTCAAGTCTTAATTATGTGATATGCTTCGTTGATGAAAAGATTCTTTGAGGATAATCCTGCGGATTATCTTCTCATTATTCTCACACATCATAACAATAAGGTACAAAGTTCTTTTATTATATAATAAAAATAATTAGATCTTATATTGTATATTCTAAAATTAATCTTCTCCCTTTTTTCTAAGTTATTTTTAAATTATTTTGAAAAATAAATAAAAAAAGAACGGATTCTTTATTATCGTGTTAAACTTTGCGTTTCAGATAAAACTTTCGTATTGTTAATAAAGTAGAAAGAGTTTCCTCGTAAGAAAAACAATCAAACGTAACGATAATAATTCGTCATATTGCAATTAGCTGCTTTCAAGTTTTCTGTTTCTCATCTATCAATCTAAAACAAAAATATTATTTAGAGAGAAAAATATAGTTTATATTTCACCTAACAGATCTAAAAAGATCACCCTCTAATCCAGAGATCGTTTACAAAGACCCCTTTCCTCGTAACATATTTTTTTCCTTGCAGACCGATCGAGCGTATAAATTCGCAGGAAATACTTTGTCAATATGATTCCAAAATTCAAGGGACTCAATCGCTCGCTGAACTCAACACCAAAGGCTACAAGTGGCCGTCCTTCGACAGCGTTATCGTGTCATTCCCCCTGGAGATATTGTCTCTCGAGAGCACGGTGAGACCTCTCTGCCTTACTCACCCCGATAGAAGCTGAGCTCGCCGGTGGACAGGCTCAGCAGGAGCGGCAGCGTCAGCCAAGTGCAGCTCCACCGAAGGAGCATCCTCTCGTGGTAGTCGTCGTCACTGCTGCTGGTCGGCTGCCGAGGCTGCTGTCCGCACACAAGATGTACGACGATCCTATCGTCGCTCTATTCGCGTCTCCATATGCGAGGAGCACGTCACTTCATTCAGGGCGGATGACGAGCTTGCGCGGTTCGGCGCTCGCTTTCACGTTCAATCAATAAAACCGACCACCGCCGAGAGACTTTCGCGCCCTTCCACGTCCCGCCTTCGTCTGATCCCTCGACGTTTCGTTCTTTGAAAACGGCGCGACCTCCTCCTGTTTCGCCTCCAGCGCGATTAACATGAGCGCATTAGGTACCATTAAGCATGTCCCCACTATTCTGCACACCCGCATATGCACATGTGCGGATTTGTTCCGGACGTCAGACGACGCTTCCGATTCGTATTCCGTCTGTCGAGACCTTCATTCTTCAGAGTTCATTCGCCGGTTCGGTGTTCGATGACAATGAGGAATGTTTTACTCCATTCATAATGTACGGTTCGATTGTGGATGCTGTTGTGCTCCGGAACTATCGGGAAAAAAGGACAATGATAGTTAAATAATGATAGTAACGGCGAATTTTTGAGTCGATATACTTTGGATGTAATACCCGATCTGATGATACGCGTTTGAATACATCATTGTTCTTGGAAACGTTTCACTTTGTAACAATCATTTATTTAGTCAAGGTACAGCGATCCAAGTAAAGGTACATCAGTTCTTAACGTTCAATATAATCTAATTCTTTTTGATTCTTATTTGCAATATTTGATTCCCGATGACAAAAATTACATTAATTCATTACTTACTTACAGATAATCATTATCTTTAATGACATCGACGGATTAAGGTATCTAATTAATGTATCCCACATATGATGTTTCGATGAATCCTCATCCGGAATTTACAATCCGACATAATTTTCCGCTTTTGTCAGTTTAATCGGCTTTCATAATGGATAAAATCAAAGTTATAAAGTGGTACAAAAATTCGATTTAGTTAGCACAGCTAAATGATCAGCGCCTCAATTGTCGTCCATGAGAGATTCGCCCTTCAAAAGTAACCGAATCGGCTTGCGCTTCTCGTCGACCTTCTGCTTCCTTCTGCGGTTTATCACGCCGTCAGAAGCATCCATCATTCGCAATATCTGCGTCTGATCCGAACAGTCGACCGGTGCGACGGAGATGTCCCGTACGGCTCGAAACTTTCCGCAATTGTTCAAATGCTCGTTTTCCAAGCGGAAGAAATTCCACACGAAACGCCTATCGAGCAAACATTCCAACATTATGTGACAGTTCAATTTCCCCCAACTCAATCTCTTACCATATACACATACATATATAAATATGTAAATATATAAATATATGTATATGTATATATATTTGTAATTTATCTAAATTGAGAAAAAATCACATATATCGTGCAAACTATACAATACAAAACATCCAATGAGATTAAAGAATATTATGCAAATCTATATATACATATATATAGCGATATTTCATCAACTTCAGAGATAAGTCGAATTTAAATATACATCTTGAAACAAACAAATTAAATATCTTTAAACAAGATAAAAAAGACAAATTACAACGTATCAAACACTGCAATCATCAGACTCCACTATTCGTTTTCATTGTCGTTGTTGTCATCTGCGTTGTTATCATCCATCAGACGGATCATGTTCCTGATACCATCGTCCTCGTCGCGTCTGATAGGTCCTATGGAGATGTCCCGCACTGCCCGGAACTTGCCTACGTTGTACAGATGCTCGTTCTCCAGTCGAAAGTAATTCCACATGAACCTTCTAGCGACTTATTAGTATAAGGCACATTGATAAGCGATTAGATCGGCCGGTCTATCGTCGATTAAGTCCCCAGATAGCCACAGTAATTATTATGACATTACTTTGCTGTCAAAATGACGTAATTTGACGTCAGAATAATATTACTTTTGCTATCTGGGTCGTAATTTTCTCAACGATTATTTCGTAACTATTATACAGAGCGATCGACATTAGAATAAAGTAGCTTGAAACAATTTCGAGTGCAAATAATCATGTATGCATGCACATTTCTTAAACATTAATTATCGAGAATAACGATATAACGATACAAATTGACGACTTGCATTGAGCTAATTCAGCAAATATCTCTCACATCAATTCCTACAAATAATTGCACATTCCATCGTGCATTCGCGATTGAATTTAAAGCATATGCTTACCTGAAGACTTCCAACGGAGCGACTATGGAAACCATAAGGTCTGCGTGGACGTAACCCATCTCTGTCAGGGACAAGGAGAATGCCCATCCAAATCGCAAGATAAAATCTTCAATCATCGCGAAATAATAATAATACTGCAAAATAAAATTAAATTAATCAATTAAGTTACTTGTGTTACTAACGTTACTAATATAATATTATTTATATATAATATAATTTTGGATGGATGAAAACGTACAGGTGACGAGTAAACTATCTCTTCTCTGAGAAATTTGTTCTCCCCAGGATTGCTGTCGAAGAGGCCCCAATCTAACTTCACGTCCCACGTATACGTGAAGCAAGAGCTTACTACGCTGACTGTGAGCCACAAGTAGAAGTAGGGATTTTCAGTAGACAACGCGTAGTATTCTGTAAAAACAACATCAATTTTGACAAATAAACAATTTTCTGAACAGCTTTATGTTAGGAAAAAACAAAGGACGTACTCTTGTTCGTCAAGTGCAAATAGGAGAAAATGACCACGAAGAAACTCGTTGCATACTTGACCGCATTCAGCAGATGTGGAAAGGCCTCCTTCGTATCCCGATAGCGTCTTAAACACTGCGCAAATCGAAACCAAGCCGGTAGACACGCCACGAATGGTCTCATTGATAATTCGCGCATTATACAAGTTTCTGTATCTATTTTAAAAAATAGATGTTTTACGAAATTGTAGAAAGAAATAAACAAGATTTTTTTTATTAAAATGTGGTAAATAAAATAAAAATACTAGTATGTTTATTAAAAATAATTATTTAAATGAAGTAATTGAAACATTTCTCGTGAATAACGATTAAAAATATTCAAATAAATCTAATATAATAAAAAACAAGAAAGTAGATAGCAAAAATGTCAGGATATACATTTGTAAAGTACAAATTATACTAACCCGTGACATCAGTCCAAGAAGAGTTCTGGATATAAAAGCAAACGAAATACTGAAAGTCCAGGAAGACTGTGTGAAGAGAATTGAGTTGATCAGCGAGCCAAAAGTCTGCAAAGCCCACATAAAAGAAAGGCGCGCAAAAGACGCGACCCATAACGCGTAACGCCCAAAATCTGGCCTCGTGTCGCAACGTCCTGGTGGGATTGAACAGAAACAGTGCCAACAGTATGTAGAACAGCACCTATAAAAAAACTGAAATCAATTCCTTGAGATAAAGAATTTCTTGCTCTATAAAATCGACCGATTATTCGCGCTTTAAAATAGGCTTCTTAAACAATATAGTAACGCTTAGAAATTAATATGAAAAACAGAAATGTATAATCTTACTGGTTGAACAAACGGAGGTACACCTAACGTGTCGCTGTATAGAAAACCCAGTATAGATATGGACCAAACCAGGCCAAGTATTGTTGCCATTTCAATTATATGCTGAAAGCATATGCTATGATGAATTTCGATTCTTTTTTTAAATTTAAAATGTTAACGAAATGATTTGATGGTGATCTATAGAATATTAATTTAATCTGGGTCGCAAGACCTGCTCTGATAAATGATTGCGTGGATCAAGCTCGAATATCAGCACATGATTCACACCAGAAGACCTCCAGCCATAAACGTTGACTCCCATGAGAAAAAGGAATTCTATCATAAGAAGTGGTCCACGATAAATCCGACACAGTACTTTCCAATTGTCCTTCTTGTTATATCGCATAGCTGAAACACGACATGATAATATGTTATACAGTTTAAATAAAACAAAATAAGAAAAATATATTGATCTATATCGAAGGTAAAGAAAAAACAAAGTGTTCTGTTTTTACCAGACAACACCACAGCTATGAAAAGTATGATAAAGGCGCCGGAGAAGAGACCGACTTTAAATGTGATCCACGGAGAGAGATGTTCTCCAAGGGGGGGTACCCTGAGTCGCTTCATGGCTCGTTGACGATCACCGTGTTCCAGATCACGAGTGACCAGAGCTTCGGTCTCCGCGATGAGTCTATCTATATCCTTACGTGTATGGAAAACTGCTGTATCAACGTGCTCTGCACGCCATTTGGCACCAATGTCAACATTCAAAAGCTGCAAAAAATATCATATATATCTTGTACATGTCAGTCTTCCACAATTCACATACAGAATTAATTACAACAGCTCTTTTCTGATTATTTTTACTTTATTAAAATTATGTATGTGCTCAATCAATGCGACTAAACTTACATACTTTATCATGCTTCTTCAAGATTTTTCGGAATCCAGTGAAATTGAGATTCTGGTAGTTTTGAAGCAAAATGAGGAAAAGATAAAATTCGGAGAAGGCCAATTTCAGCTCCTGCAATTTGCGTGCCGATACCGTCTTTTTGTGCAAGATGTGACTGCGATAGCGTGCCTTACGACTTTGACCATCCTCCGAAACTGACAGAATCTCGCTCAAGTCATTATTAAGTGTGGAAAATCTGCGTGTAGCCTCTGCTAATTTTTCTGAAAATAAAGATCAATATTATTTACACATATTATATACCTCACTGATTAATAACTATTGGAATATTTCTTATTAGAAAGAAATATAATATTAATAGACCTCACCAGAATAGAAAGTATTTATTTTGGCCAATTCCTTGTCACAATAGTGGAAAAACTTTTCATCAAATTTGCTGAAGTAGCTTTCCAAAACATGCGCTTCGCTTACATCTGGCGATGGAGCCTGCTCCACTGCAGCGTACAGGAGAGCCTTCATTTCCTTATCGCACAGATATAAAACAAAATGTTATACAAATATATCAAAAATATAATAAATGTTAAAAGATATTTGGTTACAAATTTTGCAAATACAAAATATATATTTATAGAGAGTACATATATATTTATATACATAACGTCAAAAAAAGTATATATTTTTTTTATTTTTTCATTATTTTGCATTCTACGTTCATCATTCAAGAAGTGACTTTTACATTATATAAAACTGTATTTATGCATACATGAATGGTGGTATATATAAAACTTTCTATATATAAAACTAAATAAAAATCAACGCCAAAAATAGCATATATTTTTTTAATTTTTTCATTATTTTGCATTCTTTGATCATTCAAGAAGTGACTTTTGCATTATATGAAACTGTATTTATGCATACATTAATGTGGGTATATATAAAATTTTCTATTAAAACTAAATATAAGAATCTTTTCTATACAGAGTTTTGCTCGAAAAAACATACCTCGTAATTGATATATTGTTTTCTCCATTCTGGTGTAATGTGAGCGCTCAAATGCTCCGCGAATTTCATGTCTGCCGTCGAGGAAGCCTGGTCAGTTCACGGGATGATTCGCTGCACGCGCGAACACAATCGAATTGTTGACATTACACGCGAATAGGATTGTGACGAGTTATTTTTAGAGCTTTGATACATTCGCCGCGAACGACGACGCATGTTTGTTGTGTACGTATTTTTACTTAGGTTATGCATGCGCGGTTCTTTCGGAGGGAACCTGGCGCAGTTGTCAAAGAGCCTTTTTTTCGCGATCTGGTCACGAAATGTCACATGTTTGCTTTTACACATGTTGTTCTTTCAGCAGACGTTGCGAATAATTTTTTTTCTTTTTTAAAGGGTTCTGATATGGTAAACAATTCGCGATCCACGTGATAATTTAACGTTGCACGTGGGTATTAAAAATATCTTCTCTATCTTCCACAGAAATTCGATGAGGAGTAGGCAAAGTGTTGACTGTTGCTTGTTGATATTGTAGAAAAAAATTTTAGTGGAAGTATGGTGAAGTTAATTGTATCAAGGATGCAGTACACAAGAATTGTATCCCGCTGTGTGAGTATAATGTATCATTTATTTATTAATACTGTTTTTATAGATGTGATTGAATGAGATTTGTATTTAGTTTTCAGCAAAGTCAAAGGCTCTACTTGACGACACAATGTCCACTTTATTCTCTAATAATGAGATTAAATACAGACATCATCCAGGTATCGTCATGCCTAAAACACCAGTATTCCCAGAATGGGCTGCAAAAAAAATCCAAACAGTTTTAAAAGGTATACATAGTTTTTACTGAGCACTGAAATATTTGAAATAGAACTACAAAATTTTAAACATTTAAATATACCATTTTATATATATTAATCATGAGAACATTTGTAGAGAAATCTATAAACTTGAAAAATATTAATGAAAGTGCAAAGAAGTTGGTCCAGCACTTGCATCAGCGCTACCCACCATTAGAACAGTCTGAGTTACCAGCAAAATTACGGAAAGTAGAAGAACGTTTGAATACTAATAATGATGGTGATAAAATTTCTATAGAAGATGTAGATTTCAGTAAAAACGTAAAAGCCAGAAATATTTTGAGACAAAACATTTATAACTGGCAACCAATTAATTTTGATACACTTACCTGTCTGACATATATGGCGGGCAAAAGTGTGCAGAACTATGCAGTTTCACATAGGATCCTGAACGAAATTAAAGCACGTGACAAGGATTTCAGGCCTAAGACATTCTTTGATTTTGGCTCTGGTATTGGAACAAATGCATGGTGAGTATAACTGCTTGACACCTAAAATAAAATGTAAAATTGATTAATATAATATACAGAGAAACAAATAGAAATTGTTACACAGGGTAGCGTCTGAGATGTGGTCTGATTCGATAAAAGAATACTTTTGTGTCGAAACATCGGAACCCATGATTGAATTATCAGAAAAATTAGCTGAAGCTGCCAGTCCTAAAATTGAAAAGCTTTTCTATCGCCAGTATTTTCCGGCATCCATGAATGTAAGAATAATATATACAATAAAATTTTTGAAAACTAAATGTATAGTGTTTGAGATGTCTCTGTATTGTTTCTAGCCTACCTACGATATTGTAATGAGCGCATATACTTTATTGGAGTTGCCGAATCTGCAATGTCGCCTTGAAGCGATATTAAAGCTTTGGAAGAAGACTAACAACTACTTAATTATTATAGAAGAAGGAAACACCACCGGTTTCAAGGTAAAGAATTGCTCAATATATGATTTTACTTCCCTGATTAGATTTTGTTTGTAAAATTTTCATTCTTATCTATTCTCTTCTGAAAGGTAGTGAACGAAGCACGAGATTTCATCCTCAAATATGTAAAGTCGAAGTATAGGAAAGAGACACAATTTGCCCACATTTTCTCACCTGTGAGTATAGATTAGATGAAGACACAGATGATTTCGAACGCGATGCATCAGTTATATTTTTCTTTAGTGTCCACATGATTTGCCGTGTCCACAACTCGCTTCACACAACACTCCATGTAACTTCAGTGTTTTGTATCATCCGCTGCGATTTCTGGGTGGCAAAGAACATCAACCGGAATTCTATTCCTACGTCGTGTTAAAAAAAAGTATGTAAAAAGAAAAATATAATAATTCGACAGGAATTGCAAGAATTTGACTGAGATGTTACATGATATAAATCTTATAAATATCAAATTTTCAGTTAATATATTCTTCTGTTCTTCTCTCAGGTGAACGTCCCGAGAACGACGAGTGGCCAAGGATCGTACGACCAACGTTGAAACGTTCCAACCACGCGATCTGTCGCATGTGCCTCCCTAATGGTGAGCTGAAGGAAGAAATCTTCACAAAAAACAAGCATGGAAGGTACGTATACAGACATTAAATCTCAATCAACATTCGAATTTCTACAACAATTACATGAGTTCTTTTGTCACCAGGCATATGTATCGTTGCGCGAAAAGCAGTAAATGGGGCGATAGATTACCAATGCATTACGAACAACAGGAAGAGAATCCAGAAAAGAATGACACACTTGATGAAACAAGTCCTACTGTAAAATAAAAAAATAAAGTTTTGTTAACTATAATTTGCTTTTATCTTTTGCACGTACAAATGTTAGCCTCTGAAACCTAGATAGCTACAATAATTATGACATCATTTTGACATCAAAATGCATCGTTTTACCGTCAAAATGACTACTACTTTTACTATCTGGGAATCTGATTAAAATATACAAAAACTAAACAATGCACGCATATTTTTTCTTGATTTATAATAAATATGTAATTTTTTTAATAACTTATAAGCTAAAAATTATTAATAAAATAAATCTGAAAACGTTTTATTAATTTTTTTAGCTTAGCTGATATTAGTTTTTATCGCTTAATGAATTTTTTTAAATTATGCGTGTATAGTATATATACACATGTATATAAATACTACATAAACTATAATAATCATTAAACACGAAATAGAATTTTTAATATGCACCTGAATATATATATATTTCTTTCTCCTTTTTTATATTTTATTATTTACAAAAATTAAAAATATTAAAACCTGATTTTACTCGCGCATATTGCGTTTAACAGAACGATGGAATGTGCGTAACAGAATGTCTGCTAAAGAAAAAAAATAAAAGCATGCACATTATAAAATTTAATAGTAAATTCGTTCTTTCCAAATAAAATTTTCGTATAATTATTAAATCTTTAAGCATTTGTCGAGTTGTCTCAAAATCTACACAATTTCTAATATATTCTCTAATATATCTTCTCTTTTTTTATGTCGAGGTTTCAATTATCTTAAAAATAACAGCATATTTTAACATTATTTTAAATAATAAAGCATATTTTTTCAATTATTAAATTTTACATCGCCGAAATTTTGTTTCGCAAGTCGGAAACTTTCCAAAATTTGCCATTTTCCCCGGACGAAGTTAATTAAGGGCCCACCGAGACATCGGGTTTTTATTGCTCATACATCGGAGAAACGTAGGGGACGAAGAGGGGCATTTAAAAGCGAACCGAACGTTGGTCCACGGCCAGTTCCGCTTATACAACGGACGAGAAAATTTCTCCAGGTGCAAGGTAAGATAAATTCAAGGATTCGAGAAAGGGAGAGTGCGAGTAACATCGGTGTCGCCGACTCCTCCGTTCCGGTGACAAGTCTTTCTCTTCGCAATGTACTCGAGCAGAGCGATTTGTGCTTTCTTTTTTTATTTACCCGATTTATTTTAAATAATCGCGAAATTTTCGGGGATATAATCAATAAAATTTAATAACATTATTTAATTAATTTAATAAAATGATAGTCTCAAAATTATAAGAGTGTTATACAAAACGTAACGAGTGTTATATACGGTAACGAATTATCGCATCAAATTTCGTTATTATATGTCAAAGAATCTTTTCTCTAATTTAAATTATTTAAAATTATTGATTTAAAAATGGTTTTACATTTTTTTCTAAAGTTTATCTGTAATAAATAAATATACTTGTTAAATATTGTGGAAGTGTGTTACATAAAAAAAATGTAATATTGTGCGATTTATATTTGAATTATATTTTAGTTGTTGGATAATTTAGAATTAAAAAAAAATAATTTTGAATATTTTTTCGCATAAATTTTCACATAAAATGCAAAATATTTAAATTAAAAGATACGCGCATTGCGATAATAATGTATCCGACAAATTCCAAAGTAGATACGATCGAGACGAGGATGGGAATTCGAAAGCGACCACGAACTACTTTGTGTACACCATAATGAAATGCTGTTAAATGTACATCGATTACGCAACCGCAGTTATGGGATAATACGAGTGACGGCGCATTTGCGCGAGTAACGCGCCAGGGTTCTTCCGTATGCAACTTTCTCTCATGAGAGTACCACGAGTGTTTCACTTTCTTCCCAAGACTCGTTTAACGTTTGTCATATATACACATTTATTAAATGCATGTATGTGTGTGTGTATCCGGCCGCAAATACCGATTGCATGGACTTAATGTCTATAAACGAGCTGAAGAAAATTATACAGAAACATATTCTCTTTCTCTGTGAAATTCGCATTTTCTTATTTTTAAATTCAAAATCGCCAAAAATTTTAGTTATATTTTTTTTATATATATTCTATATTCTAATATATATATTCTTTTAAATATTTATTTAATATGTTGTAGAATAAATTTACAAGATGCTCGCCACGGCAATGTTATTGCTAGTACTGATACTATTGTTGCTATACCTAGGCTGCCACAAACCAAAAGGATACCCACCTGGTAAACAATTAATTCCTTTTTAAGCAGTTTTTCTTCTCAAATCTTATGACTAATATTCTTCATCGTCATCTTCAGGTCCAAGATGGTGGCCTATTCTGGGCTGTGCGCTAGAAGTGGCGCGTATTCGTCAGGAAACCGGATATCTCTTCAAGACCTGCTCAGCGCTCTGCAAGAAATACGGCCCGGTGGTCGGTCTAAAGATCGGAAAAGATCGCATCGTCGTTCTGAATGACTTGGAAAGCATGCGAGCGATGCTGACTAATGAAGACTGCGATGGCAGACCCATCGGACCCATCTACGAGGCCAGAACTTGGGGCGCTAGACGTGGTAATTATCTAAAAAAAATAATAAGATAAAATATTATTAGTTTTAATTTATAAATATTAATATTAATAGATATTATTAGTTTTTTTAATAAGATAAAACATTTTTTGAGTGTCAACAACTAATTAAATAACAATATTTCAGGTCTTATCGTCGTGGATGAGCGGTTGTGGGTAGAACAACGACGATTCGTTTTGCGACACCTGCGGGAATTTGGCTTCGGTCGTACCAGCATGGCCACGATGATCGAAGACGAAGCAATGAAGCTGGTGGAGCATTTCAAGAAGCTGCTTCGAGACGGCTATAATTACGAGATCGCTGACGTTCGAAAATCGACGCTGGACAACAATAATACCGGACAGATATACAAGCTGCAGAAGGACTCCAAGAACAATTTAAACAAGTCGAAGCTGAGCGACGAGTTCAATATAATCGAGAATCAGATCCTCAATCGTAAGTCTTGGACAGTAGCAGATCTATACATGAAGGCCGAAGACTATGCGGAGGTCAGAAGAGTCTCCCAATCGGCAGGAATGATTATACCTATGCATGACGCCTTCGGTGTGACTGTATTGAACACCCTTTGGAGGATGATGGCTGGTAGAAGGTTCGTATCAATCACTTGTTTCCGTTTCTTCTGTAGTCTAGAAAAAAAGCAATGTTTAAAAAACAAATTAATCTTTAATACCGACGATTTCTAATTTTTCAGATTTGATACTGGTGACAAGGAACTTACATATTTACAGCGAATTCTCACGAAACTCCTGAGAGAAATCGACATGATCGGCGCACCTTTCAGCCACTTTCCGCCGTTACGCTTCATTGCGCCAGAAATGTCCGGCTATAAATCGTTTATACAAACTCATCAAGAATTGTGGGCATTCCTGAAAGTGAGCAAACATTTATTTATATTATCGGGATATCGTTAGACCTCATTTTAGAAACAAGTGACTTGCAAAGATAATTATTGAATATTAATATAATTCTCTTTTGCAGGAGGAATTGCACAATCATAAAAATACATTCGTGTCAAGCGCGCCGCGAGATTTGATGGACGTCTACTTGACTGTGCTGAATTCGAAAGATTGCAGCGACACTTTCTCAGGTATTCAGCAATATAGTTTATAATAAATAACATTATATTATTATTATTATTCATAGAATAATTTTATATAATAAAAAAAATAATTTTTTTCAGAATCACAATTGTTAGCGATCTGTGTCGATCTCTTCATGGCGGGCTCCGAAACAACTTCGAAAGCGCTCGGTTTTGGATTCTTGTACTTGATACTGTTTCCTCAGGTTCAAAGGAAGGCGCACGAAGAAATAGATAGAGTCATTGGTCGCGACAGATTTCCCACGTTGGCTGACAAACCCAAGTAATCATGATGATTGATATCATTTCCGAATCACTTGAAGACTCTGAATGAGCGAAAACATTTTAATTTTGCTCAATAAAAATTCTTTCGTATCGATAGAATATAAATCTTCGTTTTTCAGGTTGCCATACGTCCACGCTATCGTTCTGGAATCTGTACGAATGTTCATGGGTCGTACTTTGAATGTTCCGCATAGAGCATTGAGAAACACTTCCATTATGGGCCATAAGATACCAAAAGTAATCATGAGATCAGATACAAATCGTTAAACGTAAGATTTAACAGATTTTACAGGTTTGATAAAAGTAAAATTAATAATTATTATCTCCTTCAGGACACTATGCTCATTGTGAACTTCAATAGAGTGCTCATGGACGAGTCTTGGAACGACCCAGAGGATTTCCGGCCGGAGAGATTCCTCGACAGTAGCGGCAACGTCGTTGCGCCAGAAAAATACTTTCCTTTCAGCATTGGTACATATATTTTTCCTTCTTCGCACTATTATAAGTTTATATAACATTGGTATAATCAAATATATATATATATATATAATATATATATATATATAATATATAAAATATATATATATATGTATATATATATATATATATATATATATATATATATATATATAAAACAATTTACGTCTTACAGGAAGACACCGTTGCATGGGGGAGATATTAGCTAGGAGCAACATCTTTGTCATAACGGCCACATTGCTGCAGACGTTCAGCTTCTCCGTGGTTCCCGGTGAGCCACGACCGTCCACGCAAGATTTTGTAGACGGTGTAACAGCTGGTCCCAAACCATATAGAGCATTAGTTTCTCTAAGAACGTAACTGAGGAGCATTTTAACTTTCTGGGACGGCATCTATTTATCTAATTCTCGTCCGACCCAGCTTCAATTCCATTCTAATCGAAGTCTTAAGGATAAGATTGCTTTTTTATATTTCCAATCAAAAACTTCTCTTTATATAGACTGCAACATAGAAGATAACACGACGTAATATATAAAGAAAGACATTTTTTGTCACAAAAATATATTTTTATTATTATGTATAGGAATATACATGTGTGTATATATGTATATACATGTATACATATATATGTATATACATATGTGTATGTGTGTGTGTATATTTACATATATACACACATATAAGTATATAAAGAAAGGTACGCGAAATAAATAATTGTACATATATTAGAAGAATATAGTCTTAATATCACCGTTTGTCGAACATTAACAAACGTTTGAATCGACATCAATGTCGTTTGACAATAATAAATTACAGACTTGTGTACACAGATTGCACATACTCTTGTGGATTATATATAAGTAATAAGTATATCTCGCTTTACAAAGTTTTCTTTTTTTTAAAGATAATACCCACATATATATATAATACAAATATAATATATATATTATATATATATATATATATATATATATATATATATAATGTATATATATGTATATTTTTTTTTGTCTTTTATCATATACAGCGCTTGCACACCTTTGTCTAATTGTATTTTGCGCTGTGCATTGGATTCTCAGATCCTAAGTGTCATCTCTTTAATATAAACAGTCACCTAAATATGATCCCTGAACCTTGTACGCGAAGAATTTCTACACGCGAAAAGGCGAAATCGAAAGCAAATCAAAATACGTGAACAATGCAGGTACAGTTTCGGTTGAATAAATTCTCCAAAAATTAAGATCTTACAGAAGCAGAAAACACACAGAAAAACACACTTACAGTAAACAATTTGAGATTTAACAATGTGCCATTATGTTCATTCATTAAACCTGATATACAAATATGAAAGGGGAAGTCGCTATATATTACCAACTGATTTCTGCGCTCTTCAGCACAAATATTATATATAAACTAAAAAAAAAAAAGAAAACTATACAAAATACTGGACCGATAGAAATGTTTGCTTCAGTTAATAGTTTAAAGCATACTGATATACACGTCTCTTTTGTGTAATGGACGGCATTGAACTAATAACTGCTATTGCTCAATATATAACATACGTGATAGCGAAATAGAAAATATAAAAATAATAAATGTTTATAAAATCAGTCGCTTACGCTAACCGTGCAGGTGGTATCGAAATAACGCCTGAGAAGCTTCATCCTTTAGTCAGCTTGGTTGATCCTCTACTATGTGAATCTAGTTAAGGAAAAATAATATTTTTAGAATAAAAATTGATATTAATCTCCAGATATTATCGGCAATTTTTTACCTCGGACAGAATGGCCCAGTTTTCACTCTCACTATGTATAGTTAAACGAAGCACTGATATTCTACCCAATCTTCGATCTACGGTCCCTTCAGCAACACCAAGTACATCAAATTTACCTAATTCATATAATGTATTTCTTAACAATCCTTTAAAAATTATTTTTTAAATATAAATTTAAAGTGTAAGACAGGCAATAAGAGCCAAATCGCAGATGACAGTGCGTTATCCCAACGAAACTAAAATTTTTTCCGTTAGAATTAAATACCTGTGCACAAGGCACCAAATTTTACTTGGTCACGGTCAAGATTTAAATTTCTTTTGTTAAATTAAATAATATAAGGGTATAAGATTTCTTTTGTTACCTATAATAACATAGCCATCCTCTGTCACATCATTGCTGTTCCTATCCAACAATGGAGACATCTCGGACAATACTTCCACCGTCGTATTATAAAACCTATCAGATGGATGTTCAGGATTTCCACTCCTGAATAAGTACCTAAACACAAGATAATATGATAATCGCGAAATTTCGCATCTAAAATAAAAGAATTTACTATCTTACTTTTTTATAAAAATAGGATGTGAAAATTTAAACTTTAAATGATCTCCTGGTTGTGGCAACAAACCCCAGAAAAACGATTCGCCCTTGTATGCTTTTTGCAACGTGTACTGTTTGTAAGGCTTAATTTGAGTCTCTACTATCGCCTCGGGATTCTCGTGAGCGTAGAACAGCGTAATCTTTCCAAATTGTTTATCCTAAAAAAATTCGATATATAATTATTATTTATTTCATCATATTATATTTTTTTTATTATTAAAAGTAAAAATATTGGATGTGTTACCTTGAGTTTCTGTACTTTGCCTTTTAAAGATGAGTGCGTTCCTATATGTTGAAAAAGGGAGGGCTTATAATGCACCCACAATTCTGCTTTAGCCATTTTGCAATGTTTCTGCCAAAAAAAATATAGTTTTCTTTGAATGATCGAATTATCTTATTAAATAGCTCTTATTTTTTATTGACTATACTTACACTATCTTTATCAAGACTGCAGACTTTTGTCGATATCAAGTGATCTAATAACCAATCAACAGGTTTGTCGTTGTGGAACATTAAAAAGAATTGAACCAACCAAGGCAATTCCACACATTTGAATAATTTTCCTATATTAATTAAAAACTTGTAATATTCGTTCAACATTTAGCTCTACTATACAGTATACAATAATGGCATACCGATAAATCCGAGCTGACAGAAATCGAGGACAAACCAATTCTCCTTTGTGCCGATTTTCTGCAATGCAAAGTTTTTCATAGTAGTTATAAAGTTCTTCTTGGCCAAAATATCATCTTCTAGTTGCACATAAAACGTGCCCTTAGTCTGAGCGTAGGACATAAGGAAAGCGAAATCTAGATTCTGTTTGGACCGCCACACGACACGTTGGTGATCGTCGCCGAGGGTGTCGCGCAACTTGGACAAATCTGGATAAAAAGACGATGATGGCGATATCACATCAATCACACCAGCTTCATATTCGTTTGGAAATCTAAAACGAGAAGAGCCATTACATAAGAAAAATTGTTCAATTTGAAGAAAGTAAGATAAACAAAATGAAAATTATAAATCGAATTGTACAAACTTACTGAACTTCAATTTGCTTTGCAACATATGTCACATAGTCCATGTCTGTCTGCAAAGAAAATTTATATATATATTGCTTGTTAATTTATTAATTCAATGCCTGAAAAAATGCGAATGAAATTAATAGATTGTTTCATAATCAACGATTTCACTCACTTCAGCTACTAAAACGATGATTAGCGTGTCCGCGGTCTCCTCGGCGTTCATGCGGTCTAGCAGATTTTTCAAAGTTGCCATAAGATAGGATTGAACCTCACGCTTCACTGTTGGTACCCCTAACACCATGCTCACTCCTGATCTACCTTTACTCTGCACAAATGCCGGACGCAAGCTATTTGGATCATTGAGAAAATGTGGCAGAAAGTTGTAAATTGATGGCAATTTGATGCTGGTGACATTGGAGGTGCCATTATTAATGAGTAGCTGCAGATCTGGCAGGATATGATTGCTCTCGATCAACTGTAGTAGTTGATGAGATAATAGATTTATTTCCTCCTGGCTGCCAATTAATTTGGCATGTAAATGCTCCAGCTTAGCTTGCAGCTCGGCGATGCCGTTCTGCAATATAGCTTCCTCATGCATGTCCGATGGCATCAGTAGATTGAGAATCGCGCATGGTACCAGGACTAACAAGAGCACAATCAGACATCGCTTTCGCACTGAAGTCAAAGCTGTAAAATGCGGCGTCATCTTCCTCTGAGCTAAACTCTACATGATTGCATTTATAATATCAGAAAGTAGAACAGAAGAAATATCTTCTGGAAGCCACAGTCATTTATCGATTGGAAACACCTGTAATGATAAATGAAAACCAATTAATTATTGATTGTTGTTTGCACTTATTAAACATGTTACTTGATGTATAAAAATTCATAGTGCAATTTATAGTGCAATCATATAGTGAAATTATTCAACTTGTAGTTATTTCTTGATTCTAATTTCTTAAAACTTCTTTGCTACCAAAATTAATTTTATTAAGAAAACTTTTAAAGAAGAAAATTGAGTTATACAAATAAAAGATAATTTTTATTAATAATTTATAGTATGTTTAATATTTTATGTTTGAAGACCTAAATTTCTATAACAATTAACAAAATAGACATAAACATGTCACTTTACATAATAATCTTAACACATATAATTGCCTTTTCACATATAATCTTGACATATATAATTGCCTTTTTTAAAGTAAAAAAGTTTTACTCTAATTAGGCTGAGAATTACTTTTAAATAGTCAATTAAGTAATTAATAGTTGCAATGGTATAATGTTCGATAAACTTATCGATAATAATGTTAAATTATTTTTTATTTTTGCTAACATACACGCATCAAGGAACACGAAAAAAAATATTAAACCCGGTGGTGATATTAAATCAATCTCGAGGAAGTCGTTTTCGACTCGTCTTCTTAAAAAGGATTCAGAAAGAAAGCGTTTTAAGGACACAGGAATAAATATTAAAATTACTCGAAATATACTAAAAAAGAAATCTTGAAGAGAACTCGTAATTACAGCACGTGAAGCGCTGGCTCGTTCGAGACCGATCGACGTCTTCCTGGTCTAGCCTTCTTCGAGGTCGCAACTGACGTACGCGCGTCTGGACAACATTGCCACGTCGTCGCGCTGGAATTTTGTATTCTTGATCGAGAGAGTCCTTGAAAATATATGCGTCGCGCGAAATTTATGCAATATATTCTTCAATTACATCCGGACAGTCTCCGGATTCTTCAAGGAGAAGCGACACCCGCGCGTTGAGCACCTGTTTCCAACATAACCTGCCTACTCGGATTGGGTTAATTACTTCGTATCCACTCTATATATATGAATATACTAGGTGCTCGAAGGACGTGTAAAATAAATATTGATATATGGAGCAATAATGGGAATGTCGATATTTTTTTCTTCTCGTAATGAAAAAGTAACAAGAAGACTCGAGAGAATTAATCTGAAAAAAGTAATTGCAAGATGAAGCTTTGAAGAAAATATATTATTAATTTGAATTTTTAATAGATATATTTATATAATAATATATATTATTTTTAGGAAAAAGTTTATCCAATGATTCTGAAATTATTTCAATTAATTAATGTATTATTTTTTTATTAGTGTATAATAATCTTTTTACTGCAAGTATATATTATGTAAAATATTTGTAAAATCATATATGAAATCATCACCTTATAATAGTTATCTAAGAGGCAATTTGTGTATTCAAATAAGCACGTCTAATAAATCAACCGGTTAAAATTTAATAACCTGATGGCTACATATATATATACATATATTTATCACTTTATGAATACATTTTCTGTATATATATTTATATCTCGCGCAAACGAATATTCGCTACAAAATGTATACATATCTACATATATATATATATCGATCATTATAATAATAAAACAAGAATGGAAACTAAACACAGAAAAATTTTATAATAAAAAATATTATTTGATTTTGACTTTATATTTTTTATATAAAGTTTGTTTATAAAGAAAAATTTAAAGTAGAAAAAATGTATAATATTAAAAAAAATGTATAATATAAAATATTAAACTGTCAAACTGTAAAATTATGGCACGTTCGAAAATGTCACAAGTGTTTTGGCGCGTTTATTTAAATTTTTCGAAGCGCCATCTGGTGTAGTTTTGTCGGATCATCCGCCTCATGATCCACCTTCTATTCTCGATAAAATAATCAGCGACCGAATTGGACAACTGTATATCTTCGTATATATGTATGTGTACAATTCAGTTCATTATGACATTTCTCTCCCTCGGATGACAGATTAGCGAACAATTTGCGATTGGCTTTCACGATTATATTGTGCATGCGGAACTCTCGCGTCATTCAACGATAACGTAAACACGAACTTAGTATTTGATGATTGCATGCTGATTAGATCATTACTGTGCCTATCGAGGAACGCGATTACGTGTATCTGATAGAGACTTGTCATTGTCTTGATTAGCTACGCTAATGGTGAAAATGACACCGTTGGACGAGGGAAGGATCAGACAAGGCCTGGCTAAGGTACACATACTCATGTACCTTAACTTTTCTTAATCATCATCGATGATCTTACAGTAGTTGTTACAATGATCTTGTAATCTAAAAAGAGATCTTATCTTTTAGTATCAAAATCCAGATATAACAAAGAAGCATGTAGTGAGCGTCTTGAACCTTTACAAAGGATTGGTTTATGAAATTGAACCTTTTGGTAAGTAAAATTGTCGGAGTCAATTTTGAGTATACAGCGATACTTTATATATATGAAAGTTCATTGAAATTTGCTGTTCAATTTCAGTTTTCAATGATGGCTCACGCAAAGATTTGGTCAACGTACAAGGAACCATACCTGTTGTTTATAAAGGTAACTTTTTCTTCTTTTGAATAATAATCTCGAATATGAATTATACATTTGCTATTAAATATTATTCTTTTTGCTTACTTCTATATAGGGACTTGCTATAATATTCCAATCTGCATATGGTTGATGGATACACATCCTAACAATGCACCCATGTGCTATGTTAAGCCAACAGCAGATATGCATATTAAAGTTAGTATGTTTGTGGATCACAATGGTAAAATCTATTTGCCATATCTTCACGATTGGGTGCCTGTAAGTAGAATTATTCTATTAATTACTTGAGAATACATAATTATCTAATATATTTATTCTACTTTTGTTTTACAGCACAATTCTGATTTGCTCTCTCTAATTCAAGTTATGATTGTCACCTTTGGAGAACAACCTCCAGTTTATGCCAAGTCGAGATCAGAAATGCAACAGAGCTCTACACCATATCCTGTTCAATGTAAGCATGTTTTACTTGCATGGGACTATAATAATTTTTATTTTTTTATCTAATATTTTGCAATGTAAACCTTTCCTGCAGCATTCATGCCTATACCTGGTAGTGGGAATGTATCGAATTCCGGTTTCCAGCCATATCCACCGAGTTCTCAATACTCTGGCGGCAGCAACGTGTATCCACCGTATCCGTCTACAGCATCCGGGGGATTTCCATATCCGGGTTCTTACAGTTCTTATGCTGGATCTACTCCTAGCTACCCGCCACAAGGCTACAATGGTCCATATCCGCCTTATCCGCCAGCCACACAGCCGGTATTACAATTGTCATCATTTATTTTAATCTATATGACATTTGTATAATCTGTAATGAATATTTACAATTAGCAAGTTAATTAATATTAGTCAGTAATTTCACTTAAAATTATAATTATCAGATTAATAAAGGATATGAATAATTTTTTCTAGTCACCGACAATACAATCAAGCTCTGGTGGTTCGGGCACGATCACGGAAGAACACATAAGGGCGTCTCTGCTATCTGCAGTAGAAGATAAACTCCGACGTCGGTTGAAGGAGCAATTCTCGCAGCTACAGGCGGAACTTGAGACGCTACGACGAACGCAGCAAGAACTGACGAGCGGCTCGTCGCACTTAACAGATCTGTTTGAGAAACTCAGAAGAGAGAAGCAGGAACTGGAG
The DNA here is from genome assembly GCF_048542155.1 of Nylanderia fulva. NCBI lineage: Eukaryota > Metazoa > Arthropoda > Insecta > Hymenoptera > Formicidae > Nylanderia > Nylanderia fulva. The sequence continues at coordinate 1,888,535 of NW_028190698.1, forward strand.
AAGAACGTGAATATCCTACAAGATAAGGAGGCAGAATTGGAGAAAGAGATCGCTAAGCTGTCCGATAATCAATCGATAGACGTTGACGAAGCTGTAACTACTATAGCACCGTTGTATAAACAGTAAGTGTATTCGCATAAGTAACAATAAAATAAATTTAGTACGGTTTGATATGATCTGCAATTGAAAATTATTAGAGTTAAATTGCAAGATAATTAATGAATATAAATTGTAATATTATTCTCTCTATTTCCAGGATGCTAAATGCTTTTGCCGAAGAAGCGGCTACAGAGGATGCTATTTACTATCTCGCCGAGGGCCTGCGATCCGGCATCATAGATCTGGATGCGTTCTTAAAGCAAGTTCGACAATTGTCGCGCAGACAATTTATGTTAAGAGCGCTGATGCAAAGATGTCGACAAAAAGCTGGTTTGGCCGGTTGAAAAATGCTCCTCACACCTTTTGTTCTAGAGAGTGTTGCAATATTTCGTTTCGTTATAAAATATCTCTTACTTTGTGGTGAAAATTGAATACAACTTTTGCCAGTAGCAGAAGAATATGAGGGATTATTTTATCGACAATAAACTCCATCTTCTTCTGCTCACAATGGAATGAAAGGAAAATCATTTTACATAAAGAAATATTTATAATAAAAAATACATATGTTTAATGAAGATACAGTAATTATTGCACATTCGAATGTGGATATAGATGATAATTCTTTTCACACAAGACTATACAATTATACATAACTGCATGATTAGATTAATTATATTCGCAATCTGCGTTTGTGAAAAATAAATGCTAGCCTTTATTTTCTCAAGGTGCAACAAAAATCATTGTGTACCTGTGCTATGAACTTTTATGCCTTCATTGTGATAAAGAGAACAAATAAACTTATGCGCAAGGAAGTATTCACGGTTGTGTTTATTTAACTGCAGTGATAAAATATAACAAAAAAATCTTTCCTTCTGAGCTTGAATAATCATCGAGTAATTTATTACTTTCATTCAATCTGAAACAGAGATGCAAATGTGGTAAAATTTTATTTAATATATGCTAATAATAAATGATATATTTCCACAATTAAAAAAACTTTGTTGACATTATTTACCTATAACTATACGTAAATGCCAACCCAGAGTAACAGAAATAACACTCCAAAGCCAGAAAATATCGCTGCGACCAAAGATATTAACAGTTCCTTGAATATGTCTCGTGTGAATTTCGTGCTTGTAACTTCATATACGAAGAACCAAGCTGTGAAGAATACTCCAATTCCTAACAGTACCACGGCCAGCAGGGGAAAAACAGCTGGATTCACCGGCGAGACGTATCTCGTCATTGACTCAATTTCCACCTAAATTTATTAAATAGATGAAATTGATTAGAGTATAAAAATGCGTAATTTTGATTCCATTTTATTTTCTTTTTCTCTTATTTCCTTCGATATATGTAAAAATTAAAATAATTCTTTTAGGTTATAGCTAACTTGAATTAAGCTTTTTCGTATTTTACAAGATATTAATAATTCCAATAAAAATAGATTGACTGATAAATCTTAAAAAACATAATAATAATTTCTATTTACCATTTTTTTAATTCAACGTCTTTTGACGTGGCTAGAAAAGATAACGAGACCCGTAGAAAAAACTCGGAGCCGCTCTTGAACAACTAATTAAGCAGTTAAGCATGGCGCATAAAGTTATCAAGACAAGCAATTGAATAAAAATATTTGTATCTATTACTGAGACTACAATTTACATATTCCAATCTTTATTCCATATATAATATCAATTTATTATTCATAATTATTTGTCTCATTTATACTTTGCATTTTCCTTCTTTTCAAGTGTCAAAATATATAGTAGACGTCAGACGTCATTAAATGTCAAAAGTGCAAGAAAGTGCAGTTGGACAATATCTCATTTTGCACTTCGCAAGCAACTTTTCTTTTTCTAATAATAAACATAATAATAGACATGATATATGCAACTATTTCATAAAGAATTTAACAGTTAAAAAAAGAAAAGAAAAAAGTGCTTAAAAAAATAATCGTTCGGAGAAAAACGGGACGTTTTCGCGCTCCTCGCTCGCGCATGCGCGTCCGCTCGCGGTCGAGAGCGTCCAACCGCGCTCGTTTCGCGCTTCGCATTGCTTCGCATTTCGAGTCCGGAGTCCGTGGTTCCTGGAAGGAGAGTGCGCGATACCACGCAGCAGCGACCTAGAGTCTAAAGTCGCGGACAATCTTTCGAGGCGCTCAAAGAGAAAGAGAGAGAGAGAGCGAGCGAAGAGAAGGAGGTGGCGGTGACACGAAGGTAGAGGATCTGGAGACAGTGACTCGCGCGCACGACACGGCGGAAGGAGAACCTGGCGGAGTCCTGATGCGATGTTAGCCGTATTCGACGGCTCTGCGTTTCCTACGACGAGTTCGCGCGACATCGTGCCACGCCATCCCCAGGTTCCTGCCTCGCGCGCGCGTCTCCTGCGCCACGCTGATGCGAGTCGGGCGATCGTGCGGAGCATCATCGCTGGCGAATCGCGACGCGATATTCTGTGAGGTGTTGAGCCGTGAATAGTGAAAACCCAACGGCCGCATCATGTTCTGGACGAATAATTACGTGTCATCGCCGCATATAGAGGCATTGCTCAACAAAGAGGCAAGTAGATACTTCCCTCTCCTCCCCGGAAATGTTCTGAGCAATTCTTTCCTTCCCTCTCGTTTGTCCCCAGAAAAACTTCTCCCCCCTCTCCACCCTTCTATTACAACGTCATCGGACGATGGTGCTTAATGTAGAACTCGCGGTTTGCAGGATGTCACGCTGCACGAGTTGATGGACGAGGAGGACATCCTGCAGGAATGCAAGAGTCAGAACAAAAAACTGGTCGAATAGTAAGTGAAAATATTGCAGCTCTCTTTGGATTTAAATTTGTGTCAAATGTATTCGCATACAAGTTTAGGTAGTATTTGATGTGAGAAAAATTAACAACAAATATGTAATTGACAGTCTCACAAGGCCCGCTGTGATGGAAGAATTGGTGACGCTAGCCACTAAGGAACCATCTACGGACATTGAGGAACGTTGGCGTTATAAGTATCCTAATGTCGCCTGCGAGTTGCTCACATGTGATGTGCCTACATTAAATGAGAAATTGGCAGGTACGCTTTGTTGTTCTTTGTACGATATAATGAGAGAGTACTTATTTATTTTGAAAATTATGTACATTTTGTCAAATTTACATCTTGAAATGCTTTTACAGGTGATGAGGCACTTTTGGCCAAATTATATTCTTTTATAGATACCGATCAGCCTTTAAATCCACTACTTGCATCATTTTTCAGTAAAACTATTGGAGTACTTGTTGCTCGTAAAAGTGATCAGGTAACTAACTATGTATATATATATATATATTTTTTTTTTTTATTTATTTCTACATAGAGGAAAATATATAAATTTATAATATTTAGATGAATTAATTGTATACATACTCTTAATTGTGCTAATTCTCTTTGAGATTGATATGAAAGCTGATATGAAACTGATTCAAGCTGTTAGCAAATAATATTAGTTAAATAATAATAAACTCTTTTTCTCTTGCCTCTTTCCTATGTTATCCCCATATACTTATCCATCCTATATTTCCATCTATTCCAGAATTGGTATTCCTATCAGTTCACATGCTTACAGGTTTTAGAATTTCTTAAAAGTCGCCAGAGATGCGTAGATCTATTGTTGCAACACTTAGAGACTTCTGCTATTATGGATCTAGTACTGAAACTTGTTACTCAGGTTGAGGGCAGCGATATGCGCCAAAATATATTGAATGTAAGATGTTTTTTTGCACAGATTATTCTATTAATATATTACTATACATACATAAAAATATACTAAATAATATAATTACATAATATATTATATAATACATTATGTAATTATATATAATTAATATACTACATATTTATACTTTTTTCTAATATATGTGTATTTTTCATAGTGGTTAGATAGTCAACATTTAGTGCAGAGATTGGTAAAGTTGTTAGCACCTACTGCAGAATCAACCAAACATGCCAATGCAGCGCAATTACTTTGCGACATGGTGGCAGTGGCCAGAGAAAATCAACGTACATCTACAGAGCGTACTGATCCAGATCCTATTTTAAATACTCTAGAATCGTGAGTATATCTGTAAATACACAAATAATTATTACAAGTTTTACATGAATATTCAAACAATAAATGTTCTATTGCAGAGGAGAAACTGTGAGTCTATTACTAGAAACTATTCTGACTGGAGAAAAGGTGGAAACTAGTATTGTTGGTGGAATACAAGTGCTTTTGGTACTTTTAGGTCAAAAAGCTAACAAGTATGACGAAAATATTTTATGATACTAAGAGATTTATAAATAAATGAAGCACAATATATAACAATTCGAATTTTTGTGCAGTGTGTCAAACGAAGGAGACATACATGGTAATGGCGATGAAGTGGCGGATAATGAGCAACGTATTAAAATTTCAAATGCTATTTTACCATATTTGGAACATCTTCATAAACTTCTTTTGGATCCGCCATATGTAAGAGCTGCTTCTAATAATTTATTTTGTGTCTTAAATTGTTTTTTAAATTATAGATATTTTAATTGTATATAGAGATATATTATGATTATTTTCATATAGATATTATCAACAGAATTTTGTATTTATATATATATCAAAGTCTTCGATTTATTTTATTTCGTATTTTAAGAACCACTAAATTTCTTTTGCACAGAAACCTGCTGTAAAAACAACCATAGGACTTTTAGAATGTCCATTGGGAAATACTCGTTTGCATGTAGCAAAGTTGTTAAGTGCGTTATTGTCGACGGAAAATTTAAAAATCCATGAAAGTTTATCAAATTTGGGAACATTCCAAACATTATTGGTAAGACTGCATTATAAGGACATATTTTAAGTTATATGTATAATTATTTCGTCATTTTTACTCAATTCTAAATGTTGCAGGATCTGTTTTTCAAATATACGTGGAATAATTTCCTACATACACAAGTACAACAGTGCCTGGCCTTAGCTATTAATTGCGGACATCGGGATAATGATATTATTTACAATAATGTAAGATACACGTCTTTTATTGCGAGAAAAACATTAACTAACTCAAACACATGTGTTTTTAGATATTTATCAAGTGCAAATTAATAGAGAGGATCTTGGAAGCATGGGACAAAAACGAGAGTAAACAGTAAGATTATTAAATTGTTATTTTGCGGAATAACTCGCATATAAAAGAAATTTCAGAATTGTAATGTTGTAATTCGGTTGCAGAACCAAAGAGAATGGCGTTCGTCAGGGCTACATGGGGCATTTAATAAATATCGCGAACAATATCGTTGGCCAGTGCGAGAAAAGTAATATACTGGCCAGCTTCTTGAGAAACAATTTGTCACCTGAGTGTCTTAGTAAATGGGAAAATCTTGTGAATACACAATTAGTAGAGATTAATAAAATTCATCAAACTATGATGATGGTAATGTAATATATTCTATATTATTTACTTTTTTTCTATGCTGTTCGACAAATATATTGTGCCTATGATAATTTAAAATAACATTTAATTTTAATTACAATGGAATTTTTAGGGCGATCGGACCCCAATATATCTAATGAGCTCTGAGGAAAATCCGGATGACTTTAATCCTTACTCGCAAGATGTATACGTCCAACAGGTTAGTTAACATCTACTATTTCCTATCTATATATTTATATATAAACTATTATTGTACTCTTGATTTATCTTCTGATCTGTTGTATTAGATGTACTCTAATTATCAGAACCAACAAATAACGCCTCCGTTCATCGAAAACTTCGGATTCCACGATGACGAGTTCAACGATGGTGATGATGCGCTTCAGTAAGTGTATATATATATATATAAGAAATTTATCCTTTTCATATAGCTAAAAAAATCATAACACTACTAGAGTGGGGGGCAATCGTAGGGCTTGCTGGAGTCAAGAAAGCGCACATGTAAAGAGAGCGCGCCGTAGTATCGTCATTGTCATTTGTCTCCTCCACTGTTTTCTTTAAGAAATATAATATTATAGTAACCCAGTTGACCAATTAACAACGTTGGCCTTTACTCTCAGTGAAGAAGATCTCGACAAACGAGAAGAGATGTTCAATAAGGTGAATATTTATTAAATAAGAACGCATATTTTATATTAAATATTCCAAATCTAACGAGAAAATTAACGTTTTATTTAAAGCTGTGCCAACAAAAGCAGAAAGCCGGGCTGGAAGACTGTGGCAGTGGACAAGAATGGGGCGAATTCTGTATCAGCGACGAGGGCGAACTCACGTTCCAGACCGTAGTGGACAAGCGGGATTGGCACTCCAAGCAACAGCATCAGGACTCCAGTTCGTCGGACGAGGATGACGAGGATCCACGCGACGTGCACATGGAGGTCGACACAACTGATCGTATGTTTTCAGCCAAAATTTTTGTATTAGCTGGCATTTCGAAGCTTGTGTTTAATTATTTTATCGAAATATTTAATAAACAGCTTGGGATACTGCCGAGCCGGTGAATACCGGTACTGTACTTCCACCGGTTAATCCGTGGGAGGTGACGTCATCGGAGCCAGTGGAATCCACCGGTTGGGCCAATTTTGAAAATTTCGAAAATACACTAAGTATAGATAACACCACGAGCGAAGATAAAAAGACAATGAGCGACGATGAACTTAAAGAGAAGACATCGGAAATAACGACTGCTAATTTAACGGAGAAGGATAAGACCTTTAGCGAAAGTTTTGAAGATGACGAAAAAAGCAGAGACTGTGTAAGTAGTCAAGTGATCGGAACTGATTTACCGACGACTATGGAAACTAATCTCAGCAGCAGCAAAAGCGATGAGAACAGGGTGATCTCCGCGGACGAGAATATCGATTCTAACGAATTACCAGTTGACAAACATCCGTTAAATTCGTTGGAAACTCAGCACGCTAATTCTAGGAATTTCAAGAGCGTAGAAAACGAAAAGGATGTCACGGAGGACGCTGTAGAGAAGGAAAAGCCGCCAGTTGAACAAGTTGCAGTAACAGCAGCAGATTCTCTGAAAACAACGTCCACCGACATCGCCGATTCCACGTCAGTGTCTAAAGAAGATACTAAATGAAATAACATTTCCCCCTGCCTATGTTAGATACGATCTATGGCAATAGGAAGAGAAAATCATATCAGTATCGAATTGAGTACGTGAGAACGATCGGAAATATATTATGCCTTCTCTATTTTTTATTAGAAACCACGTTAATTATGCTTTAAGAAAACGTTGACGCTGGGCGCAGGGTATTTCTCTTCGAATAAATCCGAAATGCCGAAAATGATCGACACGCTCAACCATAGGAAATAATTTTGATGTTTAATTATTAGGTATATATATCCCTTTCCCTACTCCGTCCCTTTTTCTCTCCGAGTGGCTAACTTTCGCGAAAGTGAGGTCTTTCCCCTATCCTATATATTTTACAATAATTATTAAGAGTTTCGTAAATTGTTATTTATACGTAGGTAACGGTCTTTATCAAAATAAAAAAAAAAGAAAGCAAAGAATGGATACGTCAAGAATGAACATTGTATCATTGCGATTTTTGCGCAATTTATAGAGTACCATGAGAGAGAGAGAAAGAGGAAGAGAGAGGAGACGTCATAAATTTTGCCGGAATCACAATTTGATTGATTTTTCACGAAACATCTAGTACTCTATACACATTTGTACATTATAGAAATGCGGAGGAGAAAGGAGAGTTTAATTGTAACGCCGTTCAATACTATGTAAGACCGGTATTCTCCACGAACTGGTGCTTTTGCTTATTCCTTCGATAAGGCAAAGGTACTTAGGTGCAGTGCCTACTGTCGTAATTGAATGTACGTTAGTTTAACAATGCGATACGAGCAGAACAAAAAAGAGAAAGAGAGAATCGAGAATATTTTTATTACCTTTTGTCGTAATATTTGGTCGAAATTTGTACACGATACACGTATAATTAATCGGGGCTGTCAAACTTGCGCGCTTATTTGCATTCCAATATATAAAAAAAAGAAGAAGACAGAAAAGATTTCTACGTACGTTTAAGCGACTGTTAAAGTCTTTCACGAAGATCTTCCACAAAATAAATAGCGTTAAATTGCAGAAAATAATATGTGTTGCGCATGCTCCGACCGAGCTAATTTACTACGTATATCTATCATTCTGCGAATTATGTTACCTGATTGTTCCGCGACTTTCTTCTGCCTCGCAGGTTTTGCAGCAGCAATGTGTTTATAGCGTTGTACACGAAATATATTGTTCATAATTAAATGATAAAATAATAAACATTTGTTCTGAATTCCGAAACGCTCGTCTCATAGCATTATAAGTTTGATATTGAAATCTTTATAAACTGCGTATACATCAAGTATTTGTTACACTTTGTTACTCCATTATATTAAAATCTAATATAATATTATAATTAATAATTTATACACTTATTTACTGAAAAATTGTCGTTCCTTATACGCAATTTTTCCAGTAAAATAATGTCATTTTGATTCTCGCTTCCGATCTCCATAAATGCGTATTTTGTATCCATTTATACGTTCGCTTCGTTTTTAAGAAGATTTCATTAGGAGAATTCGTCTTCTTGATGCGGTGGATCGTACAGCGATATATCTACTCTTTCGTGTCTGCAAAAAAATGTAAGAAAAAAGAGATTAAATATCGAAATTAAATATTTTTACAAAATAATAATTTTCTCGAGGACATGTAAAGGATAAAATAGAATATTGTATTACCTTTCAGTACTTTCGGTATTAGTTGTATTATCTGTATCTGTAAGAATTCCAATCTCGTAGACTACAGCTTTTATCACGTATCTGAAAACGATATGAGATATTTGTAGCAGTGTGTATAATTCGAATCTCTTCTTCTTTTATAATAATGTTAAAAATTTGTCGAAACGTATATATTATATTTATTGCATTTTATACATATAATAATACATTTATATAATAATTGTAATATATATAAAATATTGCAATTATATAAATGCATCCAGGTAGCAAGTCAGTTTGCTACTTGGATATTAATTATATATATTTTAATAATATATTATATTATTTATAATAACATATATATATTATTTCAGAAAAGAAATTACACGTCGGTGTTGGCCGGAATTTCCGTCGAATTGTCTGTTGAGGTATCTGTCAAATTGATCGTCGAAGCTTCGGATAACAAATTCTGGTACTCCTGCGTGGGATCCGGTAACGGGCTAGCATCCGCTCGCCATAACGTCGTTGATGATAATATTAATGTAAGTACTAACAATAAGAGCACAATTTGAGACGACCGGAAGGACCGGCATGCAACCGTGCGCGACATTTTAAAGTAACAGAGACCTCAGACACCTCGATCGCTACTTTTATAGCGACAAACATCCGCCCCTCGTTAACACCACCGCCTTATATACGTAGATGCTTTTGCATTACGTATTCTCGATCTGTTCATAAGTGGTAGCGGAAAATTTCCGCACAATGCAACACGCGACTGCATCCTTATATACATATAAATTGAAGTCTCGTGAAGATGAATATTTGCAAAGTCGCAAAAATAAAAATGAATATTTAAATTAATCGTATAAATATATTGGATAAAGTTTCAAGTAAGATACTGAGCTTTTATTAAAAAAAAGCGATAAATTATTTTAATTTTAATGTATATACTAATTATTAGAGTAAAAAAAATTGCGCGTATTTGCGAAAAATGTTCAGATTTTACGAAACATTTCAGTGACTCTTGTAATAAAAAAAAACTGTTAATGAAAATATTACACAAATAATTTTCATTCGTTCAAGGCTCTCGAATTCTTGCATGAGTATTTATGTATTAATGCGACATGTATATCTTTTTCGCAACAATTTCAACACGGTTTAAAAGTTTTTAATTGATATAAAAATTTAATTTTAATTTTAATAGACACATCTCTGATTTCGATGCTCGAACAAAATAAGTATAAAAAAATAGATTGTTGAATAATTTTTCAAGGTAAGTCTGCTCTCGACTTTATTTCTGCATATTGTCGTGCTAAACGGCGCGGTAAAATTAAATTAGCGCGGTTATGTAAATAAATCATCGCGTCATTCGAATCGAAAGATATATATCTCAGTTCTTATTTTAACATATGTCATGTGACTGAAAATTTAAAGATATATTGTGCGTCAAATATAAAATTGACACATTATAACGCAATTATATATAAAAAATATATAGTAAAAATCTTTTCTTTTATTTTTTTTATATCGAGATGGATATTTTTTTCTAAGAAAAAAATTAGTCTTATTCTGACACTTATTATAAATACTTTGGCACTGTGAAATGTACAAAAAATATATTGTGAATTAAAGAGAAGAAAATTATAAATATATACATATGTAACAATAATTTACAATTTAACAATAATAGAATAAGATTTGTCTCTCCAAGATTTGTCTTTACTGATTAATCGATTGAGAAGAAATTAACTTCTTTTAGCAAGGTACAGATGGCGTTGACATCATTGTTCCGATCGCCAGAGATAGGTTATTGCGGACTTTCTGTCGGTTAAATTAAACTTGATTGTTTGTAATAATTAATATTTGTTACGCAGATTTTTCACGTTTAATGCGGTTAAAGTAGTGTTCAAATACTTATAAATCATGACGACTACCGTGACAGATGTGCAGCAACGCGATTATGAATATTATCAGAAAATGCAGGTTAGAAACTACCCCTATTTATATATAAATTAAATAAAATGTAAAACATATATACTCGTGCCGACAAAAATAATGAAACGAAGCAATTATTCACATATTGTTTAATATAAATTTCATTTATCATATATAGAGATGTATAATTGATTGTGCATTACAAAGTATACTTTTGAAGCTATAACATTAATAACAATTAAATAATTCAAATCCACAATGCAATTGCATCATATATAGAGATGTATAATTGATTGTGCATTACAAAGTATTTTTTTTGAAGCTAACATTAATAACAATTAAATAATTTAAATTCAGAATGTAATTGCATCAATCATGTAAATTGCAGGGTGTGACGGGGTTGACACCAGAGGAGTTGAAAGCCTGGGAGACATGTATGAAGAACTCTAGTTTCATAGTGCCAGGACTTGTTGGTGCAGCCTTTGGATACGGAGTGCTTAGAATTACGCCATTTCGCTCCAAAGCAAAATATTCTGCCATTGTTGGTGGTCTGTTGGGCATAATATCGAGCAGGATAGCCATTGCTGATATATGCCTGGCAAAACTTGCAGCTTTACCAAACAGCACTCTCAAGGATAGATTGGAAGAAGCAGGCTATAAATTCCCTCCATATAGGCTTATGAGGTATCATCTCTACTCTAGACAATTCAATCTCTTTATCTCTGTATTTCAGGGTTGGCATCCACTATCCAGGGTGAAAAAAACCCCCCTGGTTTTTTCCAGTTTTGTCCATCCCAAAAGAAATATATCTGCTGGACAAAATGAACAAAACTGAAAAAAAAATTTTTTTAATGCAACAAGCTCAGACAAAATAAACTTTATTAAATAAGAACTTTGGTTTTTGACAAACTTGGGTTGTTAATCACAACAAAACTTTTTATCTTTTATTTTATCGATTTCTATATTATTTCATATTTCATCCATTTTGTCCATTTTGTCCACTTTCTTCCAGTAACCTGAACATGAAAAAATGAAAAAAAGTGGACAAAATGCCAACCCTGACTGTATTTGTCTTTTATGTCGAAGCGAATCTCATATGTATCCTGTTTAGAGAGAGGCAGTATCAAGATTTTCAGCCAATGGATGTGCAATCAGAGATTCAGAGTTCGGAAGAACCATCCACAGGAGTAGTATTCAATGATTATCCATCGATGAACACATATGACGCTTATTCTAGTCTTAATGATAGCAGTAAGTTTTGTAAAAAATTATCCATCGTCAAATCTTTTCTCTATAATGCAATGCTAATTATATGTAAATTATGTTCCCAAGGTGATTTCCAAGTCTCCGAGGATACGGATCTAACTGAACCAATAAATCTACAAAAAGGCGTCAGTTACGACGAGTTAAGGCACCAAAATAGGGATGAATTTTATAAGAAAAACAAGCAATGGTACACTCCTAGAATTCCAGAAAGACCTCCGCCAAGAAATGAGACGAACCAACGAGTTCCCACAGCCAGTAGTACTCCACCGTTGCAGGAGAAGACAAAATACGGTGACGTGTGGGGATAAAATCAAATTGCTAGAAGCGGTAAATTTTATTATACCTGCATATTAGAAATATTGCGTGTATATATATATATATATATATATATATATATATATATATGTAGATTATTGATATTTTGAATTATGTGAATAAGAATAGGAAGAGTTTTAAATCTTGGTAAAAGTATTTGAATAAAATAAACGATATGAATCACGTTCGTAATAATAGGTATCGATATAATATATCATAATCGAATGCCAGGCGACGATTGTCAAGACTCATTTTTACTATCTAAGCAATGCGTGTTGAATGATTCACGAGTTTAGATGATGGAAATGCGAGACGTAACTCGTGCATCGCTGCTTGTAATTGAGTCACAATCGCGAGATACAGGATGAGGATAGCAGCAATAGACGACTATGAGCCGGCTAATTGATAGATGACGCCAGTCCGTAAATGCGCGTAAACGCAAGCTCGCGCGAGGCGGCTGCGTTCACAAAGCGGTGCAATGTATCTGTAATATAATGCCATGTAATATCGCGCTCTCGTCTCCGTCATCGAAATATGGTGTCATCCCCGTCGCGTCGTCACCTTGACGTACCCAGGATAGAACTGCGCTCACTTCTTTGTCATAAGAGCGGTCGCCGCGCGTCGCCCGTTCCCTATACTTTCCATAAGTTAGCCGATAATTGCCGTTCGGTATTTGTCGTACGTACTAATGTTACACCCTGCTCTTATATATCCGTCACACAAACTGCGAATAGATTTGCAACGACGTCTGTGAAGTCGTTACATTTCTTCGCGTGTATTGCTCGCTCGCTCTAGTACTCGGCAATTATCTTTACCGCCCTCTTGTCATTAAAGCGACGTTTCATCCTCGCGTAGAAATTGAAATTACTATCTCGTCTCGTCAAATTGCTATCTTAATGCCAGCGGAATTAATACTTTATTCTTTATGTTATCTATCTCTGATTCCGCACGATAAGCGCGATTCTCCTTAGTTTCGCGTGAAATTACTCGTTGGAATTAAAATTAAAAATTGCGTGCAATAATTAAGTATACGAGTATAGTCAAGTCGAAAAATAATAATAAGCATTATTTGTGCATTTTTTAAACAATGTAAAATTATGAAATTTGAGCTACAAGTTGAAGCGATCTCGCGATTAATTTTTTTAAAAAGAAACCTTAGTGGGACACAGTATTAACAGGATCCGGTTGATTTACTTCAATATATCTCATCTCGATCTTCTCGCGGATTATAAGTATCAGTATACACGAGCTATAGGTGTATTATACATATGCATATGTCGCTTCTCGCTTCACTTGCCGCGCGTCGATTGCGAGCGCGCGCCGGCAGCCATTGGCTATCGGACGCGGCCAATGAGCGAATACTACTCCCATTCATAAGTCGCGTCGCTTTCGCGGGTGGAGGGAGAAGCGCGCGCGCAGAACGCTCCGCGTCTCGCGGCTAAATTCTGACCGGTCAGCGTCAGCCGGGCTCTCGTCATTCGCGTGCGCGCTCGCTCACCGGTAACCGGTTCGGCTCTTAACTTGGGACTTTTTAACCCTAAACTTGGACGTTGTATATTTTACGACGTCACCGCGTTTTACCATGCGGTTTCCTCTCATGTCGTTTCCTGTCTATAGGTAAATAACTTTTTCTAAATTTATTTATTTATTCAAATTGTGACATTGATCAATTTAATTTTTTTTTTTTTTGCGTAAAAAGGCGCAAGTTCTCTCGTAATTATTCTCATATTTTTCGTATTTGGTAACAGCGTGTAAAAAAATTATATAGCAAAAGAAGAAACATTTTTTATTTTTTTATATATATATATTTGTGAATTCTACCGTATTTTCCCGCTGTTATCGTTGCATTAATTAAAAATTTACATAACAAGTTCGCGATTAAAACGAATTTATACGATATTAGTATTCGCGTGTTTTTATAGTATATACATAGTTAAACGCGATTGTAAGCGCCTTTTTGCAGAAAAGGGGAGAGACGAGAAACGAGTATTTCCGAAACTCGTAACCACGTTTAGCGTGCATTATCTCGTTTCTCGCGGTAATTCGGTTCCCAGGAAACATCAGCCAAAGAATGTAATTCGCGCTAGTGTTACGTATATTCCGGAGAATTTACGAGGGATTCCTGGTTCCAGGAAGCTCGTCGGAATTTCGAGACTCACATATGTGTATAATATAATATTGTATATATATATATATATATATATATATATATATATCTATATATATGCACACCTTTGCGCGCGTCACGATTCACGTGCTTGCTTAAACGATCACGTGTAGAAAGGGGAGTCACGCAGGTGCAGGTCATGTGAAATATTTGCACTTTGTCGTAATTTGCGTAACCCATTGCATATATAATAAATCCGCGCCGCGCCGGAGAGTTAAAGCGCCGCGATAGAAAATCGTTTCACAATCTAAAGAGAAAGGGAACCTTTCTGCCTCGTCGCGGATCAAAGGTAGGGGGTGGAGGGAACGAGGGGTGGGAGAGAAAGAGCGGAGATGCATGCCTCTCTTGTGTACACGAATAAATTCTGCGAGAAGAGTCGCGGACAAATTGAGTCGCGATCGATCGATCGATCGATCGATCAATCGCGCGCATCTCTCCTTGATTCACGGAAATTTTCGATAACCCACGTTTGTCATATCAATATTATCCAATTGTAATAAATCGTTTTTAAATTTTAAAACGAACGATTCGTTCAATCGTTATATCGTTTTCGAGATAACAAAAAAAAAAATTTGTCAACTTGACTAAATCTTTATTAATTTAAAATATAAAATATTAAATTAACATATTAAATCTAAGAAAACGTATATTTGATATAAATACTAATATATGTATGTTCAATTAATCAAATAATAATTTAATTGAAAGATTTAGTCAAGTTTAGTCAAGAGACAAAAGATGTAAGAATAATCCAAATCGCGAGTTACAACATATATAGCATGCATAATTTTTTTATTTAAATTTTCATCTCTAAACATAGCTCTTCGTTTCAAATAACGCGCGAAAATTCTGTCAATCGGCATGAAAATGATTTTTCCTACTCCTATACAGCTTTCTTATCCCGTTAAAGAGAAAGTCACTGTGTTACATATATTATACTTTTTACATCGCGTCACATACATTATATATACATTATAAAATTCGCGCGTAATCGATACGCGCCAACTTCAGACTCTCGTCGCTTTCTCAAGAATCTCGATTAATCTCGAGAGGGTAGATAGTAAAATGGCGTTAGTTGCACGCGACGTGTCGCGCGTTTCTCTCCCATTCGATTCGTTTTCGGAGGGTGAGAAAGGAAGAGCCGAGGGGATGCTTCGAGGGATGATTCGCCGGAGGACTCGATGGAAGAAAGTAAGCGCGCGGGAGGTTCGATGAAGGTAAGGGCGGGGAAAGTGAGGAGAGGAGGGAGGGGGAGAACGCCGAGTGAAGAAGTGTGCCAAAGTCGGAGGAGGGTAGGAGAGATAGCTCGTGTCGATAATCGCGCGGGTGGGAAAAGGACGCGACGATTCGCTCGATCGAGACAGCCGAAGGTGAGCGAGTAGGGACCGCGAGGAAACTTCACGGAGTAGAGGGAAAAATATACACATATGTGTACATATGAATATATGTATATATATATATATATATATATATATATATATATATATATATATATATATTCATATGTACACATATGTGTATATTTTTACATATATATATATATATGTACGCTCGGCGCGCGCGAAAGAGAGAGAAACCATGACGTGAACATAGGAACGAGAAGCACTCGCATGAACGTGGCTACGGGACGGGGGCGTCGCTCGATGGCCGCCTAGAATCGGTCGCGCCCGGGGCGTGAGCCAGAGAACGAGAGAGAGAGAGAGCGAGTAAACGGGTGGGGGAGGGAGAGAGAGAGCGCGCGCGAAAGAGAACGCGACACGCCGCGTCTGCGTTCGCCAGGCAGTTACTCTGGAACCGTTGCCTTGACGACACGCATCCACGCATGCGCGCACGCGACGCGAACGACGGACGAGTCAAAGAGTTGCGCGCGCCAGTTTCGTCCGTCACCCTCGGGGATCTCGTGTCCCACCACCACCATCGTCGTCGTCGCTACCACCACCCTCGCCTCGTAAGTCTTCTCTCTCTCTGTCTCTCCGCCCTCGTCCTCGTGGTCCTTCGGGCACGCGCGCGCGCACGTCAACGCGTTAACGGGAGTGCGGCGCGCTGTCACTGGGGAGAAACGTCATTTCGCGGGTCCCGCCGCGCTCGCTCGCGCGCTTTTTTAACCTCCTCCCGATATCCGTCGCGAGTGCCATTTATATAGCCAATGAAAGTGTTCCGTCTCGACGAGTGGCCGTTCGTAAGAAGAAAAATTGTCGCGGCGACGATGCCGAATCCCCGGGGAAAACATTCGTAACGACGTAATTGTGCGCGAAGAGTGATCGGGATCCTTTCGGACTCGTCCGATGTTTTCGTTTAAGATTCGCCTGAATACTGTCGCGAGAACTCGAAGTGCATCGTCGACGATCTGTGATTCAAACTCGAGTTCGAATAATATATATTTCCTCTTGGTGTTGTTCAACATGTTCGGCGAGGATGAACGACTTGAACTATTAGTTAATTAATTCTGTTTCTCGCAGGACGCAATGTTCACATTCGAGGAGCCCTCGGCAGCCTCCTGGTGCGGGATAGTGTTTCGCGTACGGAACTCGCGCGGGACGTCAGCGCGGTTCCGATGTACGTGAAATCTCATTAGTGGTCCCGGTTATCTACCTCGGAGAGAAGACAGAATCTTCGAAGAGGAAGAAAACAAAATCGCTCCTTTGAGGACCGGAGCAGCGTCAAAAAGGAAGCCGCGAAAGATGGTAGCGCCTTCGAAGACCTGAAGAAAAAGAACTCTTCGGGAGAACTCTCATTCCTTGCCGAAGGGCTACCGATCTCGCGGACATCCTCGATCGAACAAATATATATATATATATATATATTTATATATATATATATATATATATATATTATATAATATCCTCGTAAGATAGGCGGTCGCGGATTGGATGGTGCCGCGAGGCTTGATCCTCGGCAGGACGACGACAGGAGCAGGACGAGGGCAGGAGCCGGAGCAGCTGCGCTTTTACGACTCCCCGTCGCCGCCACGGATGGACGCGAGTGTGTGCTGTCTGCCCGCCGGTGCCGCCGCGGCCGCCACGGGGGTCGTCCACCAGCACCACGTCCACCCCCATCATCCGACGTCCCTGTCCGGTCATCTACCCTCCGCCGCCACCGTCGGCGTCCAGCCGCCGACGATCCAGCCGACCTACGTCGCCCATCATCAGTACGCCGCGGATCAGATAGTGCCCGATCGGGCCCAACCCGACGGGCCCCTCGCGGCCGTCCTCGGGGGATGCAACCCCCAGGACGGCTGGCAGCAGATCTCCTCGACGGTACCCGTCACCCCCACCAGCACCACCACCACCGCGTACATCGACTACTCCTGGCTGCAGATGCAGGTGAGTAAATCCGTATTTTGAATACCTCTTCGTTTCCGTGTCTCTTTTTGAGTCTCGTGCGAGCGAACTGAGGAGTTGGAAAGGTGCACCAGAGGAGGAAATTGTGTCTTTAGTTATCCTGAAAATCATGGTAATCGTGGGACAATGGTGTATGGTAAATTGGAATGATTTTATATAAGAGTTTCTCTGAGATAATATTTAGTATTAATATTTATAGGAGAATAAAAAATATTAATATGTACATAATAAATTTCTTATTGTGGTAGATATTAATATATTTTATTGTGATAAATATTAATCAGAGAAGCTTTTATAAAATTCTTCCAATACCGCATATAGTGTCCCACGATTACCATGCTTTTCAGGGTAAATTCTAAGAAAAAAATTCTCCCTATGTGCGTTTCACCTGTATATGCGATGGATATTTGTCGAACCGATAAAATCAGGCGCAAAAGCGCGTCGTATCGCTTATACGAATATGCGGTAGCGCATGTTAATACGATAACATTTTCATTCTGACATATATACGTATGGTGATAATATAATAGTGGAGACTTTGACATCGAAAGTATAAGAAACTCGCACGAACTTACAAATTTTTGTCTTTGATTTTGAGTATGAAACACGATAAATAAACAGTCGAGGAAACTAAAATGTTGCTACACTGAAAAAGGAATGATTAAATTAATAAATATTTATTTTAATACTGCCTTATAAATCATTTATTTGAAATAAATAAAAAGTTTTGAAAAGGATTTTCTTATATCAAATAAATATTTTTCTCATCAAATTGAATAAATCCTCTTTCATTAATTCAAAATTGCACAAAAAAGGAGAAAGAGAGAATCTGCGTATCTCGAGAGATCGAATGCATCTAACGAGTGCAGAAAACGTTAGTCAATTACAATGGCATCTGATTATGCAAGGGCTTTCGTATTCCTGGCAGAAGCCAAGTCTCGTCGATCAAGCGTAATCTCGATTCGGTATGCAACGCGTAACGGCGCAAATGTCAATTTAATTAATCGGTAATTAATCGGTAATCGAGTCTCGCTCACAATAGCGAGCGTGAATGCCGATTTGAGAGTCTAAGCCCAAGTCATTGTATATTTATCTCCTCTTTATTACGGTGTATGTATCAATCAGCGATCGCGCACGTGTCTCTCGGCTGGTCACTACACCGGTTTTCAGTTTTTCTCATAAATCGCGCGACATTATAAGTTTCCAACGAGGCGTATAATAGCCGTCCATTTTTTTGTCGGATATATCGATTATCGATGCACCGGCTATCCTTTGATAAAAAACTCGATGGGATTGATCCGAATCGAATATTTAATTAATCTCTCTCATTTTATATGTATATTATACGCATAGTATATATTATATATATTATATGTGTACCTTTGCCTAAAAAGAAAAAATTAAGTGGCTGAAACTATATATTTGCACACTTAATTATTAATCTTTTTCTATATATGAATTCTGCAAAATTAGACATTTCCTCAGCAATGCACACACACACACACACACACACACACAAGATCTGTCAGATATAATCATTATAAAGATCGACACACGTTGTCTTTTAAAAAATTTATTAAAAATTAATAAAATTTATATAGCAATTATTTTTATAAATTAATAAACTTTTTTTAAAAGACAAGGTATCGATTTTTGATTGAGAATGATTGTATCTGACATCTGACAGATGAATTTTAATCACTTTATTCTTTTCCTTATAGTATGAACTTTATAAACACTCTACATCCATACATATATAAAAATCACTGATTCAAGTGTCACGATTTAAATGATTTGTTTCATCGAATGATGAATATCAGATTCATTTCAATTCAAACCCTGCGCACAGTAGAGAAAATATTAGGAATAGGAATTATTTTAAAATAATAAAATCGAAAAAACTTTGATATATACTATACACACACAAAAATTTGTTAACTTGACTAAACCTTTCAATTAAACATTATTTTGTTAATTGAACATATAAAAATATTTAAATTAAATAAACATTAAATCTAACAAAACGTATAATTCTGATTCCTAATATTAAATATTTATTCCTAATATTTTCTCTATTGTACGCAGGGTCTTAGACCAACAATGTATATCTGAACGAGTAGATAGTGGATCGAAAAAAAATGATGGATATATTTACAATCTTAATCATTCGTCAATCGGCTCGGCTCGGCTTGGCTCGGTTTGGCACGACGATAATGTATCAATTCCCGGGAAGCGCTAGATCGTAAAATAATAGAGCGAAGCAATAATAATCCATTACTATTATCTCTCGGTACGAGAGTGAGTATATACTATGTGTTCTCCCCTTATAGACGTGGCGGCGTCTCCGCGTAAAGCCACGCTGTTGACAGGGTAAATATCCTTTGATACCGCCGTCCGTCTGGCACACGTCGTCGTACGCCTCTCCTCTGCCTTACCTGAAGGAAGTTATCTATGTGGCACGCGTGTGCGTGCGTACTATGTATATATATATATATATATGTCCGTGCGATCTCTCACGCCGCACGAACGAGAGCGTGTACTCTTCACATTACGAAGCCTTGTCGTTAAGGCTCCAAGATTTTCGGCTAAAGACCGCTATTTCATTAATGAATTTCTTGCTCTTCGCACGGAAAACAAAAATTAACTGCAGGGAAAGAATTTTCTTTTTTTTTTGGAATATAATTCTTATCCTGAAAATCATGCTAATCGTGGGACACAATATGCCATTGGAAGAATTTTATATCTCTATGAGTTTCTCTGATTAAATTTTTACCACCCTAAAAATATTAATATCTATTATAATAAGATGTAAAATATGTTGAATTAATTTTACGGAAAGAATTTTCTTTTCTTAGAATTTACCCTGAAAATCATGCTAATCGTGGGACACAATATGATATTGGAAGAATTTTATATAAGTTTTTCTAATTAAATTTTTACCACACTAAAAATATTAATATCTACTATAATAAGTAAAATATGTTGGATTAATTTTACTAATTATTTATTGTGTAAATATTTAATCAGAGAAACTCTTCTGAAATTCTTCTTCCAACATCATATTGTCCTACGATTACTATATATGATTTTCACACACAGGGTGAGAAATTTTAAAAGAAAATTCTTTTCGTATATACCAGAGCTAAATTTTCTATATTACACATGAAATTTTACATTTTAGCTAAAATTTTTAGCTACTATTTTTTAGCTACATAATGTTTATTACTCCGAAAAACGATGACAGGTTTTTTCTTTTTCCCGCTAAGTCGAGGGCAATTTTTCTACTCGATTTAAATACATCGAGGAAAACATTATCGCGTTTCTTGTAGTACTCTTCTAATTCTTAATACCATACATGCATTTTGTAATTTATTCAAGTTTATGCGTCCCGGTAAAAAGTAAAGCGTTCTTGAAATTAATCGAAGAATGTGACTTTTTCATATGTCATTTTTAAAACTAAATTTGTCAAAAGGTTAATCAATAATTATTCGAGAATATTTTTGTAGAGACATTATTCGAATGGACGAAAGAATCGTGCAAAAAAGAGATATTGGATGATTTTGAGAAATATTATTTACATATTTTTTACATAATTACCATATACACTTTTCTTGTTTTTGCATATTTATTATACGAAACGTATCGGTAGATTTATTTCTTTATGATATATTCTTTACAAAACATCTCGACAGAAATCTCTATCATGGACTCTATACAATTTCTCTCGTACATAATTCTTTCGATTTTTATCGATCAATCGAATATGTAAAGTTTTCTATTCGCGATGTTATCAAAAGAAAGAGAGAAAACGCGCGCGACGGTTTTAGTCTCCGAAGCCGGTCTACGAATTTTGCGAACACCTATTACAGAACCTTCAACCGGAAACCGGTTTTTTTTATATACCGTTACCGACTCCTGGATATCGCGTTTTTGGCATGCAAAATCGCGCTTCGTCGCCGAATCTCGAATAGAGTATTCGAATCCCAAAGGAAGAACCAACCAAACGTTTAAACGATCACAAACAAGAAATATGAACGCGCGACGCTCTGGAAGAGCCTCGCATCTTATTTATACAGACGTTATTGATTATTATCATTTTAACATATATATTATTATATTGAACGCTGCAAAATTACACGTTAACATTACATTCATTTCCGGACTCAGAGTCTGAGAGAGACTCAATCTTGTTCAAATGAGGGATTCGTTGTAATCGAGATTTTATTACGTTAAGACAGTTTTTATTTTCTTGTACACTGAAACAAAAATTATTAAATTAACAAATATTTTTCCATCAAATTAATATTATTAAATTTCAAATAAATACTTTTTATTAGACAGTATTGAAATAAATATTTATTCGAATTCAATAAATTTGTTTTCAGTGTAAGAAGAAGATAAATTCTCTTCTCTCTCTCCCTCGTTGATTATTTTTTTGACATGATCATTACAAAAATTATTCAATTAATAAATATTTTTCCATCAAATTAATATCATTAAATTTCAAATAAATGCTTTTTATTAGACAGTATTGAAATAAATATTTATTCGCATTCAATAAATTTGTTTTCAGTGTAAGAAGAAGATAAATTCTCTTCTCTCTCTCCCTCGTTGATTATTTTTTTGACATGATCATTACAAAAATTATTCAATTAATAAATATTTTTCCATCAAATTAATATCATTAAATTTCAAATAAATGCTTTTTATTAGACAGTATTGAAATAAATATTTATTCGAATTCAATAAATTTGTTTTCAGTGTAAGAAGAAGATAAATTCTCTTCTCTCTCTCCCTTGTTGATTATTTTTGACATGATCATTTTCTTTAGTGTGTTTAACTCGATCTACACATCTCGGTCTCACGCTATATATATATATATATATTTATATATGTATGTTATATCGTCGGCGGGCGGGAACGCTCGACTAAATCGCGACCGGTAATTAGTCGATACCCCCGACGCAATCTAAACGCATTGTGACGCGTGTAAGATAATAAGCGGACGGAAATCCACGATTATTGTGCCGCCCGAGCCAGAAAGGACATCCCAACCACCACCGGACGAACCATTTCCACGGTTCACCGCCCTTCGTTTCAAAACTGCGTACGATTACCGTTCCACCGGCGATTATTTCAGTCGCTGTACAAATACGAGTATGGTAAGAAAGGGGGGAGATGCGGAAAGGGGGAGACAGAAACGCGCGATTAACATCAAGCGGAGATGATGACCTAACCGAAAATACGACGGCCAATATCGCCCGCTTTGCTTATTCCTCTCGATCTCGATCCGGGCGACAAAATTCTCTTATCTCGATATAAGACGTGAATCATTCCAAGATAATTTTATTGCGATCTCTTGAGATATATCTCGATGTAGATTTTTCTTTTTTTTTTCTTTTTTTTGCAAAGTAATTATATTACTCACTCGACGTATAATTACCGTGCGATCATCGATTCCTTATTATAGAAAACGGTTCTTATTTATTGCAAATAGCTATCCTTTATTCATTTTCCAAAACTTACTTTTGTCCTTTATTTTTAAAATTTTGTCTTTTTTTTATTTAGTCTTGATGTTTTAGTATTAACATGAGAATTTGTAGAAAACCAACAGAATCTCTTATCCTAGAATTTATTTGCGAAACCAAGGTTTTATTTTAACATATAGTCGAATCAGTTTCAAATTATAAGAATACGTATAGACTTCTGATACACAGAGAGAATTTTTTCTTAGAATTTACCTTGAAAATTATGGTAATCGTGGGGTAATTGGCAGAATTTTATAAGAGTATCTCCGATTAAATATCTACCACAATGAGATATAAAATATGTTCGATTAATTTTACTAGGTAAATTTTATTATGTACATATTATATTTTTTATTCTGGTAAATATTAATCAGAGAAATTCTTATAAAATTCTTCCAATACCAATTCTAAGAGAAAATTCTTTCCGTGTAGTCACAGAATCATTTGTTTGCTCGTCGATCTCCACTTTAATTTCAAACTAATTTGGAAACACGTTGAAACAAAGCCGGACAATTTTCAGGTTTGTTCTTTATTTTCTCCCAGAAAATATGATATAATATTGTACAATATTTCCAACTCTAAACTCTCGGAACTGAATAGTTGTAATATCCCGAATAAAGAATTCCCCTAATAGGGACATAACGGAACATAACGTGTATTAAGATCGATGCGATTATAGCGGCGATTCGATGAAATCGGCCCTTTCCCAACGATCGCAATGATTTCCCGAGATGCTCCTCGACTAGTCGTTGTATATACATATATTAGCGAGCCAATGACTCACGTGGAATCGCCAACGAGTGGGTGTGCAGTTACTTACGTTGTATACTTATACTCACAGTTAGGGTCGGTCGCGGTTGCGGGATCATATGCTTTAATAATGAGATGTGCGCAAAGAGAGAGCTTTTTTCTTTCTCTGCTCTTCCTGTCTCTCCTGTGTCGTTTTTTATCATTATTAGCTCCGAGAAGGTTTAGCGTTTTACATTCGCGAGAAGAGATGATGAGAAACGAATGGATTAATTACATGATCATTATTTATATATAATTTGGAGGGAGATTTTTATTATTGATATATAATAGTGGTTAAAATATAGAAAAAAATACTCTATAAGAGTAATGACAATTTGAATGATTGATGTGTACGATAATTCTTTTGAAATCATTTATTTCAAGAATTATTGCGGGTAGAAATTATTTAACCCGACATGGGTGCTTGACATCTCAATGTTATGATGAGTGAATGAGGAATTTATGGACAGAAGATTTTTTTATTATTCTCGTGCACCTTTTTCCTTCTTCCTTCTTCTTTTTCTCGCTTATTATTACAGCTTGAGAAAAAATAACGTAACTTACACGTTGATGTCGATTACTTTGCGTTTTAAACATGGAAATTATATGCGAATCGCTCTTTTTACAATTTCATGAAATATTTGCGAATGTTATTAACATTATTATTTATGTTCAAGTACATTTGTGAATGTTCATAAGTATAGCTGCAATTTTCCTTCTTACGTTACTTTATTCTCTCCGACAATCGTCGATAGATCACAACATTCACCTAATGATAAAATAACAATCGCGGGTTTTGTAGAAATTACCATTCATCAGAAGATTGATCGCAAGCTTTTTGCAAAGACGAAACCATCAAAAAGACAGATCGCTAATATGGATACAAAATATGGATTTTAACACGAATAATTATTTCATAATGATCAATTATTAATGCACTTAATTATGATGATTAATTTGATGCATCCGCATATTTTTAGAAATTCAAAAAAATTCTTGTCCTCGATTATTTATGCTACATAACGCAATATCGGCAGTTTCTTTGAAATATTTCATTTATTCATGAGGTTTGATTTATTCTTGTTTTAGATGATTTATAAGTCGTAATAAATTTTGAGTTAGAATTTAATTATAATTTTATGTGTCGTGTATTTTAATTTATATCCTGAGATATATTTTATATATGCGTGCAATTTAATTCCTGATATATTTTCTATATTACACGACGTATAAAAATTATATAAGTATTTTTTGTCGCGAAATATGAATCGTCTAAAACGAGTTTAATAAATAGCTATCAATCGTAATAATTTGGGTTTGAATAAAATCATATTTGATTCAAAGTAATCTAATTAACAAATAAAATCTTTATTAGAAGTCAAAATGACTGGGAATAATTTATATATTTCTACATTTTATATATTTTTATATATTTCTTTACATATATACAGAGAGAATTTTCTTTTAGAATTTACTCTGAAAATCATGATAATAATCATGATAAAATTATGGGACAATATGGTATTGGAAGAATTTTATAAGAGTTTCTCTGATTAATATTTTTACCACAATAAGATATAAAATATGTTCGATTAATATT
The DNA here is from genome assembly GCF_048542155.1 of Nylanderia fulva. Classification (NCBI taxonomy): domain Eukaryota; kingdom Metazoa; phylum Arthropoda; class Insecta; order Hymenoptera; family Formicidae; genus Nylanderia; species Nylanderia fulva. Next base: position 1,914,290 of record NW_028190698.1, read on the forward strand.
TTTTATTGTATAGTATAATAAATATTAATTAGAGAAACTCATAAAATTCTTCCAATTGTCGCACGAATCATCATAATTTTCAGGATAAATTTGAAGAGAAAATTCTATTCGTGTAGATAATGATATTTCGAGTTAAATTTTCGACGCTTCGTCTTTTTTGCGAATATATCGGAATCTATGTTCGCTGAAATTATACATCGGTTCGAATACCTGATCGGTGTACAACACAGGATTTACGCGTTGGCACGCCGACACAGTTCCAGCCCCCGGTTAGTTTAGTCCGAGTGCACCAAACCAATGTTACGGACAATTTACTCGCGAAATTAGTTACAAAACGCTCGACCTATCTACCCATCAGCCGCTTCCTCTTCCTCCACGATAAATAGATGGACGGTCATTAAATGTCCGAGAGTGGAGGAAGAGTTATTGTTCGCGGATCGCCATAATAGATAGATTCGTATATATACAGAAAATGCGCGCAAAAGCGCACGTCCTATTGTAACGCGACTTGTTGATACGCAAATTGTGCGTACATGTTCCAAAATAGACTTTGCATCTTTGTTTTTATTATTCACTCGCGCCCACGTCGCGAATCGATTAAAACGAACGTAATTTATTTCAATACTTTGCATAATAAATTATTTATTTGAAATAAATAATTATTTATCTGTTTTGAAAGAAATTTTCTTATATCAAGTAAATATTTGTCACGTCAAATCAATATTATTAGTTTTAAATAAATGATTTATTGGGCAGTATTGAAATAAATGTTTATTCGAATTCAATAAATTTTTTGTCAGTATAGAATAAATGATAAAAATTCTCGATATCTACGTAACATGACGTGCTGTGTATATACATGTTTCGATGTTTTCACTCGATCTAATTTAATTGATATAGCAAATACGCACATATATTAAAATTGATTGCTCCGTACTTTATTGAGGAGTATCAAAGTCGAACGATGTTGTCATTAGAACCGGCATTTTTATTAGTTTTTTCTTTTCTTTTTTTTTGCAACGTGCACTGTCGTGAGATTCCGCAATCGAGCCATGCGATCGTTTATATATACGTATATCCGTCATCGATTTATTATGCCATGCGCGACGAGTTTATCGAAGATCCGAATCACGTCATATGATAATGGTCGCGCTTCGTTATGCGAAATCGCCACCGATTCTCTCACCGTCGAGAGTTGCGTATTATTAAAGCGTTTCGGTAGTTAACAACGTTCGTGGTACGCGATCGCCAGGAAACAGATATGACGCGCGTCGCGAAGCGTGAAAAATACGAGCGCGCCCAACGCAATTACCGGTGTTATATCCACCTATCTCGGGGTAAAAGCCCAACCTTTATTTTTAATAACATTTCGAAGAATCGCGAGTTATTTTTTAGGAAACATTTTCGGCAAATTTCTTTCTACATTACAATGAAATATATACCAGTATAATATTTTAGGAGAGTAAAGTCAGCGCGAAATTAGACTCTGAAAAATATATCCCAATTTTTGTTCCAGAAAATTTACCGGATATCTAGATGTTTCTTTCATTCAATTATTATTTAATATATTTTTTAATTCAATTATTATTTATTTATTTATGTATAAAAATATGATTGCTAACATCAGTAGAAGACGCAGGATGAGATATTAAAAGAAAAATATGAAAATTAAATTTATTTAATATAATTTTTATTTAGAATTATATAATCTGCGTCTTCGCTGATGTTGGTTACTTAATCGAAAATGATTTTCATAGAAAAAATGCAAAATAAATAAATGATTAACATCTCAACATTTTGACGTCGACGAAGCTCTTAGATGTCGAATTCCCAATTTTTGTTCCACAAAATTTACCGGATATCTAATTGTTTCTTTCATTCAATTATTATTTAATATATTTTTCAATTCAATTATTATTTATTTATTTATGTATAAAAATATGATTGCCAACATCAGTAGAAGACGCAGGATAAAATATTAAAAGAAAAATATGAAAATTAAATTTATTTAATATAATTTTTATTTAGAATTATATAATCTGCGTCTTCGCTAATGTTGGTTAATTAATCGAAAATGATTTTCATAGAAAAAATGCAAAATAAATAAATGATTAACATCTCAACATTTTGACGTCGACGAAGCTCTTAGATGTCGAATTCCCAATTTTTGTTCCAGAAAATTTACCGGATATCTAATTGTTTCTTTCATTCAATTATTATTTAATATATTTTTCAATTCAATTATTATTTATTTATTTATGTATAAAAATGTGATTGCCAACATCAGTAGAAGACGCAGGATAAAATATTAAAAGAAAAATATGAAAATTAAATTTATTTAATATAATTTTTATTTAGAATTCTATAATCTGCGTCTTCGCTAATGTTGGTTAATTAATCGAAAATGATTTTCATAGAAAAAATGCAAAATAAATAAATGATTAACATCTCAACATTTTGACGTCGACGAAGCTCTTAGATGTCGAATTCCCAATTTTTGTTCCAGAAAATTTACCGGGTATCTAATTGTTTCTTTCATTCAATTATTATTTAATATATTTTTCAATTCAATTATTATTTATTTATTTATGTATAAAAATATGATTGCCAACATCAGTAGAAGACGCAGGATAAAATATTAAAAGAAAAATATGAAAATTAAATTTATTTAATATAATTTTTATTTAGAATTCTATAATCTGCGTCTTCGCTAATGTTGGTTAATTAATCGAAAATGATTTTCATAGAAAAAATGCAAAATAAATAAATGATTAACATCTCAACATTTTGACGTCGACGAAGCTCTTAGACGTCGAATTTCCTCGCTCTCGAGGAATCGCGGGCGCGGTATTAAAATGTCGCGGATACGCTGGGCGTCTTCGGGGCACCTCATGGGGCCACATGGAAAAGGAATATAAACCGCGGAGAGAGAGAGACCGTTACTCGTTCGACATACGGGTCGGCCATTCAATCTTTCGCTCTTTAAGATCTGCGCCGAACGATTCATTCTAATATCCCCCTTATATACATACGCGTGGTCTCTCGAGTTTATGGATTTTAAACAAAAGGCTCCGCTTCCGAGATACGCGCGCGTTAATAAATAATGTCCGAGGTTCGCTTGTATAAATTTGTCCCCGACGGTGACGTCAGCCTCATTTCGATCGACCATCGGGAAAAAAAGCAAGCAGCGCGATTCTAAATCGCACAGAAAGAGAGAGATCCCTTTATAATACAAAGAACCGAGCGATATGCTTTCCGACTAATGAAGCTCTGCCTTTAGTCGGCGGACAGGAAATTACTACGGTAACGCTATTGTGTACCGATATCTCCATTTACACGGGTGTGCGCGCGCCTTCGCGTGTGTAATTCGTGAGTGCCACCACATCGATGAAAACATCGCACTATCCTCTCCTCTTCTCTTTTTCCCTTCGTTACCAGGGGGTTTCGAGTCAGATAAGCAAATGAAACGTCAGTCATACTTTACGGCTCAAAAGAGAAAGATGACCCGTTTCTCTCTTATTAATGCCAGACCGAATTATGTATTCAGCGTGTGTCATATTTAGTTTACCATTTTATTCTCAAAACACGAATTCGATGCTCCACATATATGTGTATCATGAACGTCCGCAGGATTTTTTCCAATGGGGGCATGATTAACATTTTTTGTTCTTTCTTCATTTTTTGAAATTTATTTTTTTGTCATTTTTATATAGTTTTTTATATGTGAATAAATTACTGTTGCTTAATTATTTTTTATTGATTCCAAGGGGGGCAAATGCCCCCCTTTTCCGTCCAAACATCGATTTATGTATATACAATTTATTTTCGTTTTTAAATATTAATTCTGCAAAATAAATTCTAATGTTTATTCAAAAGTAGAGCAAATGCTCAATTTTTTTACTGATTTCAAGGGGGGTAAATGCGCTCGTCCCCTCTTCAAACACCCATTATGTACAATTTATGTATTTTTATTCTTTAAATATTATTTATGCAACATAAATTCCAGTGTTTATTCAAAACGAGAGCAAGTGCTTAATTTTGTTACCGATTCCAAGGGGGCAAATGTCTCCCTCCAAACACTTATTTATATACAATTTATTTTTTTTTTATATATTAATTATAAATTTCAGTGTTTATTCAAAAAGAGAGCGAATAATGCTTCATTTTTTTACCGAATCTAAGGGAGGCAAATGCTCTCTCTGGTTCCCCTTTTCCGGACATCCATGATGCACAATATTGCGCGCACTCAATTCTCAGCAAATTGATGTCATAATTAAACTTGTTCGTTATTCAACAAGCGATCGCGTAAAGAGCGGTCATGCGGGCAGGATGACTCGGGAAGATGTACGCTAATCACGTATTTCGCCCGTTTTGCGTAATAAATCTAGCGGGACTGCTGTTGCATTCGACTGTGTAAATCCAGCCTCCTTATTTCTCTCTTCTTCTGCGTTCTTCCCTTTTAGCTCTCTATGATTTACCGACACGTACGCATGGCTAACTTGAACCGTACGTGAGTTCAGAATAATATTCGCCTCGATACATAGTTAGGGGGCAAAAGGAGGCATTTGCCCCCTTCCCTTGGAATTAATAAAAAAATTAAAAATTTGCTCTCTTTTGAATAAACACTGAAATTTATTTGCATATTTAATATGAAAACATAAAAATAACAAAGTCGCAAAAAAATGAAGAAAAAAATTTAATTATACCCCCTTTTGGGAAAAATCCTGCGGACACCGACAGCCGAAGACGAATTACCGTAGTAAGAGTATCTAAAAAGAAAATTGCGAGATGATATAAAATAACGAAAATATAAAATAAATACATAAATAAAATGTAGAGAGAGAGAGAGATATTAAATAATATAGAATCAATATTTCATAAATTAATCGCGATTAAAGGATTTTTATACTATTGCGACATGTGAAATCAAAGATTTTGGTCCAAGAAGCAAATATATACATACATATAGTTTCTTCATTGACGAAATCAATCATGTTCACGATTTCAATGGAAGAAAGAACTGAACGAATGTATACGCGTGTAGGAAGTAAAAGGATTATACAATCATTTTATAGAGAGTGCTTGATCGCCGGAATAAATTATGCATGATCAATTGCCGCGATTAATAATATTTTATTTCTCCGTCTGAAAATTATACTTAATTATATAATTATAAAATCAGAAAGAAATATTTTTATTGGCTCTCAATTAAGAATATAAATATGATGTTTTTTAAATCGGCCAACAGAGCCAAAGCACGAAATAGTATATTGTGTATCAAGTGCGGAAAGTTGACAATTGGTCACGAGTGCGGGGGATGAACGCACGAGCCGAAGGCGAGTGCGACTACCCCACACGAGTAAACAATTGTCACGTGATACACAATATACTATTTTGTATTACAAGTGCAGGCAAAGTGGCTTTGTGCGCGTTTTCTGTGCGCGAGATGACCGATCGCACGCCGCCATCTTGCGGCGTGGGAAATCGGCCGCTTTCCGCACAGAAAACACGCACACAAAGTGCCACTTTGTCTGCACGTGTAATACAAAATTAATTATTTGGAACTGTATCTCTTGGTTTGAGATCACTAAGTTCCATATATAAATTAATCTCGAAACTTACATATGGAGAAGACTTTTCGGACCTATATTTTTCGCGCCTATTTCTCCATATGTAAGTTTCGAGATTAATTTATATATGGAACTTAGTGATCAAACCAAGAGATACAGTTTCGAATAATTAATTTTTCGTGCTTTGGCTCTGTTGGCCAATTTAAAAAACATCATATTTATATAATTATAAAAATTATACTTAATTATATTGCAATTTAAATAAAATCCATCAACGAAGAGTTCAATCTCTCTACATTTTTATATACGAGTCGATTCACGCGTTCTAGAAGCAACACCTTATATTCTCGCCTCTCATATATCGATATTCGCGTATTGAGTTTTCCATGCGATTTTTTTTGGAACCTCGAGTTTTCTTCAAGTATACTGGAACCCTTCGCCGGAAAATTATCGCCATTAGCACCATTTATCGCCACTTGTCCGCGCTTTTCGCGCAAAGTAATCGTGGTGGAAAGCGAGAGAAAGAGAGGTCGGCGAGGAAGGGATGAAGCGCGAAGGAGAGTTTCTCTCTTTTGAAATCGGGCGTGCGTGCAGATACAATAAGCGTATTGTGTACGCGCCGGGTAAAGACACCTTCGTACGCCTCATCGTGTCATTGCATACTTAATGTGGAAGCGTAAAAGAGGCGCTTTGTAGCCACCACGGAAGTCTCGGCCCGGACCCGATACGACGGTGTATATGTGTATACCCGAGAGTAAGTACGCCGCGCATTAGCATCGACGTCGAGGACGTCGAGGATTGTAAAGCGTCGTGTTCCGCCAGCTGTAATAACTGTGAAACGACGCCGCGCTCTTCATACTAATGAGAACCGGAAAATTTTATGCTCCTCGATCGTCGCGTGCCCGTCCGGAGAGAGGAAAAAGATCTACCCAGGTCTAGCTAGAGTCCTAGGAGCCGAAGGATCACCGCTTATGGGCGTCCGCAGGATTTTTTTCCAGGGGGTGCACGATTAAATCTTTTTGTTTTTTTTCCACTTTATTTTTTAATTTGGTTATTTTCAGTTTTTATATTAATTATAAAAATAAGATCGTGTTTATTCAAGAGAAGAGCAAACTCCATGGATATTCGCAGAATTTTTTCCAGGAGGGAGGCATGATTATTATTTTTTTATTTTTTATTTTTTGGTTTTTCTTATTTTGTTTGAAATTTAATTTTTATTTTATTTTTATTTTTTTATATTAATTATGCAAATAAGATCGTATTTATGTTCAAAAGGAGAGCAAACTTGCATCTCCTGCTGACGGCCAGGAATCGATGATCCATAGGTGTCCACAGGATTTTTTCCAGAGCGGGACATGTTTAACATTTTTTTTTGTTTTTTATTTTTTGTTCTCTCTTATAATTGTTTTATTTCCTTACTTTTTATATTAAGTATGCAAATAAAATCCAGCGTTTATTCAAAAGGAGAGCAAATTCCATGGGCGTCCGCAAGATTTTTTCCGGAAGAGGGCATAATTAAAATTTATTTAATTTTATCTTATTAAAAAAATTTTTTTAAATTAAATAAATTCCAGTGTTATTCAAGAGGAGAGCCAACGCTGAATTTTCCTACCGATTCCAAGAGAGGGCCAAGTGTCCCCGATGGATCACCGATTCCGGACGATTCGCCGGCGGGAGATACAAGTGCATCGTTTTTCGGATCGCGTACACTCCGGGTGGAGAAGGCCTCTGGCCGCAAGAGTCGGCCGGTTATCCGCGGCTATCGTCGTCGTGGCTGCTCTTCCGCGATGTACCGTTACGCTCGCGGCGCCCGGGGCCTTTGAGAGAGGTCCCTTCTTTCTCGGTGTATATGTGTCGTCCCTCGCACACGCTGCCACGCCGCGCCACGCTACGCCACGCCGCGCCACGCTGCGGAACACGGAAACGGGGCTCCGGAGGCCTCGACTGCCCAGCGGGCGAACCTTGGTCGCGAGTCTCGGGGAACCTCGCCCCATTCTCTCTTCCTCTTCTTCACCCTCTCTCGTCTCGCGACCTCGCGCGTCTCGTATATCGCTTTGGCTTTCGTTCTAATTATCTCCAACGGTGCAGCCGCGCGGGAGAGATCGCTTCGGGTTTATTACGTTCGACGGTATTAAGTCCGATAATGAGAAAAAATCGCGATATAAATAGGAGTTTGTTTACATTTCTTTCCAAAGCTATTATCTTGACGAGATACAGCCTGTGTGCATAAGAGGGCAAGAGAGGACATTTGCCCTCCACCCTTGGAATTAATAAACAAATTATGTATTTTTGCTCTCTCCTCTTGAATAAACACCGGAACTTATTTGCATTTTTATTTTTAATATAAAAAATTAAAAAATCAAAAGAAAAAATAAGAAATTAAAAAATTAGCATTTGCTCTCCTCTTGAATAAACACTGAAATTGATATGCATTTTTATTTAATATAAAAAAAATTAAACAATTAAAAGAAAAAATAAGAAATTAAAAAATTAGCATTTGCTCTACTCTTGAATAAACACTGAAATTGATATGCATTTTTATTTAATATAAAAAAAAATGAAAATTAAGAAATTAAAAAGGGACAAAAAATGAGAAATAAAAAAATCAAACATGCTCCCTTCTGAAAAAAATCCTGCGCACCCCCCATGTTGCGATGTTGGTATATATTTTTTCTTACATATATCACGATATTTTATTTGAAAAATTTTAGTCGAGTAATTTATCTTCTATTTTTTCTCTCCTCCATTTTAATCATTTATAACCCCTTTTACGCCTTCGACCCCATTCTCCGATGATAACCGACCGTCTACGTATTCGTGCGGCTAATGGACTTAAAATCACTATAAATATACGAGGCGAACCGCGTATCGATTTATATCTCTTCGCGCTCTTCCTCTCCCTCTTTCGTCACACATATTCTTGGAAAGCGGTCTATGCAGGGTCGGAATAATCTAAAAGATTATATTTGGGTGTTCCTTGGAATTTACAACTGACGACGACAACGCGCAGACGTTTGGGTTACTTTCTCAAGCGTCCAATTACGTAAGGTCGTAAAGGATAGTGACCTTATGAAAGTTTTGCACCATTTCATCATTTCTCATTTGTAGCGGTATCCCGCACAGGGATATCTGTTCGAAAATTATTTCAATGATTGGTAACAATCATATAATAGCGTAAAATATTGGTATCTCGTAATAATATAATTGGTTCACGTAAAAATGCGTTTCAACTTATGCGAAAAATTAAGGGTTTCTCGGAAAAATGTTCAAAAAGCTCGTTCACTATTAGACATCAAAATTTTTACTATTCGATAAAAAAAATTCGAAGCAACTTTCTTTGCCCTGTAAAACAACTGCATATCTGGAATAATCTTCTTTTTTATTGATTTAATAATTACGTCAATCTTTCGTATTATATAAACGTTCAACAATTTATATAATAAGATTTAAGAAGATTTAATAATATATAATATATAATAAGATTATTACTAGAGATTGCGGAATATAAAAAAAAATAAAAATAAAATTAATATAAATTACATCGAGCATCATTTCGATATCTTTACGAGGCATTAGCTGAAACCGTTACTCGGTCGAAATTTTTGCGTAAAGGGGAGACCAAGATCCTTATACTTATGTTAGTCTCACCATAACGTACTAGGCTTGTATAGCGATCGTTGTGCGAGAGACCGCAGGAAGACTGGTGCGTAGTTTTTTTTTTTTTAAGATGCGTACCGACGCGATGCGCATTCTACGTGTCCCTCGGCTGCGTAGCAATCGTGTCAGCGACGCTGGACACCGTGAAACGCATGTAAAATCCCTTCTTCGGAGTGCCAAAGCGCTTCGGAAGAGACTTTAAGTGGCCGCGATTGTACGCCGCGACAACTCCTCGGCTTCGTTTATGATGTCGTCGAACAAAGTGTTGAACGATTGTTGGTATTGTGTAAAAACGTACAAGAGACCTTAGTTTTGCGATAACAGCTGCATTTCGATAAACAAGGTTTTCCTATCCATTTTCATTTCACTTCTATTTTTGCTCCGATTGTACACAGAATCGTTTTCGTAGAGTTTATCCTGAAAATCATCATAATCGTGGGACAATTTTATGAGTTTCTATGATTAAATATTTACCACAAGATATAAAATATGTACGATTAATTTTACTGCGCACATATTAATATTTTTTTATTGTGATAAATATTAATCAGAGAAATTCTTATAAAATTCTTCCATTTTGTCCCACGATTATTATGATTTTTATAGGGTAAATTCTAAAAGAAAATTCTCTCCCTGTAGAATATTTAATTAACATAATAATTTTCATTTGATAACTGCATTATTGCACTAGGATTTCAATTATTTCTACTACCTTTAAACTTCTTTTATTTCTTCTTCAACACAGCTTTTCTGAATTTTCTTTTTTTCCTTTGCCCTTATAATTTTCTTCATCTAGCTGATTTTTTTCCCTAATAATTTTAATTTTCCTCTACAAATTCTTTTCCTTTTGACACTAAAATACACAAATATATATATAATTTTCTTCGATTATAAAAATATCTGAGATTTGAATGTAGATTATTGAATTCCACTTGGAATAAAAAGTTGGTCCGCGAACTTCGCTATCGCAAATCGGAGCGTAAAGCTCGATGCATGCATATATATATATATAGACACCGCGAATTAGCAATCGATGTATCGACTATCGAGGATCGCGTTTTGCAATCCGATCCATCGCCTGGGAACTCTATATCTATCGGGGAACAGATTCTCGCGTTGCGGCTCGCGCTGATTTTCGAAGACGCCTTTCAGAGCCGATTACGCAAAGGACTCGCAAACGCGGATATAGGTCAAGAAGCAAGATTGGTATCTGCGAGTCTCTCGCTCGAGAGTGCAACCGGTGCTAGATAGAGGCATATACCTCCTCGCCGAGAGATCGTGGTCTCCCTCGTCTCTCTGTCGTTGCAGCTGAGAGCCTGAAGAAGAAGTGCTCCCGCTGACTTTCTAACGTGACTGAGCGCCTTCCTCGCATTTGTACCTTCGTGGAACAAAGAAGGAAGCTCTCACCCGAGTTGACCCGTCGCGATGCCCCGAAAAATCCTCGTCGGTATCGACGTATTATAGCAACTCGAATTCGATCTTGGAGTACCTATGTTATCGCTTTTCCGGACCTGCCCAGTTTTTCAATTCATTTCAAAAAAATATACGAGACGAGTTGACAAGGTATCTCACATGAGCGTCCGTAGGATTTTTTCCAGGAGGAGTCGTATAATTACATTTTTTCCTCATTTCTTTATTTTAATTTTTTTATATCAAATATGCAAATGAATTCCAGTGTTTATTCAAAAGGAAGAGCACCTAACTTTGCGGACTCCCATATGTACATGTATAGGAACTCGAATTCGATCTTGGAGTACATTATCGCTTTTCCGGACCTGCCCAGTTCTTGAATTTCAACAAAATATATGAGACGAGTTAACAAAGTATCTCACGTGAGCGTCTGCAGGATTTTTTCCAGGAGTGGGCATAATTAAATTTTGTTTCCTAATTTTTTATTTTTATTTTTTTACATTAAATATGCAAATAAAATAAATTCCAGTGTTTATTCAAAAGGAAGAGCAGCTATAACTCTGCGGACCCCTATGCACACATATATATATATATAGTTTAAACGCGACGTAAAAAGTGGTTTCGTTTGTTCTTGCACAATTGAAAGAGTTAAGAATGATATCCGCGAATAAATCGGGGAGAGATCGTGGTTTCTTTCTTTGAAATCGAGTTATTTCGATGTAAAATGAGAATTACATCGAAACTGCAGCACTCTCGAGTTCGAGGAGTTACGAAACTCTCTCGTTTTCCTCGAGGCGAAACTTCTCCTCTCATCGTCTCCCTTATCTATAGCGCACAAACAGCGGTAAATATGGACGTACGAGCGTGAGATAGATATATACACGTCCAATGTCACATTGAGATTAGACTGTTTGCAATTACTCGGTTTTGCGCGTATTTGCACGGATTATCCTCCGCTCTGGCTGATGTGCGTTTCTTATCGAGAGTCGTAATCGCGAGAGACTTCTCACAAAATCGTTCGATCCGTTTTTCCCGTTACGTAATCCTTACGGATAAAATGTCGAAGGCGAATATTGCGTGTATTTTAGCCAACGTGGCTCGAATTCGTCGAAGGAAAAGAGGAAGAGATGCGCGGGTCTTCGATCTTTTCTCTCGTGACAGAAATGGAGAGGAATCGCGAAAATAATTAACTGTAAATTATGGCGGATTTTTTTGCAGCCGTATATATGTATATATATCGCGTGTCTGCCTCGCAATATCCGCCAAGCGTGCTTTGATTTATATCGCCGCCTATAATACTAACTAGTCGTAAACATAAGCTGCGTAATGAGATAATCTTGAGCCCGCGAATCTTTATCATCTTTCCGCGTAGGATAGACTCTGTATCGTTTGCGAGTCTCTACTTTCAATTTTTTTTTTCCTCGTTTAACGTGACAGTTTGATTCTCATATATTATCGACGCCGTAATTGTTATCGCGCCAATAATTAGTCGATCAAATTAATATTAGACGTTTAGCGAATATTGACTTCTGAGATATTCTAATGATTAAATATTAATTGTTTTAATTACGTTTTATTATTTAATTACAGTTTAATTAATTTAATAGTAGTCTATTAATTAGTCATTTAATATTTAATGCAGTATTTAATCATAATTTTATCAGAGAACATATTACATTGAAACTGACAATGCGTGAATATGGGTATTTTTAATCTACAGCACAATATAATAATTGTAGCAAGATCGTAATAAATTTATTATGTCTCACTGTCAATTTAATTTTCTTAAATTCTAGTATGTACGCAGAGACAATTTTCTCTTAAAATTTACCCTGAAAATCATGATTTTATAAGAATTTCTCTGATTAATACAATATTTTTACCGCGATAAAAAATATTAATATCTACCACAAGATACAAAATATGTGCGATTAATTTTACTATGTATATATTTTAGTGTGGCAGATATTAATATTTTTTACTGAGCGATAAATATTAATCAGAGACACTCTTATAAAATTCTTCGAACATTATATTAAATTGTCCCCCGATTACCATGATTTCTCCGTATAATATATTTTTGAATGCATTCGCAATTGGTTTCTACCGTCTTGTTATTCGTGAGGAATGGATTTCATAATCGCGCCGTGTGATCTATTAAAGAGAGCTCTCGCAAAGTGTCGTGTCCTTAGAGAACGCGGACCTTACCGATTCGAGTCGTGTCAGGGTCGCTACTACACGACGTTTTCGATCTATCTTTCTTTCTATTTTTTTTTCTTTCTTTTCTTTGGCGCATTGCCTATAGTAGCTCTATTCTCTTTCTTATTCCACGCAACTACTCAGCAGAGAATCTAAGCTGCAACAGTAACAACAAAGTGTATAATAGTATACATATGTATAATAGTATGTAGTAATATACCTCGCTGTTTATACATTGAAATAGTTAATTCTGATTAATTAATTATTATTTTTTTAACAAGGACGAGCTAATTATAAGAGCCTAGCGCGGGAGTAAGTGCGTTATAATATTAAAATCTTTATTAAAATGAATATTTTGATCCTATATATTTCGGATCATTTCCACACAGAGAATTTTCTCTTAGAATTTAGTTTAATAAGATATAAAATATGTTCGATTAATTTGACTATATATACATATATTAATATTTTTTATTGTGATAAATATTAATCAGAGAAACTCATAAAATTCTTCTAATACCATATAATATTTTTTAGTTATAAGGCAGAGAGAAAAGTTCCTCTGATTAATATTTACCACAATAAGATGTAAATTTAATGGAGAATTGTATAGTTTTACAAAAATAAAATTCTTACCATGATTTTCAGGGTAAATTCTGCAGCATCAGTCAATTTTACATGTTGCTCATTTAAATATTTTAATATTATAACATTGCACCTTGATTTTCGTGCTCTTAATTAACCCGTCTTTATTAAATTACATAAAAATATGAGAGCTTTTCATCATAAAATTCTCGGGGTTTTTCTTGAATGCAGAATCATCAGATTTCGAGCCTCGGCTCGATGCGGAAGTGTACAGAGGCCTTTTCCGTGGACGACGCGACGTCGGTTTCCGCGGTTCGCAAGGGAGGGTAATTTGACCGTCGTTAATAAACGTCTCGCAATCGATCGATCGGTCGTTTCAGTGAGTTGCGAGCTGTCAGTCCGAGCGGCGCCGGTTTGCGCCCGCGCGCTGTCACTTTCATTGCCATCCACGTGTCTCTCTGCGTGACGATAATCGACGTCCGTCTCTCACTTGGACGGCTAATCGACGAAAGGCTACTCCGAATGTCACCGTTATACACGGAGCATTCCCACGGATAATTGCGCGCATCGATATCTCTCCTTTTCCTCGCGAGCGAGCGCGCGTTGGCGATCAACCTTGCCTCCTTTTGTTTCCCATCAGAGCAGAGATATGTATGTATGTATATGTAATAATAACGGAAACACGCGTGTGCACGTAAGAGCGCGTAATAAAATGGAAATTGCCGATAAATATCCGCGCGCGATCAACAACTCGTATCAAGATCGAGATCAAGAGTGAGAGAGAGAGAGATTTTCTTGTTTAATACACGTTCATGACGGCATATTATATTATTTACATCTAATTAAGTGCAGCATATTAAGTAAAGGATTTAGTAGTATATACACGGAGAGAATTTTTTAAGAATTTACCCTGAAAATCATGGTAATCATGGGACAATATATTGTATTGGAAGAATTTTATAAGAGTTTCTCTGATTAATATTTATCCGTAAACGTGGGAAATATTTATTATATTATATTTTTTATTATATTGTATTTATATATTTTCTACGTCTATGCATTTACCATAATAAGAAAATATTTAAAGGTATTAATATCTACCACAATAAAATATAAAATATGTTCGACTAATACTATGTATATTGAAAAAATTTTATGGTATTGGAAGAGTTTCTCTGATTAATATTTAGCATAATAAAAAATATTAATATTAATAGTAAATTTTACTATGTAAACATAATATTTACCACTATAAAATATAAAATATGTTCGATTAATTTTACTATGTAAACATATTAAACATATTAACATAAAGATAGTAAAATTAATCCAACATATTTTATATTTTATAATGGTAAATATTAATATCTTTATTACGGTAAAAATATTAATCAGAGAAACTCATAAAATTCTTTTAGTACCATATTTTGTCCTATCTGATTATACCATGATTTCCAGGGTAGATTTTAAGAGAAAATTCTCTCCTTGCATGAAGAGTGTTTTACTCCGTTTTTATCGCGCGACTTACGAGATTGAAAATCGAACATGAACGAGGTCGAATCTCGTCGGCGATTAAAACGGCATAAATATACATATGTATAATACTTATTTTTTAATCGTCCTTATCTCGCTTTTACCTCTTATTGCGACTGCCGGATTCTCACGCCGGGTCGCCGGGTTTGTCATCGCTATGCTCGACGATGGCGAGCGCGCGCTCATTTCCCCGTTTCCCACGCTATTTCGAGGCTCTATTCGCGCGAGCGCACGCGCAATAAGTCCGATTTCTTGCGAATCTCGCGAATATCCTTCGGCTCGTTAGAAAGAGACCCGGGACGATTAAAACGCACGTACGCGCGTTTAACGCGATAAACCAAACGGAATGCGCGCGCGATTCGATCCGCGAGCGCGTTCATTATCATTTAGCTTTGTAAGATTGAAATGACGTTTACATGACGGCGCGTCTTTTACATACAGGGTGTCCCATATCCAGCGAATCGCATGATATACAGTTAGATTTCCGACGTCATTTCTGATGGAGACGATTTTTCCTCGGTGAAAATGTCGAGGGAGGTCACATATCATTTTTCGCGCGTTTTTAATTTTTGCAATCATATATACATCTTTGTATAGATATGTCTAAAATTGAAATAAACTACGAGATTTTCTTAATGTTATATATTTAGTTTTCAAAAAACCCTTTATTTTTCATCGCTTATAAATCGCGACATTTTCGTCTCGAAAAATGACGCGAGGAGTCTCTCCTGCAAATGCGAGCGATTCGCTGGGTACCAGGACACCCAGTATGCTGTATTTGTGTACGTTTTAATCGGGCCGACACGGTACGTTATACGATCGTCGTACACGATCGTTGCGTCCGGGACGCACGTACGCGTCAGGTACACGGGTACGTGTTTCGTTATACAACTTTTCTCCAGCAGTCCGGCACGACGACGGAGGCGTAGAGGTGAGCCAGTGGCTCGTGGACGAGGCAAGCCAGGTGGGGGAACAGAATGCGGAATAGCCTAGAATGTGATGCGAACGTTCTCCCTCTCGCTCTCTCTCTTTCTTTCGTTCTCTTTCTCTCTATCTTTATCTATCTATCGGTCTATCTCTCGCATATAAGTGTGCGCGATTCTCTCGCCGACCTCGTAGACATTCTATCTGTCGCTGCGACATGCGATTACTTTTGTATATGATTAATCAATTTTTTATATATATATATATATATGTATATAATATGTGTATATTGTTATCCCTCTCTCTTTTCAAGAGAAAGATGAGAAGCGGATTCCTCTTGATCTCTCTTGGGGAAAATGCGCGACCAACAGGTGGTCCACGTTATAGGATTCCAACCCCAGAGCGAGGATACGAGATAGAGCTTGTACGATTTATCCCCGATTAGTCAACGTGCCGTGGGGTAACGTTGGGGCGTGATTTCGCTCCACGGGGGATGCGGCTCTCTCCTTTAGCTTCCATCGTGATACAAAGAGGGTCCATTCGGAGGAGTTAAGTACCTATAATGCGAACTCGATGCTTGCATCGTCCTCGCATAAATCATCAGATTTCAGGTGGACGGACTAGGTTGAATTGGAAAATTTCGTATAGAATGTATCATATCACACATGTTTCCTTTATTTTCCTATGCAAAAAATCTCGAATCGCGAGAGATACATCGGAACTGAATCGTAAATGTATATCTACTCACTTCGTTGGAACGACTTCCTGGAAGCGCAGTCGTTATATGCATACACAGAGAGAATTTTCTTTTGTAATTTACCATGAAAATTATGGTAATCGTGGCGCAATATTTTGAAAGAGTTTCATAAAAGTTTCTCTGATTTTTACCACAATAAGATATAAAATATGCTCGATTAATTTTACTATGTACATAGTCAACATTTGCTATGGCATTGGAAGAATTTTCTAAGAGTTTCTTTGATATAAAATTTGCTCAATTAATGTTACTATGTAAAATGTATTATAGCATTGGAAGAATTTTATAAGAGTTTCCTGATTATTTAGCACAACAAAAAATATTAATGTATATAGTAAATATAAAATTCTTCCAATACGATATTGTCTCACGCGATTACCGTGATTTTTAGGGTAAATTCTAAGAGAAAATTTCCTCCGTGCATTCGTATGACTATAATTAAAATTCTATACTCCTCCCCGGTATTTCATTTCCCTGCTCGTTTCATTATATTATTCTATATATCTGCGGCTAGTTTCGAAAAACGAGCGGTTATATAATGACCCCACAATGCCCTGGGGATGTTCAAGCGCGTTAAACCCCATCGAAGCCCTGGTGTCTGGACATTATTTTATCGGGCCAGTTAGGGGCCGATAAATTTTCCGTCCGCGGAGAAGACGAAAAAAGTTAGTAGTTACGCGCGCGGTGACAATGGGCATTATGAGGAGGACCCTCATCGCGCGATCCAGCATCCAGCACGTTTCGGAGGATGAATGAATGCAAGCTCTCTCTTTCTCTCTTTCTTGGCCCGTGGTTTTTCGAATGGGTGGCTAATGGCGGCGGCGAGACGATCGTCCCGCTGTCGGGACATAAAATTAGTGCCCACAAATCAACTACAATACGACCAACTCGCGTTGGTCCCGGTCGGTCCTGGTATCTGGTCCGCGACCAGAAAATCGATTCCTTGTGCGAGAGAGCGAGGAAGGTCCGGAGGACTCGTTGGCGACTCCTTGGATTATTCGATACACGCTCGTATTATTCAATTTCTTTTCACGCGTGTAACTTGACGTTTCTTTGCCGTCGCGCGAATAACACGTGGTGGTCTGACAGGTCGAACTGTCATCGTCTGTTCGCACGTAGAATAATCATTTCAGCGATTTCCGGTGTATCTCGCGCGTATATTTCTGTAGCCATTGGATACATCGCATTGGATGGTAAAAAAATATTCTAACGACAATCGTAGCATTTATTACTATTAACAGTCTCTACACAGAGAGTGTTTTCTCTTAGAATTTACTCTGAAACTTATGGTAATCGTGGGACAATACATGGTATTGGAAGAATTTTATAAGAGTTTCTCTGATTAAATATCTACCACAATAAGATATAAAATATGTTCGATTAAACTATGTACATATTCATATTTTTTATTGTGATAAATGTTAATCAGAGAAACTCTTATAAAATTCTTCTATATCATATATAATATTTTTTAGTTGTACACAGAGAGAGTTTTTTCTCTCACAATTCTCTCTTACAATTTACTCTGAAAATCATGATAATCGTGGAATAATTGAAAGAATTTTATAAGAGTTTTTCTGATTAAATATCTACCAATAAGATACAAAATATGTTCGATTAATTTTACTATGTACATATTCATATTTTTTATTGTGGAAAATATTAATCAGAGAAACTCTTATCATGTTGTCCCACGATTACCATGATTTTCAGGGTTAATTCTAAAAGAAAATTCTCTTCGTATAACTATAATGACAAACGGTGCAAGATTTTTAATTATAACATAATAGAAAAGAAAGTTTAAAAAACTATAGCTCACAAATATTAGTTATTAGCTAAAATTCAGGTATGATAATTAAATATCAGGTGTAATATAGGGATACCTAATATTAACTATGGGAATAGTGTTATGCTTAGATAAGTTTAAAATCAGCTGGATAAAGGTGAGATAAAAATTTGTCTTAGATAGGATGATGATTTTGTTTTAAATATATCTAGATAAAAGATAAAATTATATGGCGATTCATCTAGATAACTTTCAGGTAATATTATTTTTAAAAGTACTTATATAAACACAGTTATAAAAAAATGTGAATTATGAAAGGGATATAAAAAATATATTTATATTTTTATTTGTAAGTTTTTATCGTTCACTGCTCAAGTTCTGCTATTTAAATATTTTTATATATTTAAACCAAATTATTCAGAATATTATTCTACATAATTTAATAAAGATAACACTTTTTTTTATCTAAGATATACAAATAATAGATAATACATATTTTTATGATCTATATAAAGATGAGATGACGGCAAAATTTAATCTAGATGATCATCTATATAATTTTCTTTAGATAACAGCAAATACTGAATGTGGTAGCTAATATTTTTATCCGTGTAAAAGCATTGTGATGTATCACGTGCGCGTGATTACCTTCTAGTCTTGACCGTAGCGAAATTCTCTCTATCTCTCTCTCTCGAGTGACGTAATCTTAATGGTGCGGTTAATATTATACTCGCGTGTAACAACGGCGGTATGCATCATTGCGCATACATTCATATATATGACTTCAGCGGACGTGCGACACTGCCGTTTTTAGATAGCTAGACTGGAAACGGATAAGAATAAGAGTTCTCTCATCCGCGCTCGCGGAAAGGTTACGGTAATATTCCACGGAATTGTTCACGGGCCCCACGAACCCCATCGGGATTCAGCTGCTTCAGCCAGCGAAAGCGAAGTACATTACATATATAATATATCTGTATCTATACCTACCTACACAGACGGCGCGCCCGTTACTTCGTTTAATGCGCCAAATGAGAAACGAGACGAGTACATAAGTGAATTAAGAGTAACCGATAACTGTTTCGCGAAATTAAACTTCCCATCTCTAACATCGCCAATTTAAGATTTCAGATATATTCTCGAAGCTTTATTCCTCAGAATTTTCGATGTTACCGAGTAATAGAATTTTGCTGCGAATTTTTTTTCTGTCGCAATTTTTTTTTTTTTTAAATTTGAAAAGATGTCGGGATGCTTCTCGCAAGCACGTTATTTGAACTTTTATCGCGAGCCGGTGCGCGTATAATTAAAATAATGGCCGCGCGACGTATTGAGATGTTAATTGAATGCATCGTAATCTCACATGCGCGATAGCGGGACGAACCGTCCATTATTGCCCCCTTGCATTACGAGCGATAAGATCGATCCTTTTCCATTCCGAAATTGATTTTCATTAGCGCGGCGAACTCCTGTTTTTCCTTCGCGCTTCCAACGATTTTTCCGCATAAAAAAAAAGAAATCGCGACAAACTCTCCGCATCCGAAGAATATTTTCAAGTATGAATAATTCAAACGATGCGCGGTTGAAAGACAAAAAAGAAGAAAAAAGATTTAATTAATTAAAAATATTATTCTCATGAATATTAACCAATAATATTTTTAACTATAATTTAATATTAATTGCCATAGATATAGACTTGATAACTAAATTTTAGACGTAATAAAGGGGCACCTCTAAAATTTAACTATGTTAGCTAAAGAAAAATTGACGTATTTTCGAGATATTTCAACAATCTCTCTCGAATTCATTTGAAATATGTTCATAATATGCGGTGATAATTTTCTGTTAGAATTTACTCTGAAAGTCATGATAATCGTGGTATTGGAAGAATTTTATGAGTTTCTCTGATTAATATTTACCACAATAAAAAATATTAATATGTACATAGTAAAATTAATCGAACATTTTATATTTCATTGGTAGATATTAATATTTTTATTGTGGTGTAAATATTAATCGGAGAAATTCTCATAAGATGCTTCTATATATTGTCCCATGATTTTCAAAGTAAATTTTAAGAGAAAATTCTTTCTGTGTAGCTGAAAAATATATTATATGGTATTGGAAGAATTTTATAAGTTTCTCTGAATAACATTTACTACCACATAAAATATTAATAAGTATATACATAGTAAAATTAATCGAACATACTTTTACATCTTATTGTGGTAAATATCAATCAGAGATTAATCATATTTATAACATTCTTCCAATATAATACCATATTGTCCCGCGATTAGCAGGGTAAATTCTAGGAGAAATCTCCCTCTGCGTACTATTCTAAAAAATCGAGATCTAATCGTGATCAGGTGTCTCGATATATGCGCGATGTACCGGTCGGATTTGGCAGCAGAAATAGCGCGGAGATCTCGAAGAAGAGGTTCTATCGAGGGAGAGCTCTCTTCTTCTTTTTTCGAGTATTAATGCCCCGCTGAGGGACTAAGGTTCCTCCTATTTGTCCCGATAGGACATCGGAACATATATCGCACACTCGCTCGCATTGGCGTCTTTCTGTCTCTCTCTCAAATCTCGAATCGATCGATACTCGCATTTCCATAGCCTCCGATCCTTTCGACGCCTCTGCGAGAGAACGCGCAGGTTGATTCGGTGACTCCCGTGATAAATATACGAACCGGCTGATTGGAGCTTACCGTTTCGACTAATCCGTCGCCTATCTCCCGGTCTACATCCGTTCCCTATAATTGTCTTATTGTATTCCTATAAGCTGTCCGGACTACGTGGCGGGCATTCGCCGAAGCGAATCCATTTCCCTCCTCGGTGAAAAGAAGCGATGTGTGGCCGCTTCTAATTTCTATGTGTCAAATTCACTTTGAAAAATAATTGTAAAATAATTTAGCCGGAAAAAAATGATGAAGGCATTGTGCAAAGAAACTTGTATCGCGTTATTTATTTGCGGATAATTGAAAACCAGTTATATCCGTTTTACTCTAAAACTCGGTCCAAGTTTGGGCAACTGATTCGGTTAAAATTCTGGAAATTGTACACATTTTTAAATAAAATTTCGCAAACAAAAAACAGGTTAAAAATCGGAAGAGAAGCAAAATGTGCGAGTTGCGGCTCGCGATGAGGAATCCGGTAACGAGAGAATCCATTTCTCTTCCCCGTGAAAAGAAGCAATGTGGCCGCTCCTAATTTCTATGTGTCAAATTCACTATGAAAAATAATTGTAAAATAATTTAGCCGGAAAAAACACATTTTTAAATAAAATTTCGTAAAAAAAAAAAAAACAGGTTAAAAATCTCGGAAGAGAAGCAAAATGTGCGAGTTGCGGCTCGCGATGAGGAATCCGGTAACGAGAGAATCCTAGGTGATTCTGTCAGGATTCGTCCTGACTATTAGATAGAATGTTCGGG
The DNA here is from genome assembly GCF_048542155.1 of Nylanderia fulva. Lineage (NCBI taxonomy): Eukaryota > Metazoa > Arthropoda > Insecta > Hymenoptera > Formicidae > Nylanderia > Nylanderia fulva. The sequence goes on from NW_028190698.1 coordinate 1,936,142, forward strand.
ACGAAATGTGCGTGGGCGAGGAAGGGAATAACGATTGCTCGAGAGTCAAAAGCATATGCGTATTATACGGCGCACGAATGCGCCGAAGAGGCACGAAACGAAAACTCGGCTCCTCCACTCAGCGGTGAACATGTTTCCTGATGGGGTCATCAGCGCGAATTAACATACTAGGTGGACTCGTACGACACGCACACGTGTGCGGGACCGATGTTTCCATCTGACTCACTGCTCTCTCTCCCTGGTCCCCGCCTGCTCTTCCCCATCTCTTTCTCTTCCTGTCTCTCCTCTTATCTCCCTCTATCTCGTCCTACCTTCTTCTTCTTCCTCGCTTCTCCGAGCAAACTCCTATTCTCTTCCTTCCTCGGGATCGGAGGAGCTGAATGCACCAATCATCAAAAAATTTGCGCCGGCTCCGACATTATCCCGTTGTCGACTCTCGATTATTATATTTGCCTTCCAATTTAATTTCCATGACGTGTATAATATCCCGCGGTGGTTCTCCGTTTTCATTCAGAGCTGCGAGAGAAAGGGTTCTCTCGTTTAGTTTCTCGATATATTAGATTCCTTTCGGCCGGAGAAAATTCATAATATAACGGTACGGTATCTTTTTTCCTTCCTCCTGCGCATAAGAGTGTGGAAGTTCGCGTTGAATTGACTTGACTCATCCAATGCGGTTTGGTTCAACAGGAAACTCTCGTTGTCCGAAGTCATAGAAAATCGACAAATAAAAGCGTGCCGAACGTTTGAACAGTTATCGGGAACAGCCAAACGAGCCGTTTCCGCGACTGTTGACTCACGAATCTTTCCTCGAGGGCCGACGAAGACGAAGACGACGTAAGGTACGAAACTCGGTTGGGGATTAGAGATTGAATCTCTCGTTAACGAGGAACGTGGTAAGCCGATTTCCGAGCTTCCCGGTCCATTCCCACCCGCGGGCACATTCGATCGATTTCATTGATCGAATCCTCGCCGACGAATTTTCAGAAAAAAGTGTGTCAGCCGGCTTTTGCGATCTCGGATCCAGAATAGGTGCGCGAGCGCACGCGCGACTATCACTTTCGATGAAGGTACCAGCCGTTCCAACCGGTTTTTCTCACTGACATCTCATACCAACTCGATATATGTATACAACGGCGCAACGTCGTATCGTATCGTCGAGCAGACGGAAGCGAGGCTGACGAATCCCTCCCGGCGATTGTTACGTCGCGAAAGAGGAAAATCGCGAGCATTTATTCAAAAGTTTGTACCTTTAACTCTCTCTCTCTCTCTCTTGCAGACTTTTTATTCCAATTTATACGCAGAGAGAATTTTCTCTTAGAATTTATCCTGAAAATCATGATAATCGTGGGATAATGTGGAAGAATTAGTGTATAATTTATATCTTATTGCGGTACTAATCAGAGAGAAACTCTATATTAATTATATTTACATATGTTGATTGTTTGATAAAGTTATATCACGAGTTGAAGAGGAGATGTGCGAAAAATAGTTGCAGACGATTTTTTTTTTTAAATCGATGCATTAATTTTCTAGCACTTAATAGAGAATTTATTCTGGAAATCATGAGAAAATCATGGGACAATATGGTATTGGAATAAGAGTTTTATAAGAGTTACTCTGATTTAATATTTCTTTGAGTAAAATTTACTACGTTTTTACTGTGTAAACTTAATCGAACATATTTTATATCTTATTGTGATAAATATTAATCAGAGAAACTTTAATAAAATTGTTTCAATGCCATAATATTCCACGATTATTATGATTTTCGGGGTAAACTCTAAGAGAAAATTCTCTCTCTCTCTCTCTCTCTCTCTCTCTCTCTCTCTGTGTGTATAATTTTTATATAACTCTATAACTGACAAAAGAGGCCAAGTCAAATATAAGATAACATAGTTATCCATCAAAAATGTGTTTAATATGTATAATATTAATTTATTGACTCTCTCATATATATACTATAAATGAGAAAACAATATAAAAATAATTAGAATTCTGAGGGCTTAATCTTTAAATTAAGCATTTACAAAGGTACACTATAAAAAAATATGTAATATATTACACGATAAATAATAGAAATGTTTACCTTTTCATTATTTATCATTTAATTTTACATTTATTATTTATGTAATTTTACATAATTTTAATGTAATTTTACAAATTTTTCTTACAGTGTATATATATAAAAAGGAGTCAATGCGCAACAGATGCTGCACGTTAACGCGTAAACGAGGTCTTAATTTTTCGTGTGTATAATGAAGCGAAGAGAAATCAATGAGGGGGCTTCACGGATAATTACGTTCTCTCGGGACCGTGTCTTCTCGGTAAATGTCGCCGATGCACCCCGTCACGGTCATTTATTTCGGCCAGGACGGCGGGCGAGAGATGTCAGTGGATCAGGATTATTTGGGTGCGCGCGAGGAGCGAGTAGATTAGGATGCGGCCGAGAAAAGGAAGAGGACCGAAATCTCGCTCTCCGAGAAGCTTCTCCTTTTCTCTCACTCTCTCTCTCTCTCTCTCTCTCTCTTGAGTGTTCAAGCTGGGCCCAACGAGGCAGCTGATTTATAACGACCATTCGTTCTAATCGTCCTGCATCTCGCCTGCAGCCCGTCTACCGGTGCAACCTCGTTCATCGTATACAGAGTGTTCCGAAATGTCCTCCTGGAATCGATCTTTTATCAATAAATGTGCCGAGAAATCTATGGCTCTCGAAGAGAAAACGATTAAGAAGTATATGAAGCTTTTATTTTAGCAGAGGAAGAAGGTATAGATGATGGAATCGTTGATATATATGTTCTCCCTAATTTTAAACGTATCTTAATTAACATTCAAAGGAGAGAGAGAGAAGTAAAAGATGTCAAGATATACATGCATATGATGCTTGAAAATATAATACTTAAAAATACGTAGTTACATTTTTTTAAATCGGTACACGCATATGTGGTTATAACTGTAGATATCTGGAATACGTCTGTAATTCACTCTGATACAAATGTGCTTTTCAAGATAGCATCTTTGGCAAAAGTTAGACATCACGGTTAATTGAATGATAAAAATTTGAAAATTATTTACGCCGTAAAAAATAATCGCGCAATCATCATTAGCGATTAACGAGTTTTCCAGATTGTCCATTCACGTTCAATTACTCCTTAATGATCACTCTCTATCTATTTGTAAAGATTGTAGGAAGATAGAAGAGGGAAGAGGTATAGTAATTGAAACTATGATTGTGACGGTTAATCGATATCAAAGAAATCGCCGTTATTTATCGCGCGCAATGTTGTTTACGTTCCAATTTAATTCTTTTTCCCGTACGGCTTAATGGATAACTCTATACGGAATTCTACAACGTAAACTATTTTTCCATTCTTCCGATAATATGCGGCGATTGCACAACGACCAGCTACGATCAATAGACGGAATTTTTCTCGTGACACATCTACTTCGGAATATTTCTATTATTGGCGCGAGATCTCTTTTGTATTCTCGCCAGGAGAATTTTTGTAAAATTATAGAATTCTCCGTTATTTACATCTTATTGTGGTAAATATTTATCGCAGAGATTCTTATAAAACTCTTTCAATATTGTCCCACAATTATACCATTGATTTTCAGAATAAATTCTAAGAGATGATTCTAAGATAAAAAATATTATATGGTATTGGAAGAATTTTATAAGAGTTTCTCTGATTAACGTTTATCACAATAAAAAATATTAATATGTACATAGGAAAATTAATCGAATATATTTTTACATTTTATTGTGGTAAATATTTATCAGAGAAACTCTTACAAAACTCTTTCAATATTGTCTCACAATTATCAAGATTTTCAACATAAAATTCTCTCTGTTTATAACTAACAAATATTATATGGTATTGGCAGAATTTTATAAGAGTTTCTCTGATTAACATTTATCACAATAAAAAATATTAATATGTATATACAATAGTAAAATTAATCGAATATATTTTTACATCTTATTGTGGTAAATATTTATCAGAGAAACTCTTACAAAACTCTTTCAATATTGTCTCACAATTGATTTTCAGGATAAATTTTAAGAGAAAATTCTCTCTGTTCATAACTAAAAAATATCATATGGTATTGGCAGAATTTTCTCAGAGTTTTTCTGATTAATATTTATCACAATAAAAAATATTAATATGTTTACATAGTAAAATGAATCGGACATATTTTTACATCTTATTATGTGATAAATATTAATATTTTTAAACTTTTATAAAACTCTTTCAATACCATATTTTCAGGGTAATTGGCACAATATTAAAAAATATTAGTTACCACAGCAAAGAGATATAGGTGTGATAACTAAATTTCAGGTTGCATATAGGGACGGCTAAAATTTAGCTATGCATGGTAGCTAATTTTTTGTCCATGCATGCGTCTACTGATGTGTATAATACGCGAAATGTTGCAACCGGCGAAGTAAATCACGGGTCTGAAGGGTGACTCGGTCCGTCCGGCCGTGAAATTATTTATTCCGTATAAACGCTGAGCCACTCCGTGTATCACGACTCGTGCGTGTATCCCGCTCGCAGGGGAAGAGGGAGGGGGAGGGGGAGGAACGTAGAGAGTAACTAAATCAACGTCACATCGGTAAGTTTAATTACGGCAGCGCAGCAACAAAAGAAATCGGCGCCGTGCCGAGCTCTCGGGTGGTCCGCGAACGCACTCTGGCGGGAAGAGAGAGAGAGATGCGAGATCATCCGGAGAATCCATTCGTCAGCTGTGTCTGTACGAATGAAAGCAGAGCTTCCCATCCTTCCTCCCTCTTCTTGAAGAAAAAAATGCCGCGAAAAATATATCAGCAGATATATATATGTATGTGGAAAGAAATATTAATTATCGTAATTCAATTTCACGCGGAGGAAATTTTCTCTTGGAATTTACCCTGAAAATCATGGCAATGTGGTACTGGAAGAATTTTTTGAGAATTTCTCTGATTAATATTTACCACAACAAAAACTATTAATATGTAGTACATAGGAAAATTAATCCAACATATTTTGACATCTTATTGTGGTAAATATTAATCGGAGAAACTCTTATATAAAACTCTTACAATATTGTCCCACAATTACCATGATTTTCAGGATAAATTCTGGCAATATGGTACTGGAAGAATTTTTTAAGAATTTCTCTGATTAATATTTACCACAACAAAAAATATTAATATGTAGTACATAGGAAAATTAACCCAACATATTTTGACATCTTATTGTGGTAAATATTAATCAGAGAAACTCTTATATAAAACTCTTACAATATTGTCCCACAATTACCATGATTTTCAGGATAAATTCTAAGAGAAAATTCTCTGTCTCTCTCCTGTTTATACCTAAAAAATGTTATATAGTATTGGAAGGATTTTATAAGAATTTTCTTTGATTAATATTTATCACAATAAAAAAATTTATAATATAATCAGAGAAACTTTTATAAAATTCTGCCAATACCATTGTCCCGATTACCATGATTTTCAGATAAATTCTAAAAGAAAATTCTCTCTGTGCAAGTATGATAAAGCACACTTAAAAGCCTTTAGCCTATAGCAGCTAATATTTTCTTTTGCGTGCAGAATGTTTCAGTCCAAGTAAGCGACAAGTTAAGTTAAACTATACGTTGTTAATGTATGTATATTAATGTGCGAAAAACACGGTAATATTAATATTTATGTATCGGCCTATGAATACAATTACCTCGCCGTAGATAGATTTATTAGAATAATTATAAAATTGCTAGCATATGTGTTACGCAAGGGTTAATACCTGTCAACGAACATAATCGGCAAATAAACAAGCAAAAAAGAGAGAAATATACGATTGCTTCTTATATTCACACTTTAAAAATATTTACCGCATCTATATCGCGTATACTATATTATTCTTATCATTTTTACATATTGCTAAATATTATTTAAAAAATTGTAAAAACAATTATTTGATTCCCCCGCATTGCACGCATTATGTCAAAGTAATTTTCTTCTAAAAATACAAAATATATTCATTCATTTGATCTCTCTGTCTCTCTCCGTCTCGCTCCACTTTCATTCGCATGACCCATTAGCGCTCGACTACGCGAAGCTTTTACGCGAATGCCACGGGCAGCTTGGAGCTTTCAACGGCGGAAGAGCGAGAGCAGAAGACGGGATCAATGAAAGGAGAAAGAGAGAGAAAAGCGTTTAGTCAGATACCGGAGGGAGCCTATGAGTTTGCACCTATAGAGCCGGCGGCACGCGAGGTCGCCACACGAGAGCTACGAAGAGAAAGAGAGAGTAAAAGAGAGAGAGAGGTCCGCAGCCCATCAGCCCGTTTAATTAATTAAAAGTGCATTAACGGGGAGTCATCGGCGACTAGGGGTTCTCTCCGCGGCGTTAGATACGCGTGTAACGATCCTCCGAGCCGGAACAACCGCGCTATTACTTTCGTCAACACACAACGAGGCCCCTTTTAAGCCCCCACAAGTTCCCCTATATAGCTTTTCCGTAGCTGTTCGTAGGGAGAGTGACTGTATTTTCCGGTTCCGAATTGACCTGCAGTTTAAATGCAGTTTTTGTTACCGCAGCGGAGATTTGTATGCTTGATCAGGCACGAAAACAACATGACTCGTTCCTTAAACTCGTTATACTTGAAATACTACAATATTAAAATATTGCATATTTTTTTTACTCAATTGTTGTTCCCTCCAGAGAGAATTTTCTCTTTGAATTTACTCTAAATAATATTAATAATCTATCACAATAAGATATAAAATATTCGATTAATTTTAGTATGTAAGTATTAATATTTTTTATCGCGGTAAAATATTAATCAGAGAAACTCTTATAAAATTCTTACCACGATTTTCCAGGTTTTTACCTGAAAATCATGGTAAGAATTTTATAAGGGTTTCTCTGATTAATATTTACCACAATAAGATATAAAATATTCGATTAATTTTACTATGTACATATTAACATTTTTTATCGTGCTAAAATATTAATTAGAGAAACTTTTGTAAAATTCTTACCATGATTTTTAGGGTAAATTCTAACAATAAGAGAAAATTCTCTCCGTGTGCTATATAAGATTTTTCACACCAACGCAAATAAAACTAGTATATTTTAATAAGTAGTATGAAATAAGTAGGTTTTACTTATTATTAATAACAGCATTTTGCGGTAATACTTTTCCTTTTTCGTACATAAAACTAATTTAAAAGGAACGCGGAACGCAAATATCTCCTGTACCTAATAGGTATACCATGCAATCGTCTTTTTTTCTTCTTTCGAGACATAGTTTCATATAGATACTACATATATCTTTCGATTGATCCTAGTAAAGTATCCTTTATTTAACCGCCGCTCGTAACATTTGACTTATTAGAATAGATTACACGTTCCGGCCCACGCGATTCTTCACGTTCGATGCACTTTTATTCGCCCGCACATACGTAGCTATATACGCGCTCCCTCTTATAAATTAGCGGGATGAGTTATAAAAGAAAGGTAAAAAAAAAAAAAAAATAAAAAGAGAAAAGGTTTCGGAGATTACGTTCCGCGTGTGGCCCCGTTCGTTATCGGAATCGCGCGCGAAGAGATAGAATCGAAATACCAGGTGCAAATTACAAGGGGGATGCCCAGGTAGCACGGAAGTTTGACGTTTGCGCTACCAGCTGACTCTCTTCGTGAGTCTCCTCCTCGCTCACAACGACGTGCAGCCGTGTAATCACGTTAATGCGCCGCGGCACAACATCGTGAGCGAGAGATCCCGGTTTCGCCAAAGGGATCATCCCGACGACGACGACGACGAAGAGTGACTCACTCACGTTCTGCTTGCGTAACGAAACCGTGTGTGTGTGTGTGTGTGTGTGTGTGTGTGTGTGTGTGCGAGTCGATAACGATAATCTTCGAGAGAGCCGTTCCGTATATCATATCCCGCATCAGGAGAAGAAGGAAGGAGAAAACGGTGACGAATCATCGCTTGATGACCGTCACCGGCGAGAATCAGCACGGTTTATATTTACACGATCAATATAGTAAACATATAGGAAGTCGACTGCGCGGAATTTTATCTTTTTTTTTTTCTTTGCACAGAAACGGAAAGGTGAGAGGTGAGAGAAGTATCTATATTCCCCGAAGGAATGCATGGAAAAAATATTAGTACCATAAGTGTACATAGCTAAATTTTTACTGCCCCTATACACAGAAAAGAATTTGATAAGAGTTTCTCTGATTATTTAGCGCTATAAAAATTTAATATCTATACCATAATGAGATATATAAAATATGTTTGATTAATTTTACTATGTATATAATATTTTTTATTGCAGTAAATATTAATCAGAGAAATTCTTATAAAATTCTTCCAGTTATCGTGCCTAAATTTTAGCTATAATAACTAATACTTTTTAGCTATAGTTTAATGGAGATTTTTATAAAATATTAGCCATCATAGCTAAAATTGAACCGTGGTGGCTAATGTTTGTTCCGTATGATGTATCTCTCTATGAAGATGAAAAAAAATGAGTATGATTTTTCGCGTCGCTAATGACGATCGAGTATATCGATGATGAGCGAGAGAGCATAATTTATCTTTATGGTTTTCAAAGTATTGACTTGTCGGATGAAAATGACGAGCGGTTTCAGTGTGTTAATCGCCGTTTGTCGTTGCACCTGGATTTATGCGCGTCCCGCAGAATGCGCGCGCGGTAATATATGACCCGAGGTGTCCTAATGAGGGGAGTGGATCCGCAGGATGTGCGGATCGCGTGAGACGAGCGTCTAACAATGCGAGAGATCGATGATGAAGCGTGCCATAGCGTGGCAGCGAGCGAGGCGAAATGAGAATGTAGAGGTATATAGGCGGGATATGGTCGACGCGACGAAGAAGAGAGAATCGACGCTCGATTATTACAAAAATATTTACCTCTCCCAACGTCATCGACAATTCGTCGCAGAATTCATTTTCGGGATTAATTCTTGATTTATCTAAAGGGTAAAGTTCATTTTCAACGATCTAAGACAGAATTTCTCTCTTGCTGCATCATAGAAATATAATAATAATAATAATAATTTTCTTTTTATTACATTTCTATATTTTTTATTAGTATTTTTTGAAATTTTATTTAGTATCTATATGTATATATAAAATGCATAAAAGGAATTAAAAACAGAATTTTGTCTTAGAATTTACCCTGAAAATCATATGCTGATAATCCTGGTGTTAGAAGAATTTTATAAGAGTTTCTCTGATTAATATTTTTACCACAATAAAAAATTAATATCTATCACAATAAGATGTAAAATATGTTCGATTAATATTTTTGATTGTGATATAATAAATATCACAATCAGAGAAACTCTTATAAAATTTTTCCAATACTATATATTGTTCCACAAGTATCATGATTTTCCGAGTAAATTCTAAGAGAAAATCATTCAAAAAAATACACATGATGCATTAGAATACGCGGCACTAAAAATTCCAACCAGATTTCTGTCTTAAATAATAGATCTAAGGGTTTTATTTAAGACGAATAATGTATATTCACCCAGAGAGAAGGCATTGAAATCTCCAGAGTCGTTCCGGAAATGAAAGCAATATTTTTGTAAAATAACCAAACAATTTTGATCAAACATACGAACAAACGTTTCCGAAGAGGAACGATGTAGGGAGCGGTTCCCTAAATATAACATTAATATCGCGGAGTAATGACCGCCTTTATGACGGGCGATTAACCTCCACGTCGCGGCTTTATTCGATTAACACCGCGCGATTGACTCGTAAAATGCTCGTGGAGACAAGCAAACGACAAGCAGCAGGGTATATCGCGAAGCGATCGCACGTGCCGCCTGGCAAAGGGGAGACGACACGAAAAAAAAGGGACGCCACGTGCTTAAGGTAACACGAGCGCGCCTCGTAATGTCAAACTTTGCTCTCGTCGAGGAAGGGATGCGCGTCCGCACGTGCGGTTTTAATACGATATAATGCATATCGCATGTCCATATATTCATTAAGTCATATTTTCCGGAGCGGAAAGTCGGCGGCGAAGTCACGATTACGGACACGTCGCGAATTCGCCGCAGATTTTCGTTTGACAGCTCGACCTTATCGATCAATCGTTTCTCGCGCACGCATAAGAGATAAGTCGAGCAAACTGAGACTACAGGCACTTGATTTTTCGAGATAATCGCATTTACGCATTGCGTTAAATGTGCTATCGTATATCTAAACGAATTATCATTTATTTATATATTTCTATTTACCGATATATTTTTAGTTTCTTTAATATTTACCACAATAAAAATATTAATATCTATCGCAATAAGATATAAAATATGTTTGATTAATTTTACTATTTTTTTATTGCGATGAATATTATAATCATAGAGAAACTCTCTTATAAAATTCTTCCAATTATATAGTAAATTCCAGGAGAAAATGCTCTCCGTGTACAAGAGACATTTATAAAGTTCGTATACATTTATTAATCTTTTTTTACGTAAGTATATGTGTGTGAATCTCTCTACAAAATTATATACGTTTTCCCATAGCGACACATTGTCTTTCCAAAAAAGATTATTAAAATTGTATTACAAATAAGTAAAATTTATAACCAAGTTTATTAATTTTAATTTATAACTTTAAAATAACTTTTATAAATTTTAAATAATTTTTTTAAAAAGACAACGTGTTGATTTCTACATACATCTGACAGATTTTGTATATCGCTAGAAAAAATGTATAGTTCTATAGGATTGATATATGCACAGTTTCAATCACTTGATTCTCCTTCTAGGCAAAGGTACAAACTTTCTGAACGTGTATATATATATAATATATATATAATGTAACGAAATTTAGTATTTTATTAGCGAGTACGGCGGAGCAATTAGCGCTCACGGAACTGGCTGGGTCTCGCAATAGGTCAGACGAGGGTTTGATATCGGGGAATAGAATCGCTCGCGAGATACGGAGATCTTGCGGAAACTCGCGCGAGAAGAGCGAGATATCTCGCTACCGGTGCTGGCGCGCGTCGAACGTTCGCGAGTCGAGAGCAGAGTCGAGAATCGAGTTCCGAGATCAAGTCACGCGTAGCCTAAAAGAAAGTCGTTTAAAGGTCAGCAGCGGCAACAGCAGCAGCAGCGGCGCGGCGGCTCGACTTGCATCACAAATGCCAATCTACTTACGAAATGTATACGGGAGAACAATGATACTTCTCTCTCTCTCTCTCTCTCTTTTTGCGCCTCCCGTCATCGGGGACCGCCATTTGCGCGCCCCATTTCTTCTTCTTCGTCTTCGTCCTCCTAATCGTTATCGTGTGCTTTTAAAGGCACTTGCGCAACTCCGAGAAAGACCCGAGAGAGAATCGATTTTCTCCCCCATCTTCCAACCCTCTCTGTGTTAGATTGAAGCCGATAGAGCGTCGCTTCCGCCGCGGTTCGTTTCCAACAGATTGATCGAAATATCGCCTCTGGCGATCTCTCCTTATGCTGCACATCGAGGGGAGGATAAATTCGGTTCCTCTGCTTTATTGCGCGATCGGATCTCGATCGGGCACGAAGAGACGAGGTTTCGCGACAACCCATCTTATTCGTATCCGCGAAATAATGCTGAATAATTTCGCCATAAATACGCGCGCACGTGGGCGGGAAAGTAACGATGATGCAAGTAAATAATGGACGCGCCAAGTTTTATTACCTAGACGGATCTGAATGGACGCGAGAGATAGAATCTACGTGTCCGCGTCGCGAATGTATCAGCTCTTTCTCCTTTCCTTCTGAAGGGAGACGACCTCTTCAACATATGTGCCGCCGCGCATTTTACCCTATGCATATCTTCTAACTTCGCCCGGAGCCTCTCGGATCCTCCTTCGTATTCTCTCTTCCATATTCCGCCTCTTAGGATCGTTCCCTCGATCGAGACCGACGTCATTTTTGCCAGTTTAACGCGTCAATGGTCGTCATTTAGTTTCTACGAAATCTGTTCGTTGTTTAATTCAAGTTGTAGCACGAGTTGTGAAGAGGAGATGTGCCAAACATTTTCTAGTACCTTGATAACAGACGATACACAAGAGAATTTTCTCTTAGAATTTATCCTGAAAATCATGGAAATCGTGGGACAATATATGATGTTGAAAGAATTTTATAACAGTTTCTCTGCGATTCAATATTTCTCTGGCAAAATTTACTACGTTTTTACTGTGTAAACATAGTAAAATTAATCGAACATATCTTATTGGTAAATATTAATCAGGGATTTTCTGTATTTACTATGCTTACATAATATAACTTACTATTAACATTAATATTTGTCATTGCGATCAATATTAATCAGAGAAACTTTAATAAAAGTCTTTCAATGCCATATCGCTCCACGATTACCTTCAGGGTAAATTCTAGGAGAAAATTCTCTCCGTGTAGAATTTCAGAAAACATAAAAATGTAATTATTCTATGAAGAGTCAGAGGCTTTGTATCACGGTATAGTACGTAGCTGTCAAAGCCACCCCCGAAGTCGCGCCAGCTCATCGCATCTCCTAGCGCGCTAGCTATTATTAAAGTCGGAAAAAATCGAAGAAGCCGACGAATCATACAGAATACATTATTCGGGAACGTAAATGAATAAATACATTTTTTTTTTTTTTTTGATCGAAACCACGCGATTATAATCGCATCGATACATCGAGCGCGACGTGCGAAGACGAGTGAGTTTCGGAGGAAAAAATCGCTCGGGGATGCTAATCCGGGGACATTTCGTGGCGGTTCTTCTAGCTGACATTTTCCTGGGCGTTTATCGTGATAATGCGGCTTTAGGTCAGAGGGTGTGGCCTCCCCAGATTGATTCGGCGAGCTGCCTTGCTTCTGCGCGCTGCGTCTCTTTACACCTCGAACGCAAAAGCATGGCGTCGCGTCACCCCGTTTCTTCCACCTTCCATCCATCCATCTTCCTTAGCCGAGCACACATATACGTCTACTTGGATACGTTTTATCGGTTCGCTGTATCGCGCGATAAATTTAGTCGCTCCCGATATATATAATTACTCCTTATCGGAGGCGTCTGGAGTCTAGATGTTACGCAATCTGATAAATCGACCGCAAACTCGATCCAATTCTTCGCGATTTTCTTCTTTTATCTATTAATTAGAGTCGTTGAGAACGACAAGAGTCTCGTTTCATCTCTGTACGAGGAATATGAATTGTATATTTGTAACTTCCCTCTTCTACCGTTTTTCCGGAGTGTCCTTCGCAACAACTCGTTCGATTTTTTCCCCACCTGTCAAGCTTTTCCACGTTCCCGCGTTATGTATATATATATAGAACCCGTTAATGAAGTATAGCGACACACTGACTGAGCTAAAACGAGAAACAGTTTTTGCAGTCCGGAATCAATGATGCTAATCGCGATCTATGCTAATCGGAAGAGAACGTACATATATAGATATCTCGTTTGTCCGGCGAATTGGATTTATTGACTCGTCGCGAACGAGAGGGAAAAAATTAATAAAATCATTCCTTTTCCGAGGACGATTACGACGTTCCTCGTTGTTATTGGTGCGCGATCAACAAACCAGCTCGACTGGCATAATGATCGAGCATCGTATGGATATTAGCGTATAGAATGCGCGTTCGCACGCGTGGGAGTGCGCACGCATTTATATATATATATATATATATATATATATATATATATTTATACAGAGTGTCCCATTCTTACTGTACCATACGTTTATATAAGAGACACTCTTAAGGTTATTTGGAGACGATTTTTCCTTAGCGAAAATCTCGAGGAAGGTGATCATTTTTTTAATGTTCCTAATTTTTGAAATCATGTATTATCTTGTAATTAAGCCTTAAATTAACATTTTATTAAAATAAACTCTACATGAAATTAATAAAAAAATGTGGTTTTGTTAATACAGACAGTGATGGATAAGATACATTTAAAATGTATCTCGATACAAATACTTTTAAATTATATTTTATCATAATAATAATATGCACAAAATGTACTGAATAATTCTTTCTTATTTGTATTAATATTTTTGTTCATATTACGATTTTATTCGTTAGTCTTAACACGTGAAAAATGCCTCAAAGATACCGTCACTCAAACTATTTCTCTATGGTACTAAAATTGGGCTATTCAAAAAAATATGTGAAAATGTATCTGCAAATGTATCTGAAAAAAGGAATTCAGATACCATGTTTTGTATCTAAATACAGATATAGATACTTCAATTCGAATATAACGTCAGATACACAAAAATCTAAAAGAATTTTATAAGAGTTTCTCATCCGATCAATATTAATATTTTTACCGTAATAATACAGAATATTTAAAAGTACACATCTTATCACCCATCTTTGTAGGTCTTATACTTCTAAATAAAAAGTGTTTTGAGACCCGCTGAATCTCATTTACGCTGTATTTTATTTCCACGTGGCTTAGTTTGCGAAAAAGCCCTTATATATATTTTCAATCGTTTGTAGCTCGAAAACGATCGATGCCTGAAATCTCCAAGTCCTCAAGGATCTCCCATTAACGTGTGGTACAGTAAGTCTGAGACACTCTGTATATATGTGCGTATACACACGCGCCACGTGTACATACATAATGACGACGCAGTATCGACGCGGCACGGCGACCAACAACGGCGTGGGTGTCCGTTCTCTCGCTCTCCCGACAGATTCGAAAACGCATTATTAACACCGGCGACCCTGGGCTCTATGATTACGCGCATTAATAGCCGGATGGACGAACTTTGCTCGCGCTCCGCACTATCATTATCATCGCAACGCGAGAAAGAGACGAATGACAGTAAGAGGGAGAGATATTCGTACAGGAGAGAGAGATAGGGGCCGGTCCAAAGAAAATTACGAAACCTTATTCTCTCGCGTGTCTGTCTCTTCGAACAGACATTATTAATTTCGTCGCTTTTTTTCTCTCTTTGTAATATTCGAGATCCCTGAATATATATTTTTATTAGGTCAATCTTATATTGAACGAGCGTATCGATTACGATATCAGCCGATGGTTCGTTTATTAACGACGTGAGTCACGCGACATTTTGACATTCTGATCATATTGGCGAATTTACGAAGTACCTCTTTTTTTATTTGTACAACGATGAGATAACGTTCGCAGTTTTTCGCGTCTCTCTCTTCGAACGAATATTTTTTTTTCTTCGTAATATTTGATCCGGAATATATTTTATCAAGTCAGTCGTATTAAATGAGATCATATCGATTACCAGCCAACGATTCGTTTATATAATGTCATGAGTCATTTTGACAGTCTGATCTATGCATATTTCGAAATTAAATCGTGGCAAAATATTATTCTTCAGTAGTTTTTTTCCCGATCGCGAAAGTGAAGTTTCTGATCTAAATTGTTTGCCGAAATCTTTCTTCGCGATCGTTTCATAATGCTATGCCAATATATATTTATTTATATACATTACGGCATATTTTGAAGTTAATGCGTTTATGTATGTATAGGTACCTCACGCACATATATCGTACCTCGCTCGCAAACTCCTTTTCAAATTGCACATCAGGCGCGATCGAGTGTCGCGAGTGTACCAATCTTCCAACGATGAATAATTCATTGTGTAAATAATTCATAAATCTCACTCTGCGAGCACTCGACGAAGCGAGAGCGAAGGCAACAAAGCCGAAGATCGAAAAGCTCGAAAGCTGGGGCCACGCGATATTTTTCAAAACGAATCTCTATCCCTGTCAAAAATCTGTGTGTAGGATAATCTTCTCTCTTTCCCCCTTATCGATAAATTGAAAATATTCCGAGTATACTCTTTCAAACTATAACACGGAGAGAATTTTCTCTTAGAATTTACCCTAAAAATCATAATAATCGTGCATGATAAGAGTTTCCCTGATTAATATTTACCACAATAAAAATATTAATATATGCATAATAAAATTAATCGAACATATTTTATATTTTATTGGTAGATATTAATATTTTTATTCTGGTGTGAATATTAATCGGAGAAACTCTTATCAAATGTTTCCATATTGTCCCATGATTATACAATACTATCATGATTTTCAGGGTAAATTCTAAGCGAAAATTCTCTCTGTTTATAACTAAAAATTATATTATATGGTATTGGAAGAATTTCATAAGAGTTTCTCTGATTAATATTTACTACAGTACGATATAAAATATGTTCGATTAATTGTATACTAAACATAGTAAAATTTATTATGTGATATTGGAAGAGTTTTTCTGATTAATATTTAGCACAACAAAAAATATCAATGTTAACAGTGAATTTTATTCTGTAAACGTAGTAAAATGTTAAAACTTACTATTAACATTGATATATTTTGTTGTGCTAAATATTAATCAGAGAAACTCTTCCAACACCATATACTGTCTCACGATTACTCTGATTTTCAAGGTATAAATTCTAAGAGAAAATGCTCTGCGCAAAAAATCAATTTAATCCGACGTGAAAGGAACATGTGTATTTTTTCAAAATGAAACCTTCACGTTTGCGTCAACACCGTCATCGACGATGTTCGATCCAAGGGATTCTCGTAGACATCATCGTTTCCGAATGTTATGCGCGCTGCGCCGAGGTGGCACTCGTCTTGTCTTTCGACAAGAGAGCGCGAAGAAGAAGAATAAGAAAAGGATGAGATGTGGGAGGGTGCACCATCATCGGGCGCGAGGGCGGCGTTGCTCGTGTACAAATCATGCGGAGGATGACGCGGCATCGCCAGCGAGCATCCTCGCGTTCCTCCTCGCGCGTGCTGGACGTCGTAGGGCGAGACGACGTCGTGCATGTTAACGGCAAACCGCCCGGACCTTTGCCTTCGCGTATCACCATATCGCAAGTCACTCTCTTTCTCTCCATCTCGGCCCTTTTTCTCGACCCCTGCAACCTTAACGCTTTCTCTCCAACACTCGGGGAATTTTCATTTATTAGACACCAATTCGTTCATTATGCCTATTTGTGGGAAATTAGGAATTATTTATTCAAATTATTATTCGTCTTCATTGTCGTGTAAAATGATTTTTTTTGCGAGCGTCGAATTATTTATTACGCGCTAATAAGACTTGCAGCTCTTATCAAACTCAAAATTAAGTACTGTATGTTTAGAAACATTAATTACACTATAACAATATAAGTACAATTATTGATTATTTTTATGTATGTGTAGAGAGAAGAGAAAGGATAAGACATCTTTTTTATCATTATTAAATGGTAATCATAATTAGTATCATTACCATTTAAATCATAATTAAATGGTAATGGTACGAATTATGATATTGATAAAGAATAATTACAATAATAAAAAAATGATTCTTAATACAATATTTCATGTGCAAATACTGTTATTCCATCTAGGCATAACCAAATGAAATATAATGACACTTTCAATAATATTGTAGGATTCCAATAAATATATATTTGGTCCTCATCAAATATACGAAAAGTCAAATAATAAATACCAAAGTAAAACACAATACAATAGAAATAAAATACAAAGTTAAATATGAATAAAAAAAATCATACCCCAAAAATGATGTTTTTCTTCTGTTCCCAGCAGACGTCGGACCTGGACACCTTGCTGTGCAGGCAGGATCTCGATCGTCTGCAGAGGCTGGACGAGGATGACTCGGACGCGAGGGATTCGCGGGAGCCCGGGTCGTCGGTGCACATGGAGGACTTCTTCGAGGTCAGCGGTCCCACGGCTGTGTGCCGCGGCCAGCAGGCCAGCTTCGTCTCCGCCAGGGGTCAGCCGACGTCCGTCGGTCAGGACGACGACGTGTTCCTCAGGCCGCCGCTCTGGGAGGACATCACGTCGAGCATCCAGAAGCTGGACCCGGAGAACGCGGACATGCTGGGTTCGCAGTCCCACGTGAAACTGGAGGCGGACGACGTGACGTCACCGCCGGTCCTCTCCCCGGTGGAGATCAAGACGGAACCCTTGCCGCCTCCACCGACCCTGCACCTCCTCGAGGGACCGAATCCCGGAGGGCAAAATCCCTTTCCGAACCCAGCCAGTGTTCAGCACGTTGTCCATCATCGGACGACGACGACGACGACGTCGACGACGGCGCTCTTCAAGAACTTTCCTAACAACAATAACAACAACAGTAACAATAACAACAACAATAGCGGGAGTGTGAACAGTAATAGCGCGAATGGGAACGGCAATAACGCTAATGGCAGCGGCGCCAACAACAACAATAACAACAACAATGGCAACAACAACAACAGTAGCAACAACGGTAACGGCGACTCGTCGTCGACGACGAGTCATCATCAGCCGAGCGGCAACGCGACGTCGCCGCTTTACGGTTCGATGACGAGGCTGATGTATATTTCGCCGCTGACGCCACCGATCTCCGATCCCGGGTCGCCCATCGGTCCACCCAGGCGGACACCGCCACCCCCGTATCCCCAGCCTGGCCCGATCCTGAATCCGGCACACAGGATCCAGTCGCAGTCGATGTCGTCCAAGTTCAACAGGCGGAATAACCCGGAGCTGGAG
Source organism: Nylanderia fulva (assembly GCF_048542155.1). NCBI lineage: Eukaryota > Metazoa > Arthropoda > Insecta > Hymenoptera > Formicidae > Nylanderia > Nylanderia fulva. The sequence continues at coordinate 1,954,676 of NW_028190698.1, forward strand.
AAGCGCCGAGTGCACCACTGCGATTTCCTAGGTGAGCGCACACGTGACAAGTGTTTTTCTTGATATTTCGATATTCAGAAAGGACTGTGCCCCCGGGTTCATAAGGGAAAATTAGACTCCCGGTGAACACAGCAAAGAGAATTGTACACAGAGAGAATTTGCTCTTGGAATTTACCCTGAAGATCATGGTAATCTAAGTCGATATAATATTGAAAGAATTTTTTATAAGAGTTTTTCCAATTAATATTTACCACAATAAAAATATCTATCACAATAAAATATAAAATATATTCGATTAATTTTATTTATGTACATATTAATATTTTTTATTGTGGTAAATATTAATTGATCAGAGAAACTCTTATCAGTTTCTTCCAATACCATATTGTTTCACGATTATCATGATTTTCAAGGTAAATTCTAAGAGAAAATTCTCTACGTGTAGGACATGAAAAGAAAATTCAAAAGAGCTATCCAAAGTTCGCTACTACAATCATGTACCACTGTCTTCCTCGAGGTCTCATCCGAATTCCCTGCGTAGGATTGCATCAAACACATTATGAAACAATTTATCTAGAATGTATTTGGTACAATTCATTAATCCGGCTAAGTGGCTGGATGCGATGCCTCTGAAGGGAGGAAAATGAAACTTCAATTAGACAATTAAAACTTCCTGTTTGATACTTCGTGAGTGTCCCCTATCGATCAACATACGACTCTTGCGCCTATTCAGTCGGGATCCAAACTGGGCACAGTCCTTTATTCTGGATAACTAGAAGGGATTTGAAATTCCACTCAAGATTGAGCTTTCATGATTTCAACCGACTCAATTAGTCTCTCCCTCTTGCAGGTTGTACAAAGGTCTACACGAAGAGCTCGCACCTGAAGGCTCATCAGCGGATACACACGGGTGAGTGAAAAACATACCGTATCACGTACATACACGTTTGTTGCTAACACGGGCGCTAAAATTACGGGGAGGGGCCTCCGTGTATTCTCCGGCTAATTAGGTATGTAGCTCATTTAAACCTAGCGAGAAAGAGAGAGAAAGAGAGAGGGACGAGACGAGAAGGTTTGAAAGCGCGAGGTCGAGCGTTCAGCGCTCGCGCGTGGGCAGGGCGCGGTCCCGAGCGTCTCTCTTTCTCTTTCCTCCTCTCTTGCTCCGTCTCCGTTCTCTTTCTCTCTCTCTCTCTCTCTCCCTCCGTTTCCATCTCCCAGCGGTGTCGCGCAAAGGCGCTTCTATCATATGTAAACGCGGTAAAGGTAAGGGAAGCATATACGAAGCTCTCTCGTGGTATGCCGACTCTCTGCTTCGCTGGTAGAGCGAAGCTAGTCGACCGACCCACATCCTATCCCGTGTCCAGGCTCCGCCAACACACGAACGTTGATCACCAACACCGCACCGGTGTTCGCTACCTGGGCGAACACGCATACTGGGTTCCCACACGCGTCCGCTGGAGCGAAAGAGAGAGAAAGAGACGGAGACAGCTGGAGAAAGACAGAGAGAGAGAAATGTGCTTCCCGCACACGTGCCTACGCGGCGGTCTCTCGCGGAATGCAAGCCGGAGGCATCTTAAGTGCGATGTACCACTTTCGAATTGATAGCTCGGCGGGTTTTTGCGGTAAACCCGTGTCATCGCCTCGAACGAGTCGATCGAACGAGACGAGCGGCACGTACGGTACGAACGGATCGAATGGAAACTTGAACATATACATGTCATTAAGCGCAGAAATTTAATCGAGAAATTATAAGGAGGTTTCGCCATCTAACATATTTGTCGCGCGTAAAAAAAATCTCGCTTTTTTTTTCAATTATTCCCATAATCTATTAAAAGAAATCATCCAATTAAAATTCTTAGACTTAAGTTGATTGTCATCCGCGATTGATTGATTTAATATTCCAATCGGAAGAATGCGGAGGGAAGTCTTTAATTGGAGAAGCAAATGAATTCGCAACTTTTCGCCGCGAGTTATCGATTCGCAGAAATGATGCTCAGGATATTTCAATTTGTCGCGCGATCTTGAATACGAGCGAGATACAGCAGGCGCGCAGAGAACGCGCTCGGTGAAGGAGAAGCCGAAGAGGGTTAGGGAGGGGGGAGGGGGCACGTGGCCCTCGGACGGGACTCGTGAATGAACCCTCTCGCCGCGTTGCTCTTGTGAATGCGCCGTGCCACGAGCGGCGTGTTGAGCCGTCGACTTCGTGTCATTAATTCATTTACGACTCGAATTATTATGTTATAAGAAATTAAGCACCCATAATTTAATACGATATACTTAATATAATAATTTATTGGAAATTAATATTTATATTGATAATATTATCATTTTTTCATTTTATCAAATCATTTTTGTGTATATGTGCAATATTGTATATATATTAATTTTTATATTATCATATTATATTAATTATACTGGATTTTAGTTATAAAAGTCTTTATATAACTAAGGTACGATAATTAATATAATAAATTAAATATATATTCAATATTTTCCAGGGGGTGCATGATTAAAATTTTGTTTTTTCTTTTTTCTTCTTTCTTTTTAAATTTAATTTTTATTTTGTTTTATTCATTTTTTATCATTATCATTTTTTATATTAAATATCCAATTAAATTCTAGTGTTTGTTCAAAAGTGAGCAAGTGCTTAATTTTTTTACCACTAATTTCAAGGGGGGCATGTAAAAAATTTGATGATACAGGGATATATAAAATCGAAGAAGAAGATAATAAAATAGACAAAAAGCGAAAAGAAGACATACGAAATCTATTTATCATAATTGATTGGAGACCCCTTTTTAATCCGTCTTAATAATTTTCAGCGCGATTGTTTCGATTATTGGAAGCTCGTCGACGTTAAAGCGATTAAGCGTTATCGTTAATCGTCTAGAGAGAGACGGGCTGCGCGAGAAAGCCCGAGGTGATCGAAGAAATCTGGAGCAGAGTATACGGCTAGAGGAAGCGTATTTGGAAAGCAACTTGTCTCCGGTGTGCGCGCCGGCCGTCGACTCTCGGGTGAAAGTGATCCAAAATTAACGGGGACGCCTGGAGGCCCCCGTCGTCGAGGTGTCGGATCGGGAGACATCGCGCGCGTCTGTCAGACGTGTAACGCAATATTATTATGATACAGCGAATCTCTCGGAGAACTCGAAAAGCGTGACTCGCGCAAAAACGTATATAAGGGTGTATTTAAACAAGTGCGAAAAATTTTACGAGATGATTCTTGGTCGAAAATTAAAAAGAGTTTCTGATATAAGCATATACTAAAATTGAAATAGAGGTTGTTAGTTTCATCCCCTTTATAACGATTTAGGAAGATTTAAAATTAATATCTGTTTTATTAATGGAAAATATTCACCAAGTTTAATTTTTTTAATTTGTCTGAAATTGAAGAAGAAAAAAACAATTTTTACCTCCCTCTTTAGAAAAGTGTAATTTCTCAAGAAGGGATATAAGAAACCCTCCTTTTCGACAAAGAATCATCACCTAAAATTTTTCATACTTGTTTAGATACATCCTGTATATACTAATGCGCTTTTAAATGAGAGAAACTATTATATAAGATGGAGAAAAAAAATCTTAGCGCATACACGCTAATTTGTAAGTGCGAACGTTGACGGTGAATTTCAACATTGTTGTCTCACACGTCTCGTTCCGTTAAATTTAAATGGACTGCATTCTTCACGTTATAGTAGAAAATATTTCATATAAATATATATTTTTCTACTATATTATTCTTTTTATCTTCTTCGATTTTTATATGTCATTATATAATTATTATATTATGTTGTTTACTTCATCATAATGCTGATCAAAGTATAATTTAAATGACAAAAAAGATAATTAATATTAGAAACTAATTCATTTCTTCTCCTGTTGGGAAGTTATTATAAAATATAAACATTTGTATTAAATATCTTTTTTGTGAAAAAAAGAAATATTGCGAATGTGTCGAAAGAAGTAAGAGGAATAAACACCGGCGACGTATAGATCGCGTGACGGGGATCGAAATTTCGCCGGAGTCGGAGAGTCAGTCGTTGATTCTCTCGCTCGTTGAAGATTCGCGGGAGAGGAATTCTCTCACGTGAACGCGCGATACCGTAAATGGCGGGCGTTCGCGTGTGGTGGTAGTACCGTTTCCTTGGGCTGTGCGTCGCGTGGCGCGGCCAGCGAGTTGAATGCAACTCTCGGCGTGCATCAGGGCGGCTGCTGCGCCGAGGACCGGTTAGGGTCGTCTCCTTATAGCGCGCGCGCGAAAGAGAGGGAACGGGAGGGTAGGCTAGGAGGAGATGCGTGGGTGTATCTCTCAGCTATCGAGTTCTTTCTTCTCCTTTCTCATGTATGTACGCCTCCCCGGTCCTCTTCTTCTCCTCTGATCCCCGTCGTCGATCCTCCTCGCCTCCTCGATCGCCTTTACTCCGCTCGCTTCTTACTTCGTGCGTCTGGTGTCGCGAGACCTTTCGTCGCGATCGAATTTGCGAATAGACTCGTTAAAGATATTAGATGAATTACCGATGAGAGACGTATGCGTAATTATGCATCTCAAGAATGAGGCCAATCTCGTCTACAAGAAAGCGGATCTTACGAGAGAATTAAAAACCCTCAAATACGTTATGTCAATATTTGACTACTTGCTAATTTAGTTGCTAAATTTCTCTCGACACGAAAGTTCGTATCCTGAATTTTGCAAATTATGTGAAACCTAAATCGTATACACACTTGCCTTTACTTTCATCATATACATACGGATCGCGAATTTTCTGAAACTCCATTTGTCGTCAATATTTTGATCAGTCGCGCGGAGATGAGCTCTTAATCCTCTCGCTCGTAAAGATAACGCAATCGTACAATAGGCAACGAGGCGAGTTCTCTCCCGATAATCAAAGCTAGGCGGAATGCGGAGCATGTTGGCTCGCATTAGTAGATCGGCTCGTTCGCTCGTTCGCTCGCGGACCGGCCGCCGCGATTGCGCTAGAATACAGGTGAGCGTGTTGCGGCATGCAGGTACAGTTAAAGGTCACACCGTGCTGCATCTCTCGCAGCTGAGAGGCGCGAGACGGGGATATATCTTATACCGCATCCCGCTGCAGCTCTATCTTCGCAAAGAGCAAACGCTTTGTTCTCTAATAGGTCGCGCCGGTCTCTCTCTCTCTCTCTCTCTCAAAACTCGCGGAATATTCGCTCACGCCCGCTCGATTCTCGATACAGTACATATAATATATTCTCTTTCACATTTAAAAAAGATCCGAATATTCCGAGTGCAACAAACGTGTACTTGCACATATTTTCTTTCTCTAACTTTTTTTGTTAATTTCTAAAAATTTTCCTATTATTTCTTCTTAACAACGCATCATTCCGTTTTCTCTTAAAAGAAATTTAGAAACTACTTGGTGAATTCATCAAGAAAACGAGAATTCTACGTTATGTCGCTTCTCGATTCCATAACACGGTCGGCCAGGAGCCTTAAATAAGTAGTCTCTAAATTTCCCTATTATTTCTTTTTCAAATCACATTATTCTGTTTTCCCTTAAAAGAAATTTAGAGACTGCTTGATGAATAAATTCATCGAGAAAACGAGAATTATACGTTATGTCGCTTCTATACTTGTAGCTTATAAGAATTAATTATACACAGTAATTCCGACTAATGTAACCGGTCGCTTCTTCTCGATAATAATAATACTGAAACGTACACATCTAACACTGCTGCTTGTTTTGCTTGTTCTCATCCACGTCCGTCTTGATTGTTTCAGGCGAGAAACCGTATCAGTGTCAATGGCCGGAATGTGAGTGGCGATTTGCCAGGAGCGACGAATTGACGCGGCATTACCGCAAGCACACCGGGGCTAAGCCCTTTAAATGCGCGGTCTGCGAGCGCTCCTTCGCCAGAAGCGATCATCTCGCGCTGCACATGAAGCGGCACCTCCCGAAGCAACACGCCAAGTGAAGCGAAGGAGCGAGAGGCGCCTGAAAGAGTGAAGGAGAGATCCTTTCTTCGCTTCCCGTTCGTTCTCTCTCGACTACCTGTATTGGATTCGCGAGCTGCGTGATTTTTCCAGCCGTTCGAAGATCTTTCGCAGGAGCTCCTCTTCCGATCCTTCGGTCGAGCGATTCACTCTGAAATGTATAGAAATTATGTAAAAACTCTATTTCTTCAAGTATTATTCTTATCTCTAAACGATTACGATATCTACGGCATATTGTTTACGTTGTTATCACACGCGGATCTGTCTTTCCATTCGCGCAATCCCCCAGTGATCGGTGATTATTTTCAAATCGATCCTTATACGATCCGTAAATCACGTTCGTTTATGTATGTGCAATCGAATTCCCGCTCTTGCGATTCCGGCTCCGGGTCTCGATCTCTCTCTTTCTTTCGTCCCGCGCGATTGGCAATATTACAAATAATACAATATCGACAACGAGGCATCGATCGGGTAACCGAGAGCTTCGTCTCTCGCTTCGGTTTTACGTTCATTACTCTTCGGTTAACCGATTATGACGAAACACATCCTCGGTGTGGGTGGCGATCGCGAGGAAATATTTCGTCATAGCGCTATATGCTCACTCACGGATACAATCCGAGAGAGAGAGAGAGAGAGACTTACGATCTGTGCATGTACATGTAACTGTAACGTCGACGAAGCCTGGAGTCGAGTCGTGCGCGAGAAAAGCAAAGTGCTTGAAGAAGTGCTCTCGGAAAGTAAAAGCAAAAACATTCGTCTCGAGAGACACATATTTTGCTTCTAACAATCTTTTTATTTCGAAACGTCATCAATGAATCGTGCAATTTTTTTTCATCAAATCGCTCTGACGCAACTCTGCAAATCCGTTCTCTCTTGCTCTCTCTCTCTCTCTCTCTTGTATATGAAAAAGTTCTTTTAATCTTACAATTAATCTACAAAGGGTGATTTAAAAGAAAAATTACAAGTTTTAAAGTTGAGAGTTGACCAACTCGCTTATAGGACTTTGCAATGGAGCTTTTTGTAATAAAACTTGGGACTTAAATCACCCTTTGTAGACTAGGATTTAAAGATAAAACTAAAAGCTCTTTCGAAGATAAAAAAGAGAGAGAGAAAGAGAGAGAAGAAATACATTTACATTTACAGATAATGTTTCAACTCGGAACGCTTGATCGGCAACTCTGCTATCTTTATCCGTATATTTTTGCGCGAGGTTGTTTTTCTTCGCTAATCGAAAGGGAATGTATTTGACTCTTCCTCTTGCACGACCCCTCGAGTCCTCCAGAAATGATTTGCCAGATTAAGAGGCATCGCTATCTGGAAAAAATTATCGCTATCTCGAAGTTGGCCGCGACTCATCGAGACTACACTTCGTTTGGCGTGCAAACGATTGGTTTTACTTCGCGATCGAAGAGCAGGCTTTCGAAGTCTCGAGGAAGCTTAATCCCCCGCATCGCATCCTGTGCATCGTCTTTTTTTATTTTTGATAGTCGTCTCGACTTTGTTAATGCGAGAAATTCACCACGATTATTATATATTTACCGAGCCTCCTCGATAGCGAGAAACAGATAGATAGATAGGTAGAAGGGCGAGTATCACGCTTCTTCGTTATCACGTCCGTATGTGAGAAACGACACGATATCGTGTGATGCCTTATGTACAAATTCGCGTAGAATCTTGAAGAGATAAGACGATCGATGTGCGTGTGTTATATATGCGTGTGTATGTGCGGGCGAATGTTGCATCCGTGTATGCTATATACATATAAATATAAATATATATATATATATATATATATATATATATGCGAGTCTGTGTATTTATATACGTTATATTCTACGCACACGCGGTAGTCCATGTACGTGCTTGTGTATACGTGTAAAAAAAATACGTGGAAAAAAGAAAAGAGAAGGAAAGGATGAGATACGCATCTGAGATAGCCGTGTGTAGCTAGTGTGTAATATTATCTGTATATTACCGCGGAGCGATGGGCCCGGGAATAATTCGTTCTCACGCGTGCTCTCCGATCGGCCACGATTCAGCCGATTCAACCATCGCTCGTCGTCATTCACGGCGCTTCGCGCGAAAGTGTCTATACGCCTTTCGCGCGAAAACGCGAAAGGGCTTGTAACGGACGAACTTGTATAGCGATAGCCAGGGATGTAGAATCCACGTATGAATTCTCCGAAGTCTCTCGATAATTCTCGAAAACACTGTGCTTGTCATCTTTCTCTTTTTATACATCTTTTTTAAGGCTATTTGATTAAAAACTCAAGAAAATTATTAAAAAATTTCTATCTTATAATGAAGAGAATCTTTTTAATATTTATAAGGAAATATTCTGATATATAAGAATTATTCTTATATAGTTTCTTACAGAATATTCTTAAGGAATATTCTTATAACGAATACTTCATTTTTAATTCTTATATATTTATACGTGGGCGTCCGCAGAGAGAGCCCCCCTTGGAATTGGTAAAAAAATTAAGTATTTGCTCTCCTTTTGAATTTGCATATAAAAAAATAATTGAAGAACATAAAAAAATTAATTATGTCCTTTCCTGAAAAAAATCCTACAGACACCTATGTACATATATTAAAAAAATATTTCCTTGTATCTATATTGAAAAGATGTCCTTTTATTATAAGATCTTGTACATATATATTTTCGATAAATATTATCGCGAATAATATGTAGGTATTCAAAATATATTTATCGACTCTCTTGTTTGTATATTCTCGTTTGGATTTCTCTATAAGGCACAACCCGATTTATTTATTTTTTTGCTTTCTTATCGCTATAGAGAAAAAACTTGGACTATTAATTTCAAGCCCCAAGAAAGTTACCATCCGTCCCTGGAAGACGTCGCGTTAGATAGAAGGAGATAGGGGAAAAGAGAGAGAAAGAGAGATAGAGAGAGAGAAAGGCGTCGGCGAAAAGCGATTTCGCGTATCTCGGACGTTCCGTTACGTTCCGATACGAACGTGTCTCACCTCGGAAGCGCGTGCGCGCGCGCGTGCAGGAGGCCAAAAATTTTGTCCATAGTCGGGCGCTTTGTACACAATCGCAATCGTTGTAATAATATAGCGAAAAGCCTCTGATATAGTGTGTATATATATATATATAAATATATATACACAACTGTGACAGGAAACGAGCTAACAAGGGTCAGTTGCGACAAACTTGCTTCTAAATCTTATTTGATTTCAAACATTTCGGTCCTCTTTGGATCTTTATCTTCAGATTGATAACGAATAACAACAACTCGTGTCTTGATCAACATCCCCGTCTTATATCTTCTTGCCCAGTCCTCGTTTGAAGAGATAAAAAACAAGAAGTGTAGACTTAATGGACTAAACACAGATGAGTCCACCAGGTGAGGCAAAAGGGGACATTTGTTCTCCCTTTGAATCAATAAAGAAAAAGCATTTGCTCTTTCGAATAAACCCTGGAATTTATTTGCATATTTAATATAAAAAATAAAAAGAAAATTTTTAAAAATTAAAGAAGAAAAAATGTTAATCATATGTCTCCCCTGAAAAAAATCCTGCGGACATCTATATGCTAAACAGTATTGAAAGGAAGGATTAAAAATTAAATAAAGATTTTTTTAAAAGCTTGTCGCACTTGGCTCTTGTTAAGCTCGTTTCCTACTTGAATTCGTCGTAATAATAAATGATCGATCGATCGAATCGAATCGTTATGTAGTTACGTAGTCGAGCGTTAGACGGAAAAAAGCGAAGTAACGTGTCTATTTATATCTGTCTATATCCGCCTACCTATCTCGTCACCGCATCCTTCCAAATCGATTCTTTCGAATCGTCGTCGCCGTCGTCGTCGTCGTCCTCGTCATATATCGTTTAATCCTTCACTCGTGTCCCAGTCGCACTTTCTTCATTTTTAAAAATTTTTATTTACCTCGTTTCCCTTCAATTTTTCGTTCTTCATCCTCCTCCCTTTCATCTTCTCTCTTCGTCGATGCTTCTCCACCTATTGTCGGGATCGACTTTTTACGATTACTCTCTCTTATCTTATATATATACATAAATATATATAAATGCGAAATATACCTCATTTTTGCAAATATGCAGTAAAATAGAGTCGACGAGCGCCGCTTTAAAGCGCATATCAAATTTGTACGCACCTCCTTCACTCTCGACTTCTTGCGGTCTATAATGTTTACGCTGTAATTGTGTGTTGTGTAATTTAAATATACAATGATATATCTCTCTGTAAAACGATACGTATCATTGTTTTCGCTCGTAGATCGATAAAACGAGATCGTTCCACTATACATATATACATTAATCATTGTCTTCGTACTTACTTTTCAGGCAAACCCCTTTAACACTTTAACCTCTCCCAGCATCCCGCCAATATATTCCTCGCTTTATATTTCGCAAACAGCATTCTTTGTATATGGTGATTTGCACGAGTCGTTAAAGATGTGATAACACTAAAGTTCTTTAAATAGATAGATAAATGCAGGTTTGTGAAGAAAAGCAAAAAAATTATATTATAGGTACGCAAAATGTGTATACTATATTCGAAAAATTTAATTCACTTCAAGGATACTGTGACGCCCCCTTTTGCTATTCATCGTGCTTGATGAATTTATTTTCCTTCAGAGGGCAGCACCTCGCAAGTTATTTTACCGTGACATTTTTACAAGGATTCCAAGTTATCGATTGCCGATAACTTTACTCGTTCGATAAGACTGAATTTTCACTTGACACTTTGACGCTGAATTTCAACGTCGTGATAAAAAATAGATATATCAATTTCAAAGTTAAATGAAAGTCCAGCCTAATAGAGTGCGTATTTTAATGCATATTTAAATTACGCGTGCATTTAAATTTCGATAATGGAGAATTGGAAACAGAAACTCGCGGAAGGAGATGTGTGTACAAAGTTTGTGACATCAATATTGATCATTTATTTCGCGAAGATGCATTTTATATTTTATATGCACATATAAACAGATGATGTATTCTTTAAAAAGAAATGTAATATAGCAATAGAATTGTCATACGTACAGTTAAAATATAATATGGGATGTCTTGTCAATCGAGGCTAGGGGAGAAACACACACTACACCGTCTCACTCGCTTACGAGTCGTAATATCGCTGTGATTAAAGTATTCTACGCGTTGCACTTTATAATTGCATTCCGCATGTGTCAATGTGTTTAATGTTACGACACAATACTGCTTTAATTAAAGAATATTTCGTACAATACCTAATTATCGTGGCGAGAAAGAGCGAGCGCGTCTCGACGCGTGCGACTTTGAAACAACTTTGACCTCCAGGCGGCGCTGGAATGCGGCACGTCACGGGTCACGTGTCACTTGTCACGTGACGGACGCGGAGTGGGAGAACAGCTGTGCGCGATGCGCACTGCGCGTCAGTCTACGTCAATCTCCCCTCCACCGTCTCCTACTGCGCAGCACGACGAAGCAAGAGAGAAGCATCTCTCTCTCTCTCTCTCTCTCTTTGAAGATGTTTTCAAAAAATCGTTTTCTTATCAAGAATATGTATGTCACAGTGTGCTATCTACATGGTGAGTGAAAATATTTTAATAATAACATATACATATTTATATAAATTAAAGAAAAAATCGTGCGCGACTGAGTAATGATTTTATCGATAGTCGGAAAAAAGATTTGTCATTTTAGTTTGCGAAATGGACGTGGTATCGTGTTCAATGTTGCTTGAATAGTTCTTTGAAATTGATAAATATAAATGTTCTTTATAAATTTTCAGAGGGTTGACATGGTTTTGTGATGAAGCTATGGAAGATACGAAGATATAATTTCCAAGCAGATAAAATAGGATCGAAATATCTGATGTGAAATTCTGTAAGACAAAAAAGATTAGATTAATTTAAGATTCATGAAACACTTGTTGGATGCTCATGTGTTTTTAGTTTACAAGCATTATTATTCTGTAAGAAAGCGAGATTATTAAAAGAAGACTTTAATTACGGATGACTGTTAAAAGTTTCAACTGTTCTTAGAAAGCGCGGAAAGTACGAAGGTTCGAGAAAGGTGTTTGAAAGTCACTCAACAAAATATTCACTTGAAGACAAAGACTGTTATTTATTACGAAAGACTCCCGTATACAAAATCAACTATCTTTTTCGGTATACTGCTCGAAGGAGAGTCCCGGGCCTTTCCGCTCGCTAGCTTAAATACCCTTTTGACTCTCCCGCGCGCGCCGCTTTAGTTTGCGCCCTATACGCTTATCGCCGAGGGCAGCAGTTATCGGGGACAGCTGTCGTATCGGCGCGTGCGCAATCAGCCGATCGGTGGCGATTGCTTTCAATTCATTATTTCCTTTTTTCTCATACTTCAAAATTAAAGTCGTATATTATCACATTACAAGCAATTATTATTATTTATGATGTCATAGTGACATCATTTCTTTCTAAATGCATGCAGAGACAAAGGAAATAAAATAAGCTTATGAACAATAAAAGCATATATGAGCATCTAAAGTGAATTTATCCTTATATCAAATGTTAAATGTTTCAGAGATTTTTCTACAAGGCTCCAGCGAGACAAGATAAGGAATCTTACAATTTTGTTTAATATGATGGAAATGTTACATGAAAAGGTATTTTTCTCTCTGTTTTTATAAAAAGTGTAAATCTTGTGCATATAAAACTTGTGTATAAACTCGTATGTATAAAGCTCGTAACAAAAATTAATGAGAAATGTATTCATATTGCAAACTGTACATTACATTTGCATTTACTGATCACCAAAGAAATGTAACATACAGGTTATTATCAAGTATCTTATTTTTAAATCAAAAGTTGTTTTTATCATAGATGATTTAAAATTGTTTCAATTCAAATTTATTGCCTCTTTGTTTCAATATAACTTTAATCAAATACATTTATTTTCTTATGCTATAAATATCTGTTTATAAAGATAAAAAATTGACAAAGTTAGAAAATTTAAAAATACTAGATGCAATAGAGCTCTCTATAAAATTATAGTATTTTAAAACAGAAAATGAAAGTGAAATAAAGCCAGATAAAACAATAAGTTAAGATTCCAGTGGAATTTCTTTCTTTAGGTGTGTTAATACAATATTACGGTTTGTCTCGTTAGACAAATCTGATTTGTCTCCCTTTAATGTTGATCTCGTGTCTAAGCACATAACATCAGTGTTTAGAGAATGCTGTTTATCATCCAGATTCTTCTGGATACGTCTAAGCAAAGCTTCCAAACTATTATAGCTTGCTCTGAAAAATAAATATAATGTAAAGTTTAACAAACTGAATGCTAAATGATAAACGATTATCATTAATAGTTAAGACAGATAATTGAATAATTAAAAACGTTTAAATAAATAAATCAGATACATACTTTGCATGCTCAATAATCTGAATCAAATCTTCCTTAGTCTGTTTTAATTGTAAAACTTCGCCCTTCAAGCCTAATTCAACTTCATCCTTACAAAGCTCCGACCCAGGTCGATAAGCACGATTTTCTAATCGCGTTTCGACACATTTTACCACACCTGTTTTATTCATTAACGCTTCTTCCAACTGGATTATCTCTTTGCCCAACACTTCCATTTCTTTTTGCACCTATTTTAAAAAATATAGATGAGAGAAAATACTTTTCAGTATTCGATATTTGTTCTATTATGTAATTATTATTAACTGCTCTTTAATTTCTATTTACATTAAAAATTAAAATTGAAACTTGTTTTCTATTTGTGGATATTAAAAATTAATAATCTCATTAGTGTAATATTACAAAATTAACTGAGAAATTATTGTGCTGTCTAATTATATTTATTAAAATCAATCAAAATCAAGGCAAAAAGATAAGATACACCACCTTAAGCTTCTGCCATTCCATTTCATTCCTGGCTTTTTGTGTTTGATAGATCCTCTTTCTCAAAGTGTAATCTGTCGCATCTTGTTGAGCTTTGATATCATTTCGCGCACATTCCTTCATCACGCGCATAGCTTCGCGAAAAGTGTAATTATCAGTCAGTTCATTTTCAACTAACATTTTTAAACGCTGACATCGATCCAACCATATCTCGTACGTAATAGAACTGTGAAATAAGAAAGAATAGATTACTAATTAACTGTTAATATTAAAATCATATAATGAGGAAACAATGATTTACTTTGTTTTTTCGGTAATTGGCTTGTAGCTGAGGTTTGCACAAATGCCATCCAACTCGAGATTTCCCTTATCTATTCTAATAGTTTCACTTTTATCTTCTATATCTAAGCTCAGCTTAAATTTCACGTCTTCCAAGTGATTTAACTTTTCCCACGCAGCTTGTGATCTGTGAATCACAAATAAGAAAAAAATTCTTTTCTAATTTTTTGCATCATCACAACTCGATGATCACCTGTTGGTGAATGTTTCTTTAACATTCGCGATCGCGCAGAGCTCCTTTTTCAGCTCGATATCAGCTTCGTCGTACGTGAGCTCGGTTCCTCTACGACAGTCCCTTATCGAGATGCACTCGCTGACAATTCGCAGTGGATGGTCTATGTTTTCAATTTCCTTCTCCGTATCGGCTTTCTCGTCTCTTAACAAGCGCATCTCGTCTAATAACTTTTGCAGCAAGTCCTCCAACGCGTCCTTCCACCTCGACACTTCTGTCACCCTGTGAAAAAGTAAAATGTTACAGAAAATTATACGTATCTTCCTATACTTAACATCGATTGAAATTGATCGTGCTTTAAATTAAATTTATCTCAGAATTGGAATTAATTGTACATGCAGAGGATAAGGAATTGTCAAACCAAAGTGACGTTAAGTTTTGTCTTTGCACCTGTCCGCCAGGCGAGTATTATTTGTATGAGTGTCCCATTTCGTTGTCACGTTTCCCTCGGCGCGAACACCTTTGCCCGAATTGCGTAGCTGACAGGCCTCAGCTCGTCTAATGTCAGCGCTTCGTCGCAGCTCCCATTGCTTGGAGTACCAATCCGGCAGACCGATATGGGGCAGAGGCTTCTCGTAAATACTCACGAATTTGGCCATGTCGATACGTTTGAAACGAAGATGCAGCTATTCAAAAGCAGAAGAAGAGATCCGTGTTCAGCAATCGCTGATGAAAAGAGCGTTTCGATCGCAGTCGCAGACGTTGTCAGGACAACGAGGCGAGAGAAATTAGTGTGCATATGATTATTTCCTGCTACATGGCGAACTGGATCTTGGAAGTGTCGGCCTACAATTTGATATTACAATCTTGAAATTTTTATATTTTTAATCATTAATTGTATTATTATATTTATTAATATTAACTGTATTATATTTATTATATAATTGTAACATATATTGACAAATTTTTAAAATATTAATTTAATTTTTTTGTCAATATATATCCCAGGTAGCAAGCATATGTCATTTTGACGCTTAATGACGTCAGTTTACTACTTATTGGGATATATTATTTTTTTAACTTTATATATATTTTGTTTTTTCAAATTCTTGAAATCGGACCTTTGTAACGAGTCATCCTTCAATTGAATCAAATTGTTATGAAATGAGCATTTTAGATGCTCTTTTGAATCCATGAATCGATTTAAAAGTTCCATCATTCTTTGAATTCTCCACAGATTTGGCTGATTCGCTTCGCATCATCTACAAGAGGAAGAAGAAAAGAAGACATAGTAAAGTTCATTCTAGATCACCGCGTAACTACGTAAAAATTTGCCCGACAAATTTTGAATGGACGTCGATCACCTAATATATATATCGATGTCGAATTCAAACTACTCCATTGTGTTTCCGGTTTATAATCAATATGGCCGTTTCGTGCGGAGGCTAGTAACGTTAGAGGACGTCGTCTTTAGAGGTACAGTAGAAATTTAGTCTAGCAAAATTTATCGATCGCATCTATGACTTGAATTTCCATTCCGCGTCCGCGATTAAAATTGTCAGCGGCTTTCGTTTTTATTCCATCGATTTATCGAAATGACCGGCGGTTCGATTCTTTCATACGGGGAAATACGTCGCAAAATAAATGCACTTATTTACACTCGCATATAGGCGTTTTTTTTACACTTCTGCACTTCTCTGCGTTTAAAATTAGAGTATATACATTCGGGTTATGGAAAAAGAGAGAAGAAATAAAGTGCAGAGATAGAAGGAGAGGATAATATATATCTTTATATGTAATTGAAATGACGCGAGATTTATTTAAAAGGATGAGAGAAAGTATGTCAATCAATGGGCGAAAATGAACAATAGCTGCTGACAATTATATTTGGACTGTGCGAGAGAAAAATGATTGCTGTCAAAATAGAGTTGAGAAATGTCAAAATTAAAATATAACAATATAAGTTGCATCGCGATCGGCACTTTATCGATTATTATTGCATATATTTGATATTATTCAATGATCGATTAGTAGATTAATAATTAATAACATCTCAAGAAGTTTATTATTAATACTTATTGTTAGCAAAATATCGCATATAAATTTGAATATAGATTTCCAGACATTTTTTGCTTTTATATCATCAATAATTTCTCAAAATTTATATATATATATATATATATATATATATATATATATATTCAAAAATAATAAATTAACTATTAATTGAAAAGTGTTAAATAATTATAATTATACCGGGCATGAATAATATATTAATTTTCATAGAGAGTATATATCGATCTATCAGTTTAAACCGACTATAAATATATACTCGATCCACGATGATGATTAAAAGATCGCCATAGCTAGAATTTAGTAAACATATACTATATATCAAATCCGACGCATGCGTGCTAAGGAGAGGCGAATTTCGCGGAAGGATTCGTTCCTCCATCTTTGATAACGCTATATATTCCCGGTATTTTCCAGCAACACTCAACTCGAGTTTCCGTTGTAAAGTGCACGCGTACTCTCTCTCTCCCTCCAAATACGAACTTAACTATCTCGATATTTATTAAAGCAGACGGCGAAGAGAAAACCCAGAAAGAGAGAGAGAGAGAGAGAGAGACTCTAACGGCGTGAGGAGGAGAAAAAGCACCGGCAGAGGGCGAGAAAGGAGACGAAGGAAGAGAGAAAGAGAGAGAGAGAGAAGAAGAAGGAGAGAAAGACACTGCGAAGCGCGCCTTCTCGGAGTCACCGGGTGTTTCCGCGTTTCGACGATTACCAGAAGAAGAAGTGAAGGAAGAAGGAGAACAAGAAGTTCCGCTGGGAGGCTCTTCTTCGCGGAAGGCTCGCTGGCAACGATATCCCGGTGAGGTATTATGCGTCGGCTCAGCATGAAGAACAAGCGTAGGAAATCCGAGACCAGCCCGAGCGACAGCGAGTCCGAGGAAAATGGCGGCGCGCGCGCGTCCACCGACAACGGCGAGACGCAGACCGGTAGGAACAACAACTCCGCCACGCGTAAAGGCGCCTCCAAGAGGCGCTCGCTGCGCGGCGCGGCGGTGCAGAAGTCGCCGGCGAACGCGGACGACAGCGTCGAGACCGACGAGTCCGTGGCGGAGCCGGAGCGGGAGAATGGAGAGAGGGCCGGTAAACGCCGACGAAGAGAGGATCAGAAAGCGTCCACCTCGCTCGACAAGTCCGAGGAGGACGAATACGAGGTGCGCTGACTTATATGTCTGTCTCTTTCCTTCTTTTCAGACTCTGACGTCATCCGGCGACACTAGTTGGCCGCGAGTAAATATGACCGAGTTTGCTCGTAAACAATGTTCAATCATTTTATTTCTTCGAACTTGTGTACATGTATTTTGTGTTTGTTGTGTAAACGATTTGGTTGGGTAATGTATGTGCGAATTTTTGTTTACTTTGGCAAATTATTTAGCTATTGGGAGCCAGTTCGTGATGACGTCTGCAATCGGTTGTAAGATGCAAGATGTTGATTTCTTTTAAGTATTCCTAACACAGGAGATATTGTTTTCAATGTATAACTTCAGATTGTGCGCTTTTAAATTTGCAATTATAACTTTTTGACCAAAGTGACATAATAACTTTTGATTCTATCATCGTGGTTCCCAATAGCAAACTTATAGTGTCTTTTCATACGCAGCAGCAAATCAGTCACGCAATCAAAATTTATTGGAGCATATTTCTTCGTTCTCTTATTATTTCAAGATTAAAATTACGATTTTTGCTTTTATATTCTTATAATAATCTATTTTATTCTTAAAATTTATTATTTAACTAATGTAATAATAATAATTAGAATCAACTAGTTGCATGTTCTTCTGCTTTGCTGTTCGTTCAGTTGAATTTCATCAATAGCAACAAACTGCTGCGGCAGCAAGCTGCATATGAAATGGTACCTTTATAATTGTTTATTATTGTTTTGTAACAGAGCCTAATTCTCTCTATTGGATTTTTATTAACAAATTATTAAGATTATAAGATCACACTGTATGTGTGATATCACGTTAATGTATTAATCAGTCGAATCATTCTTATGAATCTTGAATGGAAAATTATATCATAATGTACGTTTAATTACTCTATAATTAGAAAACAAAATTATGAATGAAAGTAAAACATGTATGATTGTGCAGAAGAATACATGAATAAAAGTCATATGCAACTTTTATTCACATATTCTTACTTATATAAAATATAAGTAGAGACTAAAGAAAGTATTAAAAATTGAAAATTTGATTGTATTTAAAAAACAACTATTTGATATGAAAAGTTGCAGACTTTTAAATATTTAGTTTCCTGTAAAGTTTTCTGTCATGATATTCAAAGTAATTGTGACTTTAATTAACAATATAAATAATTAATAGTCAAACATTTTACAAATAACTTTAAACACAATATGCTTTTTTATGTTTATTAAACAAATTTTTTAAATATGAAATATTTTTTACTTTCAGGTAGAAAAACTCATCAATATTCGTACCAATAAAGGCAATCGACAGTTTTTGGTGCGATGGAAGGGTTACGGAGAATCCGCTGATACTTGGGAAAACGAAAAGGATCTGAACTGTTCTCAATTAATAGAAAAGTTTCTAAAGGAACATGAGACAAAAGTATCGAAAACTGGATCACCAAAAACAGACAAATCAAAAAAGTCTAAAGGATCTTCTAAAAAAACTGAAAATGGTATATCACTTTTACAATAATAATAATAGTAATAATAATAATAATAATAATAATAATAATAATAATTATCGTTTCAATTTAAAATAGTTATTATTGAAAATAATTTTATTTAAATCAATTTCTAGACGAACAAAACAATAAAGATGACCGAGAAGGTTTGAAGGAATTTGAAGTGGAGCGAATAATCGAGGTACGTTTCAAGAAGAGTGGCACAAAAGAGTTTTTAATCAGATGGAAAGGATTCAGTCCGGCCGATGACACTTGGGAGCCAGAAAAGAACCTGAATTGTCCGGAACTCATCGATAAGTTTATGCAGAAGGTGGAAAAAGCAAAAACATCCGATGTTCGCGAACTCAGAGCGAATAGGGTACATACCAAACGGTACACATTATCGACATGTGACCACGGGAGGAGATTGTCCAAACGTAATAAAAATAAGCAAAGGTACTTTTAGTCTGCTCATTATATGTAACTATTTTAAATTGTCATCATAGTTACAATCACAATTATATTTTTTTTAATTGTATTTTATTAGAAATAAGGACCCATACTCTTTTTTTGCAGAGCAACTTATCACGAGTGCGATGAATAAAGAATGTCGTCCCGTGGTCCCAATATCTGTCTTTTGTTCTAAGAATTTACTTTATACTTATAGTTCGTAGTTTTACAAGAAAGAAAGAAAGAGAGAGATAATTAAGAGCGTTTTGACAGAAAGGAACCAAAAGAATATATCAAATCACGAATAATTTGCTAAATTTAGTTATTAGAGACTGTCACAGTATGTGATGTATACACATCCTCTCTACGAGGAGATGAAGAGATGTATGACAGAATTGTAAAGGATAATCTACAATAGCAGTCGTAGAGTCGTAGATACGGTCGCTTAATTTTAAAGTCCTTTAAACAAAAACGCATAGGTTAAATTTGCTTTGTCCGACTGGCTAGTCGTAAAATTGCAGGAATTGGTATTGAACCAACTTGCACGACTGCCTCGCGACTAAAAATAATCTTTCGAGTGATCATTAACAACTCTACGACCATATCTTACGACCTTACGATTGCTGTTGTAGACGACCCTTAAGACAAGTGTTGTGTGTGATTAGTATATGCGACAATTTTTTTTTTTTTTCAGGAATGCTTATTATTATGTATTTTACATAGTCAACTAAGAATCAAAATCTTTTATTTTAATATTCCACATTATTTGCAAAAAGCAGACATTTTCTTCTCATTTTATATACAAAAGATACAATTTATTATGTTTAAATGATTGTATGCGTGGTCGTCTGTCACAATGATTACAATTATGAGAGAAACTTTTGTCAAAATATTCGTTCAATAAGTGTGTATTAAAATAAGCGTATTATAAAAGAAGTTTAAAAAAGCACTATTGTATTGTGAATAATTTTAATTACAAAACGCGATAAAAGTCGATAATCTAATGAGTTTATTATATATATATATATATATATATATATATATATATATATATATATATATATATATATTATATGCGAATAGACATGTATATTTGCAGATCTGATATATAAAAACTAATTTTGTCCATTGTTCTGTTTTCCTCTTACATGTATTTTAAAATTTGAATATGCAATTGTAACGTTTCTCCCCAAGATAAATTTGTCAAATATTTTTGAAATTATATTAGGGAAAGAGAGGGGAGATTAATAACTATAAACAAATTAAAGAAAATACTAGTGTTTAAAAAGATAGTTTATTCATTTTATACACGCTCGCTCCTCTTCACTTCCTTTACTTGTAGACCTAAAAACATTTTATTAATATGATGACTGTCAGCAACTAAACTTCAATTTTTATTTACAAAAATTTATGTTTTATAACAAATATTAAGCACATGATGAAGGAAACATTAGAAAATACTATTATATCTTGAACACAATTTATACTTATAATTAGCAGTCTTATCGAAGTTATTATACCTGGTGGTAAAGATTGCTTCAGTTTTTCTGCCTTCTCCTTATCGGTGATGACAAGAGTGTATAAAAATCGGGAGCAGCGAACTTTGAATTTGACATTGTCAGCATTCTTCTTAATTTTCACAGCTGAAGAAAAGAAACAACGGATCAATTATATCATAGAAAATAAGAAAAAAGATATATGTATATTCTCTCTCTTTCTCTCTTATTAAGATATACGATTAATGAAGATACAGATTCGTAAAGATATACTTACATTTTGCATCTTTCCTCCTGGCCTTCAGAAGAAAGTCCTTAATCTCTTTGATTTCTCTCGGCTAGAGATAAAAAGAAAGATTATTTACATTTTTTTAGTCAGCTATTTGAATAATTGTAAAACTCATATTAGACTATGCATTAAAGATTAACATTAAAAATTAAAATTTGACCAATCAGGATAAAGAAATGTTAATTTATATTTTCTTCTGAACACTCATATTCCAATTTTCAATGAGTAATATAATACAAGGTCCACGATAAAAAAAAAAACCTCGTTTTGAGGTTGTCTTGTCGCAAAGAAATATAAATACTTCAATCAGCACAATCATGCAAAATACAAATGTTTCTGTTCAAGAAACGTGTTCAAGAAAGAGAATCCGTACAGAACGTAGCCTGATAAAATTACAAATGTTTATTTACTCACCATTATTGGTTGATGTAATTTGCTCGACAGACAGGTCTGAAACACAAGTTCGATGCGAAATTTGTAGAAAAATGCAAACGAAGCGACTTAGACTTACAAAGAGCGAGCAAAACAACGTTTCGACGAAACAATGAACGCTCGAACGAAACAGGTGCGGGATACTTGAATTAATATAAAAATTATGAGAACATGTTACACACTCACCCTGAAGACACGTTTGCCGGAAAGAAAAAGAGACGACGCGAACAATGGCGATCAGTCGATTTCCGGCAGGTGAGTCAAATCATCGACTAAAAATTCGAACTGGAGAGATAATAGAGGTAGAAATAATATTCGGAGAAGTAATTATTATAAATAGAAATATCGAAGCAATTTAAAATTGTATTCAAATTATTTCTGTCAAAATTCTAGTATATATATATATATTTGACAGTTGATCGCGGCTGCTCGGTCGGTAAGTTAGGATTCCGCCGATGACGTCTCAAATTTCAAATAATTCTGATTGAATCTTTATATTAGCTGAACGATTGATTTTCCACAGGAAGATCCGTGAGAAACCGTAAATTCATATCATATAAAAATTATTCACAATATTGTATATATGTAAAAGTATATATACAAATGATAAAAAAGATATATAAATAAATTAACCGCGCGATATATTGATTATTTTTCGATTCTAATCTCTACACATTTAATAGAGCGCGATAGGCACGCTATTGCGACTGCACTTTTTATCGTTTCAAATTATATTGTACGAAATATATATATATTGTCTGAATCCATTCAGATTTTAGTAGAAGAGAAGAAATAGAACAAACGAAAGAAACGTCAATAGAAAGCGCGGGATAAACATGCAAACACAAAACCTCGTTTCCTGGATGTGTCATGAATTCGATCATATATATATATTTAAATACATATATATATACGCAAGTGACGTGAAGATTGCCGACTAATATCTCGCAAAGATATCATGCGGGATATCGATATATATCGTTGATTAGCGCCAGTCGGAAGCGATCGAGTGTCGGCACATGTGAGATCTCGCGATTTGTCGCGCGTACACAAAAGAGTGCGTATTTATTCTCTGTATATCGCATTCGTCCATCGGGAGAGACAGGCGGTACGAGACGAGACGACGCGACGTTGCGTCACGACGCATAAAACCGCGAAGCGGTTCCGGATCCTGAACGATTGACGCGCGCGCGCGCGCGTGTCCGCATCGACGTTGTCAAGAAAGAGATCCTCGAGATTGCGAGGCCCTGACCCCGGAGATCTCGGAGGCCGTGAAACGTTGAAAAGGCAGGATGGAGAGCGAACAGTCGCGGGAACAGGAGCAACGCGAGCCGAAACCGAAGGATAGGTTAGTCCTTCTCTTGGACCAGATCGAGGTGCACGTCGAGCAACTCCGGAAGGATGCCTCCAGACTCGAGGAGGAGAAGGACTCCCTCCTGACGACCTTGGACACGCTCAGGAACAACGATCTGCTGGTCGCCCTCGAGGAACGTGAGTGTTTGAATGTTTCATTAATTGCATCCTCGATGGGAAGACTCTAGAATTGCGCTAGTGACATTCTAGAATGTTACAGAAACGAAAGGTGGATATTTTTTTACCTGCGTAGTCGGGAAGTGTCAAAATGATATTTTTTCATATTTATGTGTCGCTGTTAAACTCTATATAAAAATACGTCGATCGTTTGTCTTCAATTCGAATCCTATTTTTATATAGTAACAATATAAATTATGATAGTATAATAATAATAATAATAATATTGTGTTAAAATATAGTAATTTGTACTAAAATGTTAATAGACATTGTGTATATTTAATAATTATGTTTAATATTGTGATTGGAAACTTGTATAATTATATTTAATCTTAAAAAGAAATACTTGAAGAGATAAAATAATAAAATGTACTCAGATTATTATGTTAAGCACAGTCTTTCAAACATTTTAAAAGCTTCTGTTTGTAACAATATTTACAATAATCATATATATTTTTTTTCATAAAGCTGACAGGGATGATGTTCTGAGGTATGCAGAAAGATTGTCTATGCGATGTTCAACTGTAGATGTATTAGTTACTGTTCAGCGTGATCATGTTCAGCGAGATGCATTGCATCAGGTATGTGACATATTCAGCAATTGTATTGTACAAAAGTACAATTTTACAATGAATGATAAATTGTCATTTGATTTTAGGTTAATGGCTTGATCGATAGCTTGGTTGTGAGCTTGCGCCAGGATCCTGGTAGTACTAGACAGAGATGTGCAGAATTTATGAATGCGTGTTCCTCACATGGTATGGGACATTCGGATAAAATGTTTGAAACTGCTATTCTCGGATGTACATTGGATGATCAGAAGCGAATCAAGAAGAGATTGCAGGGATTACTCGACTATATCGACAAGATGCACATTCTGGAAATGACACAGTGAAAAGGGACCCCAAAGGATTATTTGGCAGATAAGTCTGCCTTAATCTTTATACAGATTTCCATTATCGGAGTTTTCCAAAATTCCGACATTATCGCGAGCGCAGCGATTTTGGAGAACATTTGAGAGAAATTGCGCGTTCTTGTCTGCGCGTCTAAATTTTTCACTTTTTTCCATGAGTAAATTAAACCGCGTAGAATGTTTAATTATATATGTAGAATATGTAGCAGTCAACTGGATTTACCATTATA
Source organism: Nylanderia fulva (assembly GCF_048542155.1). Classification (NCBI taxonomy): domain Eukaryota; kingdom Metazoa; phylum Arthropoda; class Insecta; order Hymenoptera; family Formicidae; genus Nylanderia; species Nylanderia fulva. Next base: position 1,979,044 of record NW_028190698.1, read on the forward strand.
ATGACATCATTCCTGATAATTTCTTATATGATTTCCGAATTTATTTTTTAAGTTATTTAGCTTTTCAGTATTCTTTAGAAAAAAAAGAATACCTTTGCTCGCGAAAGAAAACGATCGATAGTTTTCAGACCTAATATATGTACGTTTTGAAATAAAAAATTTCTACAAAAACGTGTACACAAATACAAATGTGAAATCTTAAATGTTACATTAACGTTGAAAGTGAAATAAATGGGCCTCTTTACATTCTTATTTGATTAATTATATACAATATACAAAATATCAATTATCATAAGAAATTATTAGTTTCCAGAGGTACGATTAACTCAATTTATCATTTTTAAAAGATATATGTATATGTATATTTTTTTCTTTGGAGAGGGTAACTTGAAATAATGACTATTTATTTAAAAATTTTTAAATATCTTTCTTATCTTATGCATATTTAGAACATCTCACAGATTTCACATGCGCGCTTATCAAAGATTTGTTTTATTTTTAGTAAAATGTACAAAGATTTCATGGTGTGTTTTGTAATATAATTAATAAACATAGAGTATATATATATAACACATACAATAGATATATTATATTAACTTACTATAACAGTTGCCTTAAGAAAATGTGGTTTATATTAACTTATTTATATTATATTTAAACCACATAATACCACGTAATACCACGTTGTTTTGGAAAGGCTTTCTCTTATTTTGTTCAAGTTTATATTTAAATTCTTATAAAGCTGATTATTATTGACGATAATAAAATATTTTTCATTAAATTTAGACATTAAAATATTAAAATTTTCAATTGTACCTAGCCAGTTTTCAAAGCAATAAAAAAAATAAGGAAATTATGTCGATAATAAAAAAAATATTTTTCATTAAATCTACACAAATGATAAATTTCTCAAACGCTAATGCCTGAAACAATTGAAAAAGAATGGAACTATGTCGATATTAAAACATTTTTATTGAATTTAAACATTGAATAATAAATTTTTCAGATATTTTATTGTTGTCAGACTTGAAATAATCAATATTACCGCGCTAATGTGTAAATAACTACTATTATATATATATATTTATTATATATACTATAATTGTTTATAATATATATAATAAAGAAGTATATATAATAATTATATATTATAAATATTTATAAAATATATATAATAATTATTAATTATTATTATCATTATATATATATATAATATTCTATTAATATTGATATTACAACCCTGACTTCATAGTTTGAGCTTTGAATGCAGTGCAATTTAAGAAAATATGATAATTTTTATTCAATATAATAATATGGCGAGAAATTTACAAATTACGCGTGGCATAGAATTGTACTTAATATGTTTGCGATTAGTTTCTTTGTAATCTATACCATTTGATTAACACTTGAGTATAATTATTTCTATCGTGTATAAGTTAAGAAGCTCCCAATTGTGATGCGCATACTATGTATCCTTTACAGCTGTAACTTTTTACCATAGGCCATTAGTTAAAATCTGACGAGCTCGCACTGTTGGACACTGTAAAATCACCCGTCCGTGTGTTTCGCTTAGCAGAATAAACTATATATATTTACAAGGCACACATACCACGTTATACACCTTCGTGCGACATAGTATTCCGAGCACAATGTAACGTTGTATCGTACGTACACTATTAGAGAAAATAGCTACAAGAGTCTACAAGCGTTCTTCACGAAATTTCGTTTCTTATGACTCTTCGTTTTGCCGCCACCCGGTCGGAGGATTATCGTTCCATTACCGGCATTACGGACCGCCGCACATTGATCCGTCTGGACTGAACGCACCTGTAATAAAGTAAAGAAAACATGCAACGTCATCCGCATTACGAATGAATATTGTGTGGACTTTTACAAGTGGTAATACGAGATTAAATCTATTCGTACTAATGACGGAAGGCGATCTAGGCTCCGCGGAGTACAATCTCAGGTCGTCCTGATAATCATCGTCCGAGCGACGCATCTCGTGCAGACATCGCGATGCCAAGTGCCGGAAGACGCTCATCACGCCGATATCCTCCTTCACGGACGTCCGTAAAAGTTTGCAACCCAAGGCGCGGCCGAGTCTTTCGGCTTCGTCTCTGTAATATCCAAGTTTCTTTTACTTATAGATAGAAATTTACATTTTTTTCTTCCAACATATTTGATTGAAACTTACGGATCAATCATACATTGTTCCACAAGATCGATCTTGTTTTGCACCAGGACCGTGGGAATTTCTCCACATTCATTCTCTACCTGTAAAAGGAAAGTTTCAGAAAGATTATGCAAAGCGCTTCATAGATCAGTTGTTTTTCACAGATTGTTTTTAATCATTTTCTTAATTTTTTAAATAAATTTTCATGCATTAATTTTGTTGTTCTCGTTTTTTTAGGGAGAGCTAATTCAGATGAAACTTCTTGTAGACTCGTACCTTGAGTTTCCACGAGGGAATAGCGTCGAAGGAATCCCTATCGGTGGCCGAATAAGCGAGGACGCAGGCATGAGCACCGCGATAGTAAGCCGCAGTGATAGCGTCAAATTCTTCCTGTCCTGCGGTATCCCACAGCATTAGTCTTACATCCTCGCCGTCGACCCTGTATGTTAAGAAAACATTTATTTACATAAGCATGTTTTGCTAGAAATCTTTTAATTTCGATGACTATAAAATATTTTGCCATTATATATCATCAATATCATTAAATATAATAATAATATTTATATTTCTATTTTAATTCAGTATTAATAATATATGTATATATGTATCTAAATAAGTGCGAAAAATTTTATAGGAGATGATCCTTTGTCGAAAATTAAGGGGGATTTCTTATATAAACATATACTAAAAATTAAATAGGGATTTCATCCCCTTATAACGAACAGGAAGATCAAAAAAATATTAATAAATATATCCTTTTTATTGGTAGAAAATATCCACCAAGTTTTATTTTTTTAATTTCTCTGAAATTTGAGCAAAAAAAACTTAATTTTTACCTCTCTATTTAAAAAAGTGTAATTTTTCAGGGGGAGAGATATAAGAAACTCCCCTTAATTTTCGACAAAGAATTATCTGTTAAAATTGTTAGCACTTTTAGATACACCCTGTATGTATGTATAGATATATCTTTTATGAATTATGATTCAAACCGTTAACTGTGAATTATATAATCTTTATAGGAATGCAAAAAGTAAAACTAAGGATATTAAAAGATGGATCGCACACACGCAATGAGACAAAATTTCTTTCTACATTGACCGACATTACATCGTCGAGTATTTGGAGGGGAATACAAGAAGTATCCCACGGTAGCTTGCGCTGGCATGATTAAAATCGAGTTTTTCTCAGGCACATCGCTCTCGAACCCGTATACCTACGTAAGTAGCAGTATGATGATCGACAGCGAATAATCAGGTCGGCTTAATATTCGATTTAATTTATCTTATTTAGCAACTCCTATTTGCGCAGCACAATTATTTCCGAAAATATTTTTGCACTCTAAATTGTCACAAATATGTCCCACTATATTTGTAACATCTCAAAAAATTCCATATGCTTATTCAGTTATTTATTGATTATCCATAATTATTCAGTATTTTATCCATGTTTTTCTCAACGCGTCTCGAGGATGTACGTATAATTAGAAAATAATTAATATGCAACAGCGTAGATTGGTGTTCTAGTTCAGTTTTTGCTCCTAATGTCAAGCATGTAAAGTCAAGTAATTTTCAATTAAAATGATTCGACACGCAAGGCAAGCGATTACTTACTCGATCTCACGCTCCAGGAAGTCTACGCCAATCGTCTTCTTATAGTCCCTCGTGTATGTACCTTTGCAGAATCTTTGAATCATCGACGACTTCCCCACGGCGCCGTTGCCCACTATCACCACCTAAATAAGATAAATATTAGCTATTACTTTTTATTCGCGAACAATAGCTCAATAAAAAAAAATCAATATATATATATATATATAAATTATTTTATCATGGCTAAAAATTCTTTTAAATTTAAATAAGTTTTAATGTAATTTTTATTTAAATTTTAATGATTTTCTTTATTTATATTATAATTTTATACACATATTTAAATTCAAGTAGAAGTTTTAATACAATTTTAATAAACTTCAATTATTTAATTTGTCCGCAAAGTAATATTGAAGGATCGAGAATTTAATTTTGTCAACTTATTCTTAATAATTTGCTCGTTTCTTACAGATTGACGATCGTTCGATCGAGGAACGTGGCCCAAATAATTTGGTCAAATATACTTATACGGCGTAAGAGAAGTGGGTTACGACGTGGATAAAGATGTAAGGAGCCCATAAAAAAACCGGTCGCCAAGGGCAATCTCCAGGCTTCCGTGTGGTTTAGGTCTTAAAATTTCAAATGACATGTACGGCCCACGTCACGACAGGGATTTCATCAGGAATGCTCGCGTGTACAGAAGAGAGTATATATATATTTAAATAGAATATATATATTTTCAAACGTCGATGCGCGCTGAAATTGACGACTACATAAAGCGCGCCAGGATTCTTTCGCATCGGCATCCTTCATCCCGATTTAACCGATCTCGATACAGCTATAAACCACGGACCGTCATACCACGATTCGATCGGAATTTAGTAATATACCGCGGAAATAAGAAAAGTACGGGGTGTCCGAAACAATAGTATTACCTAATATTGTATCCCCGTAACATTTCTTCATTAATTCGAAATACCACGTGAGTAATTAGCAATCGCAAAGAAGCGAATTAGGCAAATCAATCGATTAAGGCTCCTCGTCGTGGTCATGTTGGATTGTGACGTCAGAGAAAGTACAGAATGAAAATTCTGAAATATCATTTTTAAATGAAAACAATATTTCGATGAAACATTATTTTTTCGATAGCTTTATTAGCACACTTTTAAAATACCTCGAAAATTATTTTTCCTTTAACAATCAATCAACAACCAAAATGTGCAAAGAGTAGAATAGTTTTTGAGGTATTTTAAGAATGTGCTAGTGTTTTCTCGCTTCTGACGTCATAATTGTAACATGGTCGATGAGGAACCGGGAGCCTCAATTTGACACTCGATTAGAAAAATATATAACGTCAAAAATCGCGAAAGACGATATAACATCTTCATACTTTTTCATGGTAGAAGATCAAAATTCTCCGGGAGAGAGCAAGGTGGTTCGGTAGTTCCGGGACACCGTGTATAAATAATAACGATAAAAAAGGCGTAAACGCATAGTCTCTCTCTCTCTGGCGCGATGAAAACGCGAGCAGGTACCGTTACCGGCAATCGAGAGATAAGCAGAGATCACTGGAGCAGCACCGAGAGCTCGTATATGCGCGAGAAATCCTTGTATGCGCGCGCTTCCCTATTTCTTCCCCCTTTTTTTTACCTTCGCTACTCAAGCACACCTGGTGCAATTGAATAGTTGAATTCAATATAGCGTACGCGAATATCCCGCGAATTTCTGTACAAATACCATCTCTCCCTTTTTTCTTCTTTGAATTAAATGGAATTTAAGAAATTGTAATATTTTATATTATATAATATTTATACAATATTTATTATATATAATATTTAAATATAATATAATTTATTAATATATATATATATTTTTTTTTTAATTTATTAAATTCTATTAATTTAAATTGATTAAAACTCTATTTTTGAAGTAAATTTTACATTTTATTTTAAATTGCAAGTTCGCATTTTTCTCGAAATTCAAGTTTCATGTTGGAAAAGTTGTATGTACCTCGTCCCTTAATTAAATATACATATTTTGTATATTAATGATTCTCGAATATCTCTGCAATCGATTGGCGGTAGCGACCGGTTATAATTCGCGTGTTAATCGCGTGCGAAGTTTACCGAGTCGATTTCCGGTTGGGATCGCGAGGCTTCCACGTCCGGTTTTTTGCTCGCATTCGATATAAATTTTGTATAACAAAAGGAGGATCATCGGATAAATAGATTTCGCGGTAAACGAATATCGCGGCCAAGTGAGTAAATTGTGTATAATTTTGACGGCGCCGAGAGAGAAAATCATCATTAATAAATGTTATTAACATTTTTATTCGCACATAATTATAATATGTCACATAGAACAGTCTGCAAAATTAATTAAAAATGCAAGACAATGATATCGAATACGATGTTTAGTATGTTTCAACTTGTCTTTTTCTCTCTCTCTGTTCTAGAGCTTGAGAGTTCAATTTCACTCTTCCTTTACGAAATCGTCGATTTGTATATCGAAGGTCATCTCGTCGAGAGAGTCTACGAACCCGCCTATTCGTCAAAAGTTATTCGAGTGAAGCGAATTGCTCATCGTTGGAATATGAGACCGGACATTCGAAGAGAAGGTGAACGAATAAAAAGAAATAAAATTGGCGAACTTGGCCTCGCCAAGTAGTATAAGGTAATGACTTTGCGTAGCGCAACGACACGCTCTATAACGAGGAGCCGCTTTCCTCGCCGGTGGAAAATCACGACGAGCCAAAAAGAAATAATCAAACGCTTCTTTCTTTTTCTCTAGATCCGCGCCGGCCTCCTCGCTTCACACTTTCTGCACATGGAATGAAATAGAAATAATAAATGTGGATCCTTTCCGAAGGAGGAAGAGGCACGAGAACGAAGAATGGCTGGAAAGAATGAGATTGAAAGGAAATAGAAACGGAGTCTCGCGATTACCTTGAGTGATATCTCGAGCTCTTCCTCCCGCATTCTGCGACCGTAAAGGCGATTAACATAATATCCCACCGCAACACGGCTCCATGATCCTCGTACTCGCGCGATGATCGATTGGGCGTGCGCTTGTGCTTGAAATCAAAAGAAAGAAGTTGGAGAAATGGTTTTATATCCAAAAAACGGCGCGATATTACATGAGGAAAGCGAGGAATAAAACGAGACCCTAGAGTCGTCTCGCTCACTTCCCCTCGCTATTCTCGGTATGTACCCGGAGTCGATGACTTTGCGCCTCGGCCGAGTCATTATTCACACACAAGCGAGCGCACGATGTACGTATACGTATCCGCGGCGTCGCGAGGCCCGCGCGCTTTTTCTTCTCCTACGAGCGCAACTTTCTTCGCGGGAAAAGTCTTCTCGCCTACGAGAAAAGAGAGAGAAGAAACGGAACGGAAACGCAGCCGGGCGCAGCTCTCTCGCGCGAGAAGACGGACGGATCCGCAGGAGAGCTTTTCCTTCTCCGATGGCACCAGGAACGGAGCACGCACGCACGCATGCATGCACGCACGCCAGGCATGCACGCACGCACGCACGCACGAATGCGCGCCGCTGACCACCACTGGCCGACTGAACGGCGCACCTGTGTACGGCAGGAGACACCTGTCGCCGACGCCGACGCGCGCCCGTAGGTCTGGTGATTTTACATGTATGTCTAGTGAATGTCGGAGTGCGAGACACTAGCAGCCATGTCGGCCGCTCTCTCTTTTTTTTTCTTCACCTTCCCAAGTCGTTCATATATGAGAGAAATCTTTTATTTTTATTTCCTCCTGCAAAGAAGAAACACAATTATTATTTAAGTTAAGAGTTTACAATTATTATTATTGCAAACGAAAGGCGTCTCTTAGAAATTTAAAATATCTTCTGAATGTCTTCTTTATATAAATATATAGTGTCTCATTTTAATATAAATATAAATTGACATGTTATAAACAATGTGTTTAATTGAAATATTTTATAAATCTTATTCTATTAAGAAAAAGGAAACGATAAAATTAATTATTAATTGCGAGCGAAACGTTTTTTTTGTGTCTCAAATCTCGTACCAAAAAAAAAAATAGTCTTCTGACATATCTTCAAAATGTCTTTTATATATATATATATATAAAGTCTTATTTTTAAAATATAAATTAACATCCTATAACAATTTTTTCTTAATTGAAATCTTTTATAAATCTTATTCTATTTATAAAAAAAAAACAATTATTTCGGACGAAATAAGTCTCAAATCTCGCTCTTAAAAATTTGAAATAATCTTGATATATTAAAATGTGTTATATGTATATATAAATAGTGTCTTATTTTAATAAAAATTGACATCTTGAAAAGTCTTCAGAGTTGAAATTTTAAGCAAAAGACGTTCTATTGTACAAAATGCTTTTAAATTGAAGTGTATAACTACTTTACTACATCTTTAAATAACTTTAATGATTTCTTTTTTTCAAATTTTTCTCCAACACATTTTTTGTAAATATCGAGTTTATATATGAAAACCTAACGAAAAGTTCAACCACTTCCATTGAAACCAGACATTTCGTATAAACTGTTATCTGGAATAATTCTTATCTTGTATAAATTTCGTCATGCTATCTGATAATCGGCATTCGGAATGACTTCATTTTCGTAAACAAAACTGTTGCGTTTATTTTGTCGATTATTTCTCTTATACATCTAACGTACTTTAATATTTTCACTCGCCACAGGTGTCTATTATACATAATTATTTCGAAAAGGAAATCGATCCTCTTCTTCCAGTATTATAGGAAAAGATTTTTGTCCGGATAAGTAGCTCCAGTAAACTTTCATCCGTTTTGTGCTTGTAATCGTTGCATTACATTCCTTATTAATTATATATAGTCTCTTTATCTTAATTAGTATAGTGTCATAAAATGATAATTCTCGACAATTTTCTGCGGACAGTTTGGCGATATCAGAAAATTTCTCAAAACAAACAATTACTCTCTGCCGCAATCCGTCTTCTTACAAATAACATACTTCTTCCTTTTACCAATTTAAAAGTTTTTTACAACTTAGTAGATAACAATTATCGATGAAAATCGTACTTGCTACGAGAAAGTTGATCATTATACCAAGTGATAATAATATTATATAAAAGCTTATCGTATGATACCGCCTGTGTATGAGCACACACCTTTGAAATTCACGATCAATTTGGTACTATTAACACAGCTCTGACTTCTTCAGAACAGAAGATGCATGTGTATAAAGTGTTTGATAAGATTTGCATCAAATCTTCGAGACAATTCTCTGACGAAATTAGAGTCGACCTTTTTCTAGACTAATTCTAGTGTTTTTTTTTTAATATTATTTTGACACTTTATTATTAAAATAAAAGCAATGCAAAAAATTGTTAAACCGTAAAGAGTAGAGTAAAATTTTTTTATTGCAGTAAAAGTCGACTCGAAATTCGTTGTAGAATCGATAGGCGAAAGGAATGGCGATAACTTTTTGGCACATTCCGTACAAATTTGTGTGTATGTGTGTTTGTATGTATTAAAAGAGAGTAAGGTATTGCTAAAATATCTATATATAATTTTACATAATTTACCGTTATAGATGCATACATTTATGAAGTATATTTTAATATTATCCACTTACGTTTAACCGCGTAATAATAATAATAATAATTAATTATATTAATAATTAAATACAATAATAATAATTATTATTATTATTATTTTCAAATATTCGAGTCACGCACACTCGCTAACGTGAAAAAGTCGCGCAATAAATGAGTATAATAAAAACACTTAAACGCGGTATATATAAAAATATATAAAAATGATGAATTCGAGATAACATACATGAATGTATAAAGCCGAATGTGATGATTAACTCTTTGCGATCTCAAGCCGATTGGTGACACATCTCCTATTAGTATAATTATATTCGCACGTTGTGTGCATCTAATTTTTTATTAAAATAATTAAAAAATAATGAATAAATAGAGTAAAAAATTTAATATACTTTAAAGGGAAGGCAAACGAATGACATAAAACCTCAACTTTTACCTTTGTGATAAATTATCTTTCACATTTTCGAGTTTGTTTTGAATCGAGATAGCGTTTACGCTATCAACAAAGTTATCACCTTGATTTCTGATATAAACCGATAACTGTCATTCAAGCATTTAGTATAATTCTAGTTAATCTAATATAAAACACGATAAGATAAATGCGATTGTACTACATCTTCAAATGGATAATTCATGTGCCGGGGAATATCTCCGCTTGAGATAGCAAAGGCGCAATTTGTGATGTAAAGACATTTTCTTTTCGGAATAAAAAAATATTCGACGATATACTGATTCGCATTCACGTTTTCGTAGCAGATGCAAACATTCCCGATACACGGATATTCGAGTGTGCATTTCGTAGATGCGTACTCTCTTCACGTACACTTCCGGAAGGTGATCTTATTACATACGTTAGTAACAAGTGTACTTTAGAAAACGTTAGCTGGCAGTTGGGTGAGTCAGTACTAATCGTTTCGCGACAAACAGACGAAAGGGTATGTATAGAACGTCGTTCGACATGGTCGCCGCAAGGACACAACAGTCTTCCGCATTTCTTGGACGGACCGGTTAATAAATTTTCACTCTTCACGCACACACGCGCAAACTGCGTTTCGGCGGAAACTTTAATATATCCGCATCGCGAGAATCTCATCGTAAATGAAATCCGAGTCGTCACGCTCGAACGCTAGAAGGAATGATAAAATTGTGCATCCATGGTCCGTCATTTCGTCCTTTTTAACATTATCGATAGTACAGTTTTATCGAAGGATTGACTCGTGATCGTCGCTTCGTACGGGAATTGTGTAATACGGGAAGTACAAGTAATATCGTACACACGAATATATTACATCGCTACTATTGCCGATCGCGCGGCATCATCATCCGGAACAGTCATTTCTATCCGAATGATCGAGGTCTCTATCTCACATTAACTGACACTTATAAACGATTTTACAAAGGCCATTTAACGTCTATGTATTGTGTGTAACATTCTTACTGCGGTCTAAAACGATATCTAAAACCTCGTCGTCGCGCTCCTGATAGAGCATATACAAAATGCCAATATACGCTTGTCAAGTCATATAAGTAAAAATGTACAAATATCAATCTTCGAGCTTTATGGCAGACACAATGTGCGAGGACGAGAATGTAAAAAAAGAGGAAAACCGAGAAAGATAAAAGGAAGAGAAGAAGAGAAAACTATCGTTAAATAAAATTATATCATCATCTATCGTCCGCAAAATGATCATGATCTTTCTTATAAAAGTCACTATTCTTTTCCAAAAGTACCGCGAAAACTTGTATCGCAAATAGATCAATGAAAAAGATCGTGATAGATCGATATAACGATATCGATCGCGTCTTTTAATGGAGAAGTATGAAGGAAGATCGTTTTCATGAGAACAAATTCGCACTTTATTTAATACGCGGACGCTTCCTTGTATTCGGAACCCTCCATAGTGAAGAAGTCTTCGAGTTTCCACTGAAGTGTCTCGAACGTCGGTCTCTTCATAGGATCTTTGTTCCAGCATTCCAACATGATATTGTAAAGCGTCTCGGGGCAACCAGGTGGATTCGGCATTCTATAGCCGTGCTCCACTTGATGAAGAACTTCAGCGTTTGTCATACCTGAAGAGAGGGACGCGTTTACATTTTACCAATTCGACTATAGTATTATATGACTTCGATCAAAAATTTAAATGGAATGCAATAAGGACGTAAATCAATATTTTATTTTCGAAATCTCCTTTGGCTTTTCCCTTAGCAAAACTGAATATCCGAGTCTGATAAATAAGACTGTTAAGAATTCATCCTCCACTTGCCTTTTTCTTTTAAATTAATCAAGCTTTAAGCTCAACTTTATAAATAAATCTGCTTGAGCTATTATTGTATGCCACTTGTTATTAAAAACTAAAAAATAGAAAAAAGCTAAGTTCAAGTAAAGGACTCACCTGGATAAGGTATTCTACCGTACGTGACCAATTCAGTAAGGAGAATACCAAACGACCATACGTCGGATTTAATACTGAATTTGCTGTAGTTGGCAGCTTCGGGCGCGGTCCACTTGATAGGGAAGCGTGCTCCTATTCTAGCCTCGTACTCGTCCTCTTTGATGAGCCTAGCCAAGCCAAAGTCCGCGATTTTAACGACATTTCCGTCTGCTACGAGAACGTTGCGGGCGGCCAAGTCTCGATGAATGTAATTCTGCGATTCTAAATATGCCATACCAGCGGCTATTTGCGCGGCCATGTCGATCAGTTGCTGTAATTTTAGACCTCTGCCCTTTCCTACAAAGTAAATCGAATAAAAAAAAATTATATATAATTGCGCTATATGTATAACGATAATCCGACGTGACTATAAAAGTATTAGCTTTATCGATTTTCCGGCAATATTTTGGGATGACACTTTGCAGAATTAATGAGAAAATAAAATATGCATTATATTAAACGATTTAGAAATAGATTCGTTCTTTTTTAAAGGCAGTATTTTTTGGCGCTTTAAATAGACGTTCAAATTTCTCTGAACGAGAATATTTCTCAACGATAAGATAATGGATAATTTTTTAACAACACAGTATCTCGTAGACTCCCTTGATTACAATTTTAGAGTTTGTGAAGCTTGAGTTTTGTTTTATATATAGAACATTCTATATCAAGTGAGCTTTTTTTATCAAGTTTTATCAGGTTACTCTTTTTATTTTGACCTAACACGATTTAAAATTTTCCTTGGCATCTCTATAGCCATCATATTAAATCTGTTATTTTAAATTTTATAATTGTAGCCTTATATTTACATTGAGAAATCATCAGTATTCCGATATTGGCATTTTTTACCGATAAACATCATTTATCTTGAAAGTAGGTATCAACTGTATTGTGTAAGAGAATGATGCGCACATCTTCAGAAATATCGTGGCACCATTTTCAAACTTAGAGATGACAACTAACAACTTACAATTTGGAGGCTATATAATAGATAGGTCAAGAAAAATTTTAAACCGTCAAGCTAAAAAGGGCCCAAGCTGATAAAAAAGGATGGCTCACTTGATACGTAAAACGCTCATAATTTAGTTGGGACAAAATAAAAAAGCCGATGGGGGAGCCAAACCATACCTTGCGTACCTTGTAAGTATTCCAGTAAACTGCCGTTCCTCATTAGTTCGGTGATGATGTAGATCGGCTCCTCCATGGTGCAGACGGCGTACAACTGAATCAATTTGGCGTGGCGCAGCTTCTTCATGATCTGCGCCTCGGCGAGGAAGTCCTTCGGGTCCATGGTGCCAGGCTTGAGGGTCTTTATCGCCACCGGCGTGGTGTTGTTCCACAAACCTTCCCAGACCTCGCCGAATTGTCCCTGGCCCAATTTTCTCAGGAACTTCAACGATGAACGATCGATCTCCCATTGGTCCCGCGTACGGTGACTCAGGCCTTCCGTTACGGGTTTCTCCACCTGTCGAGCAAAGCCAAACCGGGAATCAGCCGTCGTTTTTTCAAAGAAGTTTTGTGCGTAGATGGAGTCTGTGTTTTGTCGACTATCTGTTTCTTTAATGTGGCGAGAGAGCTCTATCTTTCCGTCTTTCCTCTTTGTAAGAAAAAATCTACGCTAAGCGTAAAAAGATTCTACTTACACTATGAAAAAAAAGAAAAAAGTGCTAGCACTTAACTCTTCTGACTTCGCGGATACAAACCTATTGATCTCTCCGTATCCTGCAATCGTGTATCAAGTAACATCCAAAATCCCGGAAGGATTTGGATGGGTAAATATGATCGCGAGATCATTCAATGAAGATATACGAGAAATAAAAGAAAGACGAAGAGAGAAAAATGTAATATATAATGAATGATATAAATAATAATAATACTAATATTATGCAGAATGTCTCAAATGTCAAATGCATAGCTATGAAAAGAAGCGTGTTGTGATTTCACGCGAATCGCAGAAACACGAGTACGTATATACAGGGTGTTTTAAAACCGAAATCGACAAATTTGGCTAGTGTATTCGGGAGATTATTCTAAATAAAAAAAAATACGTTCTTCCGTTTAAAGCTATCAATCATTATAATTATAAATATATTATAACTTTGACTTATTAAAATAAAATTTCGACAAACCAAATTCATTTTTAATGTGTATAAAATTGTCGGTTGCTACAGAACACATTCCTGTATAATCTCAATGCGATAACATGCTGATTTACATTCGTTTGCCTCTCGAATAAGAGAGACCGGTACGCTTTTTTGGGACAGCCTGTATATATAGATATATATATAGATATAGATTTCGAGCACACACATACATTCGAGAAGCTGACAAGCGTCTCGCTTTTGCATCAGTCACGACGAGAGATTGATCATGTATACATGTATATGTGAATATATAAGAAAAGATCTCGTATGTAAATTGTTATTCACAGGCAAGAGAGAGAGAGAGAGAGCGACGTTTCTTTTTCGTGTGTGCTACCAATCTGGATTCTGAATATTTACCTATACAATTACACCACCCTCTTGCAAGGTGTTTCTCTATGATGATGCTAATGAATTGATGGAATTGTGATAACTTGTTGTAAATATATATGAAAATTACATCGAATGTGTGTGTACAGAGAGAGAGAGAGAGAGAGAGAGAGCTTTTACACGATCATCAGATATCTCTAAGTGAATGACAATCTACTGTTTCTGAAACATAATCCCGTATAAAACGGGCTTGTGCTTGTATGTACAGGCGCCAGACGCAATCATAAATGGAGAAGCGTTTAAAAGAAAAAAAAAGAGTCGAGAGAAAAAAAGAATGGAGAAAACAATGTATTATGTGGCATATATTAGGACATTCAATTTACCAAGAAAATCCACCGGGAGGAAGGGCGAGCGATAAACAGACAAACAAACACAATCTATTCAGAATATCGAACTTTTGTTAAGTAAATGCTTATCAGTCAGTGCTTCAAAAATCTCTGATATTCTATCTCTCCTTCCTTTCTTTTTTTTTGCAAGCATATATAAATTTAATAATTTACATCTCGTTTTTCCAGTGTTATCAATTATTTCTCATTTAACCGCGATTTTCTAATCTAAGAATAAAGGAAACCGAGTTCGAGAATCACAGATATAAAATCGTAGATGTAATCGACGTATAATCAATATGTTGTAGATATGTTTCTTTAAATATATCTTTAAATATATTTCAAAGATAGTAATAATAATGCCAATAATAATGAAAAAGGGGGACAGAGGGCTTTAAAAATAAAATCTCGAATTAAGATTTATTTAATTTCTTGGTATCGAATCAGTTTCGACGAAGAATTGATTCTTTCTTAAATCTGACATCATTTTCCGCGCGTCTGTCTGTTACTAACCATTAAAATTTAAATATTTTATATTTACCTTTAAAGTCTTGGTTAATAATAAAAGAGTGTAGTAGAAAAATAATAAAAAGAATGACAAAAATATATCAATCTTAATATCAATAATAATAGTAATAATACAGTTGATTGTAATTATTACCATTATCATAATTGAAGAGCGGGGGGGGGGGGGAGGGGGGCGAATAAGTATCAATCACATTGTTGCTTTTGCAAAAGTGTTGGAGCTTAGACAGTTTTTTGTCAGTAGAAAATATAATTGAAAAGAATTTCTCGAGATTCTTCAATGATAAAAAAATTTGGATAAATTTCCTCCTCCAATTTGGGCGTGCGCATCTGTATATGTATGTGTATGTATACATTGTTAAAAGCGCAATTTCAGTCGCAATTTCAAGTCGCATTGTGTCGCTCTTCTTTGTCGCACGTTGTAATTGAGCACCTTATATAATACGATTCGACGTCCCAATTTCAATGTCAACTTGAATTTCAACAGACCCAATTTGAATTTCAACAGACATCATCAAAGCTGACCTTTTCGTGGAAACGTATCGCGTTTATCGTCAATTAATCGTTTCTTTATCAATAAAGATTCGCCTAAGTCGGCGATAACCGATACTCTATCGCTATATTCGACACCCGATATACGATGTTCTTTAAATTGCAGAAACTGGTGCTCTGTCTAAACTCCTCCTCCGTTCTTCGTTAAGGTCTCTGGCTTCTCGTCGACCGTGTTATAATTGACGTCAAAGGTAAGAAAACACGCTAAAAATTCTTGGATGTCATTTCGAGATGAAAAATATTTCGAAGAAACTACTTTATAGATGGCTTTAGCACACTTTTAAAATATCTCGAAAATTATCCTTTTCTGTTTATAATCAATCAATAGCTGTAAAATGACTGTAATATGAGATCCGTTTGCCCTTTAAACATGCGTATTCATTCCACATCATTTTACGGTTGTTAATTGACTTCGAAGAAAAAGTATAGTTTTCCAGTTATTTTAAAAGTGAGCTAAAACCATGTGAAATATTTTTTCATTTAAAAATGACATCTAAGAATTTTCTGCGTGTTTTCTCGC
Organism: Nylanderia fulva; assembly: GCF_048542155.1. Lineage (NCBI taxonomy): Eukaryota > Metazoa > Arthropoda > Insecta > Hymenoptera > Formicidae > Nylanderia > Nylanderia fulva. Next base: position 1,995,281 of record NW_028190698.1, read on the forward strand.
CTAGGACGTCACAATCCAACGAGGCGAGGATCCAGGAGCCTTAACTCGCTCGAGTAAACAGCAGGTCGTTCGATTATTTCTCGGTCGACCGACATGTCCAACCAGAAGCAGGTGTCTCCGGCTAATTGTTGAAACTTACTTGCACACAAGGCTTGCACAGATTAACGCACAGGCCGTCCGCATCCTTGCTATAGTGCTCCACAAGATCCTGCAGGTTCCTGAACGTGGTTCGCCTGGCGATGAAGAAACCACCCTCGTCCAATTGACGAATACGATAATGCTTGACCGTGTCACCGTCCCTCACTGCAAATGCGAAACGATCATCGATTAGACTCTGGAAGGGATTTAAACGACGATCTCGCAATTTTCTCAGTGCTACATTTCGCGTTCCCGGCCTGGATCATTATTCATTTGTTTGATATCGCGCGTCACGATACCAACCGGCGGTTTCTATTATCGTCCTATGACGTTACCTGAAAGGGAGTAATCGTTGTGTCGGCTCTCGGAGTCTCTTATCAGAAACGCGCCGTGATCGTTTTCCGGTAGCAGCAATTTTTTCTCGGCCTCAATTCGCTTAATCTTCCTGAAATACCATCTGCAAACACAAATTAGCATTATGACATTTATAAATCTATCCTTCTCCTTCTCTCTCCTTCCTCTTAATTGTCAACAACTTTGTTGCGTGCGCGAGTGACGCTTTCAAAGACGTTATTTGCAAAATAAGAATCACCATCGGTATAATAAGAGCTCAGAGTTCCTGCTTGTCAACTGTAATAAGATCTCAAACGCGTCTATATATAATATTCATAAACGCATGTAGCAATAGTTTCCATTATCTCCATGTGGATATTTTTTATCTCTGTGTGGAGATAAAAAAAATGCATACAGGATATTCTAAACAGATACGACTAAAATTTAGAGCAATATTCCTTAAAATACATTTAAAGCATATTTCTTTGTTCTCTTATTATTTCAAGCTTAAAATTATGACTTTTATATTCTCATAACAATCTATCTTATTCTTAAATCCATTATTTAACTAATATAATAATAATTAGAATCAACTAGTTGCATGTTGCGTGTTCTACTTTGCTGTTTTTATTGTTTGTTCAATTGAACTTCCAATAGCAACAAACTGCTGCGACAGCATGCTCATGAAATGGTACCTTCACACCAAAAGGATGAAAAAAATGTTATATGTACATAGGTGTGGAAATGATTTTTTCTTCTTTTCTGACGTTACGGCTAAATAAAATAGTGATCTTATTTACCAGACAAAAACGAGAAAACTATTGATCTTTAATGTTACGACTACTTGTTTATACCTGGTAGTGGCTGAATAATACCATGAAAAAGTTCAACAATATGGAAAAGCATTTCCACATGTTCACATAACATTTTTTGATGAGAAACATCTTCCTAAATTTTGGCCGTTTTGAGATGATCCTGTATATGAAAGCACTCGAATGAAAAACAGACTCACGGTTCCGCCTCGATCGACTTGAGTTTGGCGACATAATTGCTAGGAATATAACCCTCCTGTCTGGTCCTTTTGCTCTTGGCCAGCCACCAGTCACCCTGGGTGTCGTTGATGATCTCCAGGTGCTCTCCCTTCCTGAAGCTCAGATCCTCATCCGTGCGGGCGTCGTAATCGTAGAGAGCGACGAAGATCTTCGCGGTCGCAATATCCGTGTCCGGGATCTGCGGGATCGGCCTTATGGGATCGGGAGGTGGCGTCGGCACCGGATTAATCTGGGCCACCGGCTCGATGGTCTGATTGCTGTTCCTGTCCTTCTCCTTCTGCCTCTCGCCGATGGGCGGTTTGGTGCAACAGATCCCCATCTTTGCCTCTATCTATCCCGCTCGACCTAGTACAGAGTCCTCTCGAAGTGACGATTCACCGGCCAGTCAGGACACGTCCACCACGTCGTCGTCGTCGTCGTCCTCCTTTTCCTCGTCGCATTTAACGACGCGAGCGAGATCGCTGGATACGAAACCTCGTACCGTAAGAAAATGTACAATATGACAGTTCGTCGAATTGCAATGACAAAACGATCGCACTTGTCCAGGAGTCACCGAGTCGATCCGAACATGTCATACATACCCCACGAGGTATCTACCAGATCCGTGAGATCGAACCATAACTCCGGGATCTGTGTCAGCTGTGTCGTCCGGATGACAGTGGGTCGTAGGAGACGAGGCGCGGAAACGTCAGCGCGGAAAGGATCACATCCGCGAGGGAGGGCCCCGAGACGGTGCCACGCATTCTCCGGATATCCTCGGCTCCTGGGACGACGTCCTGTCGTCAGGCTGACAATACATCGCCGCGGAGCAACACAACAGCATGCGTGCGCGATTATATATAAATATATATATATATTCGGAAGAGAGAAACCTCCAGGCGTGGACTCTCCCGAATTCCGATCCTCCCAGCACGCGTTATCGACGGTCACGTACTAATCCGACAATCCGGAACGCGAGACAGATCGACGGCCCCTCTCTATCCGAGCGGCGAGCTTAGAAAGTAGGCGAGTCGCCAGGCGCCATTGCAGGGCGAATAGTCACGGATCCGTCAAAAGCCCACCCGTGCGTGTCTAGCTGTCAGTGTGTGCGCGCGTGCGCGCGCGCGCACAGGCTGCCTCGTATACTCACACGCCCAATTCGCCCAGTCGGTGGCGGTCGGCGTCAGGGTGTTCGATGCGTTGTGTCGTCGCTCCGTCGTCGTTCCCTCTATTTTGCTCGATTTATCCGCCCCGCACTTCCGGACATACCGCGTTCCTCGAACGTGACAGACACCCGATGTGTGACGGCACGAGAGCCTTTTCGAGCCTCTCGCACTCGAGTTTCACCAGCTCGCACAAACACACGCGCACCCAACAGCTTGCAATTGACGGAGAAAGCCACACGTCTCGTTCTCGTTCGGCAGAACAGGACTGGACAGGACTGATTTCGCAGGACCAGGACGTGCTCGGAGTTTAGACACGTTTCTCGGAGTCTGGAGCGTCCTGGAATACATGTGGCGCCTCCGCGAACAAGTTTTCAACTAATTGCGGCGCAGAAAAGTCGACCAATCTCGAGTCGTCTGTGAAAAATAATATGGCGTCCGCTATTTGATTTTGAATGTGTTTCGTTCATTTCTCTGTCGTATTTTATCTATGGTTATGCAAATTTGAAATATGCACGAAATTTAAAATAAAAATAAAATGTAATAAGATATTTCAAGTTTTCGGAATAACAATGCATATAAGTATTTAAAAAAATTAATACTGTACACAAAAATATGTATATATGCATTAAAAATATTAAATTTTCTAATAATTTTTCATCTTGGCACTTTTATATTTAAAATAACAAAACAAATCAATTTAAGCAAATTAATACTTTAACAAATAATATTGCATTTGTCGACCGTAAAAAGTATTTTTTCTGCAATCGAGTTTTATTTTATTTTTCTTTTACATTAAAACTAATTTCCTTAAACAATAAATTCAATCTTCTTTTTTGCATTATTCTAGCTAAAATTTATAATAATCTTAAAAGAAAAGAAGAAGCATATCAATTAAAAGGCACAAAAGCATCTGATTAAAAGGTATTAATAAAGATATATGTTATACAATCTACTGTTGTTTTTCCATGCACATATCGTTTGATGTATTTGCTTACTTCTCTGTGAACTCGACTAACAAGATCTCGACCAAGCCAGAAAAATACAGCTAAAATCGATTACAATCGCCGCAAAAATGGTCGTCTATTTTTACAGGGTGATGCGAGAAAAGATAGATAGGTCTTTCGACGAGAGTTTTATCAATAATAAAAGTGTAACAAATATTTCATATTTGGAAAATTATGTCTTATTTAAAGAATCTTTTCTTCTGCATCTTTTCTTGCTATTTTTTTCTTTTTTTTTTTTTTACTATTAATAAAACTTTCATTGCTGCGCATTATTATTATAGAGAAAAGAGACACGATGAAGGCACCGGGCTACTTTTCATGCATCACCTTGTATAAGTTATATATTTACAACGTTATACGGCAGTGATATAGAATATATATATTTATATATTTATATCTTTACATATCCTTGCCATTCACTAATATATGTTCTACGATACGCGCTGCTTAAAATTTTTTCCTACGAATCCCGAGTTAGGACTTGTTCCTCGAGTAAAACTTGAACGGTCGACTTATCACAACGATTAATCTCGACACTCTACTTTTTTATTTGTCAAAAAAAAAAAAAAAAAAAAAAAAAAAAAAATTGACAAAACTGTGTATAGTAACAACGCTTACAATCGTTAAATCGAGGAACGCGAATCCGTTCTCGCCATCATTCACAATATGTATATCTTGAAGAGCGTCGCGTCGTCTCTAAAAGACACGCATATCTATAGCGAATCGAGGCGAATTGCAAAAAAAGTGCATGGATTTTCGTTTCTATTTTGTCGGCCTATTATCGAGAAATTAAAAAAAAAATGACGCAGGATAAAATATAATTAGATTTTACTGCGCAATTGCGATCTGAAATAATTGAAACAATTTATTTACACTCGTTATTAATCTTAGGAACGAAATTACACAGCATCCTAATATTTATCACAAAAAAAATAAAAAAATAAAATAAAATAAAATTTGGTCACGCAAAAAACTGCCTTTCCTCAGAGAGAAAAATTTCTTAAATACATATCTTTTTGTGAAAGATTTCAGTATGTTTATGAAAAAAAAAAAATAAATAAATGTACATTAAAGAATTTTATAAGGATCGTTTGTAAAGAATATTTGTTTCTTTAAAAATACAATAAAATAATAATTAAAAAAAATAGAAAAAGGGGAAAAATCGTAGCATTGAAATATTTTTTACGACCGAAATTATATGTATGCAATTATGTTTTTTGATTACTATATGTTTATGTACAATTATTCAATTGCTCCATTAAAGAATCATAATTGAAAATAGTCCCTCTTTATTGTATGTACAGCAACATTTTTATGCGCATCTCACCGTTATTCTACAATTGGAGACCACATACTTAAGGGTTTTCCAAAAAAATGTCAATCTCACGTTTTATCCTATTGCCAAATAAAATATTATTCTGCTGCATATATTATTATATCAATTTTCACGGATATTAAAAGCTGCCTTTACTTAAGTTGTGTCCAAAAAAGCGCAAACGGTAATGGAACTTTTATTCTTTTATTTTTCCAGCACTTAATTTTGAGCGAAATTCGACTCGACTGTAACATTAAAATATTCACCAAATTATATAAGGGAATTTTTGGTGTATTTGTCCTTTTGTGTTAAGTAATTGATTGACGCAATTAACTACGTGTAAATAAAAGTTTGATATTGTAACAAAATTTAATTAAAAAAATATTTTCTATATGTAATATTTTTTATTAAATTTTAGATACTCTAATGAATATAATGTATGTATAAATGTGTATGCACTTATACACGCACATATATATACACATATTCGAGTCTTTTTATAATCGTTAAAAAGTGTGTTTCCTCATTTATACGTACTTAGTTTCGCAATTAAATGCTTCGTACCTAAAAAAGAATTGGTGCATGTCATGATTTACTAGCTGTAAAACATATATATGAAAGATTCGCCAATCGAATATAAGCAATCCCAACCGTTCGCGCAATTTTTTCGCAATTTTCAATCCACGTGAAACGTTTCATTAGAAAAATAAGGGAAAACGCGAGTGTCACCTTTCATTTGCCTTAAACGATTCTAAAACGGGCGTCTGAATCTGGCGGCTAGTTAGTAAATTACGCACTATTATATTTCTTCGCACGACGTATTAGTAGAATCGATTAAAATCTACGACATGTTCACTACGCAGAAATAGTGTTATTATGTAATAATAATAATATAATAATAATAATTACTCTCCTTTTATAGTCTATCAAAATATTCATCACAGTGCTACGGACACAAAGATTGTGTTCTGATTTATATATATATATATATATTTATATACATATATATGTATGTGTAAATAATCATTTTTTTTTAATTTTGGGAAAAACTCACGAGTTCTGGTCGCTCGCGTTCATTTGTCGAATCGCAGAGAAGAAAGAACAAATCACAATCGTGTAAATCACAAAAATCACATTCGTTTTTCCGGGAAAAAAATTGCCATCTTTTTCTCGGTTTTCTCCTCTTCTCGTCAGAAATTACAATGATCCATTGCAAGAACATGAAGTATAATGCACGAATAACTTTGTACTTTTCATTGCACGTTTACCATTCGATCACACTTTTCCAGTTTTTGATCTCTCTTATTATATTTCATACTGATACGAACGCGGGACCGAATTCGTCGACGTTTTTCCGCGCTTATATCACTTCTTTTTTTTTTTTTCGTTTCAACGTAGAGTGCTACACACACAATGGCAGTTATCATCCTGCTTAAAAACTCGACTTACTCTCTACGCGTGACTATATTTACAGCAATAATAAGTTGAGAAAATGGCCTCCCAACGAGATCGTCCAGCTTTTGCGATAAACTCCGGAAATTAAACTGATGATTAGCAGCATGCACTATAGAATAATTATTTACACACGCAGGTATACTATATAAGTATAGAATATAGAATAATATAATTATTATACATAGCACAAAGAAATTTGCGAACTTCAAGTCGATATCAATTATCATCAAGATCGTCAATTATTCGACCAGGAATAAAAAGATTCGATTTGTTGTACCAGAATTTTCGTTATGTAATATCATTAATGCTATGATACAAAGGAACTGATAGAAGAAATGATAGAACAAATCTAAAACGAAAATTCTCACTATATACTTATACGCAGTATTATTCTATATTGCAAGCGCGAATCATGGATCCAAATAACACTGGGAGCAATTTCGAGTTAGCTTTACGCAATCGTAGTGCCGGATTAACCTAATGTGCCCTAGGCAAATTTTGGCGAGGGCCTATGTAAGGCGAGGATTTTTTGAAAATTAATTAAACACATGAACACTAAAGAGAAACTGTAATACAAAATAATTTTTTTGTTATAAATAAAGTGTTTCTTCACTGAAGCAGTGTCTATATAGTTTGCCTATTGGTTAATCCGACCCTGCGCAATCGCAATTTCGAGTTTTTAGTTTTGCGAATCAATTGTGTTGGAACCTAATTGCTGGAACAATTTCATAATATGTATCTAACCCTTGGCTCTCCGCCAAAAGCAACCCAAGAAGACCTCGACTACTTATTACAATAATCCAAAAAAGAAGAGATATATATCACGATGAGTGACGATATAAATTATTCTTCCAACGTGAGCGGTTGATTTGTTCGCGTAATCTTTCCGCGTAATATACCCTCGCGTATTTTCTTCATCACTCCCCTCCCTTATAACCCTTCGCGATAAAAAAAAATTTTTAAAGAAATAATATTTAATAATAATTCGAAAGAACTATGTACACATATTTTTCGTCTTAAATATTATTACAACTATAACATAACTTATTCCTACAAACTGTTCCCGATAATTTGAACAGAACAAACCGTTTAGAAATAATAAATAATAAGAACACTTTCCGATCACTTTCTTCTATTATCATTAAAATAATAATCATCATAATTGTCCGCATCGCAAAGAGTTAGAAGAAGAAAAATCTCCAATTTGGATCTTGTCGAATCGTTCGTCGCGATATCATACTTCGACTTGAGGGGGACTGGGCGGGCGGAACGATTGGCAGCAGCCCCATGGAAAGTACCACGTGGCTCAGCACCTTGGCGAAAATTTCGGATTCGTAGGGCCGTGGATGTAACTCCTGAGTTCTTTCGGCGGTTCCGAGCCCAAGTCCGACGCCGTGTCCACGTCGGACTTGCGGCAGATGATCATACGGATGTCCGTATGCAGATAAATTCGACCCGACTTGCTGGACATAAATCTGAAATAAGAATTCATCACTGTCATCTCTCTTTCTTTCTTTCTCTCTGACACATCCCTCTTGGAATCATTTTTGCAAAAACTTATTCAGACTTCTTGCCTCTCGCAAATATTCCCAAAAGTGCAAGTATTGCTATAAAATATATGTATGTATTCAAGTTTTAAATATATAGCAGATCTTTAATTAAACAAAAAAGAATGAAAGATGTCAAAAATATTGTAAACATTTATCAATTTTTATATATTTAATTTGTTTTAATGCAAATTGATGAATTTGAATATTGACACGTACCTAAGGTGAACGAGGTAGCGCAGTGTTTTGTCCCGCAGTGTTCTTTGACGTAAAAAAGTATGAGATCGCGGCGGCATGTCAGATAGATCGTACAATACTACGAACATCTTAACGACTGTACCCAGTGGATTGAGAAGAGTCACTTGGATGGTGCCATTTCTTGGTACCTGATAGCCCTTTTTCTCAAGATTAATATGAGCCTGCAAATATAAAGATATCTTTAATATTTCAAATTATCAAATTATTTTTTATATATTATTAAGATATTATCTATGCTTGTAATTAATATTTATTATTTATAACAATTATATGTCAGAGTGTATGTTTAAAATACATGTGAATTAGTTCTAAAAACGTACAAGGTATGGTGTGGAGACTTTATCGTTGTCACCGAGCGTGTAGAAGAACACAGTAACTGGAAGCTTCTGATGTTTCGGGCAGAAGGAACCGCTGGCCCCAAGTTCCGCTGTGAAACCGTGAACCGTAGACACAGGCTCAAGTCTGCCATTCAACGCCGACTCCTCGAAGCTGCCTAGAAGAGCGTGACTCTGCGGTCGGTGGCGAGAGCTGGAGCGTCTCTTGGGCGTCTCTTCGCCGTCACCGGCAGTCTCTGTCTCACGATCTGTCTCTTCCAACGAAACCGCACCTGGACTCGGCGGCGTATTCAATTCGAACAACGCGCTGAAACGTGATAGATCGTTTTGGAAAAACAAAATTCATGTTGCAGCATCAACTAATGATGGCATCAATGAAAAATATTACAACTATATTTTTTTTTTTTCGATACTTTCAATTATTAATATCTTGTAATTCTAATCTAATATGTAATTTTATATCTGTGTAATATTTTATCTTCAATATAGCAGCGATAGAAAAATCTAACGAATAAATAATTCTGAAAAAAAAAAAAAAAAAAATTTATAGGTATCCAATAATATCGTTCACTGATTACCATCGGATATTCTTTTTCGCAATATTCCGATAAGCTTGACGTTTCGTACTTTCTTTTCGAGGAGACGGAATTCAAACTGCTGTCGTAGTCGAAGCAACAGCTGCCCCTCCTCAAAGGCGCCGGGCTGGAAGTCAGCGGCAGACCAGTTCTACTGTGGAACACCATCGACGCCGCGTTCTCCAGGGATCTGCGGAATCTCTCCTGCTCGAGAGCGGACGGAACGCTCTTGTCGACAGTCTCGTCGTCTCCCGTAGTCTCCGCGAAATCGTCCTTGTTATTGTTGTTTCGCACTTTGGAAGACGAATGTCCGTTCTGCAGAGTGGTAGTCGGACTGGTCGAATCGTTCTTCCGATGAACGGCAACAATATCCCTCGTGTTCTTGCATTCCCCATTCCCGATCTCGGAGGATTCCTTCATACCTACGAGCAACCGTCCGTCATGATAATTCTGCCGGTTATTTAGGCCCGCAGAATCGTTACATTCCCGATCGTTGCTATTTGTACTATGCGTTTTGCGTAGGTTTTGATGTGCGTCTTTTGTACTGAGCTCCGGAGCCGTTGCTGCAGCCTCTCTCTCCTCTGAAAAGTTCGCAAAGTCGATTCGTCGTTTCGCCCTGCCGTTTCTCACGTGGTGCAAATTCGACTGTTCGTTGTTGTAGCGCGACGACGTTGAATTGAAGCATTGCGGCAGCGGTGTTGAACTCGGTGTCGAATTCTCCGACGAGAATGGACTCTCCTCCGCCATCATGGCGAGCCTCTTATTCATTTCTTTCTTGAACAACTGCCGGAACCGGTGAAATCTCTTGTTGAACGGCAAGGATTCTTTCTCGTCGTCAGGCGAGATAGTTGTCCTGTGGTCCTGCCGATCGACGCTCGAAGAATGAAGATCATCGTCGCTGCTATCATCGTCGATGCTAATCGTCGATCTTGATCTGGTCCCGTTTGATGAGATGTCCGGCAGGCCCTTCGGAGGGTCCTTCGTAGTCCGTAGAATCGCTCCGAGCAACACGTCCGCTTTAGTGGAGACATTCCGCAAACGGTTCGCGTTTTCCACACGCGGATCCTCGTTTAATCTGTCAGCGTTACCAATCAGCTTCGAACGCGCCGGATGATAAACGTTCAAGTCGTAATAGACTCGATCTAGAGGGCTCGGCTGCTCTTCTGGTACTTGATGATCTATCTTCTTGCACACTCCGCGGCTGCAATCCTCGCAAGATTTAAGGCCGCGAACTCGGACGGTTCCGACATTGCGATTTATAGAATTGCTCCGAGCTACTCCTTCGTCCGAATTCGCGCACTTTGGCGGAACCTTCTCCACTACGTCGTCGCAACCTCTGTCGAGTCGTTCTCCACGTTTCTTCACATTCTTGATAGTGGCCCTTCTACGCCCCGATGGTGTTCTAGCTCGTAGCACCGCCAACACTTCGTCAACCTCCCGCTGACTCAACTCTAGATTGCAATTCTTAAATTTGATTTCTTGATTAGTGTCTTGCTGTCCAGTTGAATGGTCCGGCTGTTTCAAATTTCCGTTCTTTGTCTTGTCGCTATCGACGTAGCCCTTGGTAGCTGCAACACCCAAGACTCTTCCAGGTACCTTGCTGAACCACTCAAATAATCCTCCCTCTTCCCTCTTGTCTTTCTCGTCGGAAGACGATAGCGTCCACATCAATTGACTTCGCTTATCGACTTTCCTCTGGTTATTCTTGGTGGTATTGTCTTCTTTATTAATTTCTAACGCATCTTGACCAGTCGATACTCGCGTCTCCGCAACAATCTTATTGACATTCTTGGAGCAACTCTGATGTACAGGGCAAGCGGAGTTATCTAACTTTTGCAACAATTCATACGTTGACGGTCCAGGATTTGATTCGTGGAAAGGATTGGACTGAGCATAAGGACCGACCGGAGCATGACTGGACACATCGGCAAAAATCGGTGACTTGTAACTTTTGTCGGCATCGTTGAAACGGATCTTTGCGCCGCGAAAACTCTGAAATTTGCTATTCATATTGCTGTTTTGCCAAGAAGAAACGAAAGACCAGCTGACGGGAGCAAAGGTACTCCCGAGATTGTCTAACAATCCACCGCTTTTCGCGGTGGATATAACCTCCGACGAGCCACTAGGTTCGCTTCCAGAATTGTTGGAATTCTTAGCAGAATTATTGTAGCTTTCCTGAATCCGATCAACGTTGATTTTCGAATTGACAACCTCCGAGTTTTCCCCGGTAGTCGTACGCTTGCAACGTTTTTCCAAATTGCCCTCATCCTTCTCGATCTTCAACTGTATCTTGAACCAACGCTCCAAGTGATCCGAATTCAGATTGTTACGAGTCTTCACCTCGTCCCTATTCTCTGATCTGTTCTGAAGTGTCCGCGTCACGCTACGATTGTTGTTTGCCATCTCGATAGAGCCTCCCGAATTCATCAAACTGGACGAGTTGACGTTGTCTTTTATCACTTGTAGAATGCATTCTTGAACGGACGGCAACGGCGCAGGTTGCAAGGTCACGCAAGGGCTCTCCGCCGGGCCGCAGGGAAGCGATCGACGACGTTTCCGTTCACCGTTAGACCTGATGGTAGGCGATAATGGAGACGTATCTTCCTCCTCGCAGCGACAGTCGTGTTTGCCCGATTTGTTGCAGGTAGTTTGCAGTCTGTCATCCACCAGAGCTATCAAACAAAATGGTTTATATAATTTCTACGGTTTCTGAATAGTTTGGCGAATATCCAAGTATCAAAATCGATTTCCACCGTTTAAATCGATTCTTATTTTTCTGTATTTAAATTAAATATAATAATCTCACATTTTTTTTTTGTGTGTAATCGTTCTTACAAGTTGGTCGCAAATTAAAGAAAACATGAGAATTTGAAAATTTAATACCGTAATCTCTATCTTGCTTATATGCTTGTTTGTGAATACGTTTAATAATTGTCACGAGAATCAATTTATTTATAAGATGACGACAATTATGGGATATATGGCGCATGTTATTCATTACCAGGCAAGACGAGGCCTTCGAGGTTTTGCGCGCTGACGGATCCCAACGGGATGCTCTTGGTGGGCGTTAACGCCCTCGCGATATCTTCCTCGTCCTTCTCCTTTTTCGGATGCAGCGTGCACGTGAGCACAGGCACTTCCTCCATCCGCGGTAGTGCCCAAACTGTTACCTTCAATGAAAATTTACAAATCGATTGCATTTATCGAACCATCATAAGACTGTAATATTATATAATATTAGATAATAGTAGATAATATATATTTGTAACTAAAATTTTAGGCTCTCAAAATCATATTAAATGTCATAGGCAAATAAGAGTCATGCTTGGTACAAAGAAATTAAATTGGAGATACTGAGAAATCTTTAGTTTGAGTTATTTAATTTCTTAGTACCAAGCATGACTCTTACTTTCCTCTCTTTAATTCGAGATTTATTAAATTTCTTGATGTCGTACGAAAAAAAATCAATATCCTGCTGTACATAAATTAGTTTCAAGAAGAAATTACTTCTTCCTTGAAACTAATACGCTTGCTGAAACTGACATTGCTTATCTATTTTTAATATAAAAAAATATTTGTATCATGTATGATGCAGTACACAGAAGGCTTATGACAATTCTTACGAATTAATTTCACTCTTGATCGTGCTAGAAAAAAGTTTCTTTTCCGGAAGTCTGAATTTTCGTCAATTTATACAGATTTGCAATGTGTGTAACTAACAATAATGTTACAAATCGCACATTCTCCTCGCATACCTTGATGGAATTTCCGTCGCCGTTCCCAGCCAAAGGGAAGGTATGTTCTACTGGCGTCTCCCGGAATTTGCTGAGATTGTCCTCGGTGTACGGCACGATCCGGGTGGCGATGTAGCTCGGGTCCGCGCCGTTGCTGCGCGACCACCAAGCCGCGACTTGGCTGAAGTGCAATCGCGATCGTACTGCCTGGTATAATCCTTGAAAATTCATTGGTTCTTGATTCCTAAAAAAATTAAATACAAGTGTAATACGAGAAAGAAAGAAAATACATCTACTTCTTAAATTCCCTTACTTTCTAGATTTGAAAATACATTATTAAATCCTCGCGAAGAACTCGGATTAAAATTGAAGAGACAAAAACAAAAATATGAGCCAATCTCCAGAATAAATAAATTTTCATCAGGTCTGAAGGTCGAAAACGTCCCGTTATCTAATGTGTAAATTCTTGGATATGTCTAATTGGAAATGTAACTGTAATCTCTCTTCTCTCTCAGATTGATCATCTGCGCATTAATAGTTGCGATTAACTCATCTCCATTCTTCTTTTCATTTGATTTTCTAATTAGCTTGCGGCGGAGAACGGTAATATTTTAATTAGAAAATATATTTACGACTTACTTGCTCGGGACAACGCAAATACACCAGTACTCCAGTAACATTTCCGAAGTACACTTTTGCCATGGCGAGATGGATAAGGACGGCACGGGACACACGGGATATTTGCATGTGGACTTTGTCAAACCACACGGACAATCGCTGCATAGAAGCACTTCCACGCACAGATACGATCCGATGAAGAGGCGTTCAGCGATCTCTTGAATCAGTACTCGGTATCGATTGCACTTGAAAAATTGAACAAAAAATTATTATTTTTCCCATTTATTTTATACAATTATTTCTTACTTTTTGCAATTATTTCAAAAATGTTTAATACTATAAAAACTCTCTTTTTGCTCTCATTAATATCTTGAAGTTTCTTTCAATTTATTATTATCGTAAGCCTTTTGCTAATTCCTATCATTTAATTAATTGTCATGTACATATTATTATATGGTATTTTTTATTCTATAAATTCGTGTAAAGGTTGAAGTGACTTGGCTTAATTGGCGGACAAAGAAACCTCCTCGGTCGCTGTACAAGCCCGCTGGGAAAGCGGCGCTTAAAGTAGGTCGCCTAGGAACAACGGAGAGTAACGGGGGCACCATATGTTACTTACCAGATAGTTGTTCTCGTCGCACACGTGGTCGTTCGGAACCGCCTGCATAGGCGGTGCGCAGTGTGGGCCCTCTTTGTAGCCACGCGGAGGGCCCTGGATTCTCCCTTCGCACACTAGGACTTCAAGGGCTCGAAACACGCTGAGAACACCACCCCGGCCACCAGCCCCGTTCGGGCTGGAGGTGCCACCTCCCGTCACCGCGCCTAGGCAGTGCATACCTGAAATCCAAAGAAAACCAATGTCATTCGCGAATTTTCTCTTGGAACTTCAATTTATTTATGCATAATAAATTTTATTATTCAATTCATTTACTCTTCAATTTATTATATATACCTTTGACAGTTAATGTATAGTATATATCTTCAAATATTATTACCATATATCTTATTAAGAAGCTACAAGGAGAGAATTTACTCTGAAAATCTTGATCCTGGGATAATATTGGAAGAATTTTATTAGAGAGTTTCTCTGATTAATATATGTATTTACACCACAATAAAAATATATTAATATCCACAATAATAAAATATGTAGGATTAATTTTACTATGTATATATATATTAATATTTTTTACTTTGTGATAAATATTTAATCGTGAGAAATTTTTATAAAATTCTTTTAATATTATCCCATAATTATTCCATGAGTTTCAGGATAAATTCTAACGATAAGACAGAATTATCTCCGTGTGGCTTAATAGGGGAAGATAAATTCGGGGAAATAATATATATCTTAAAGATACTATTCAACTATTTATTTAGCTGTCGAAAGTATAAGATATATAATAAATTTAACAGGCACATAGAGATTACTATGTATATATATATATATATATTAATATTTTTTACTTTGTGTGATAAATATTTAATCAGAGAAATTTTTATAAAATTCTTTTAATATTATCCCATAATTATTCCATGAGTTTCAGGATAAATTCTGACGATAAGACAGAATTATCTCCGTGTGGCTTAATAAGGGGAGATAAATTCGGGGAAATAATATATATCTTAAAGATACTATTTAACTATTTATTTAGCTGTCGAAAGTATAAGATATATAATAAATTTAACAGGCACATAGAGATTATGAAGTAATAAAATTTAGTTACAGATACGTAATATGTTTAGAGTGATTTTGTGTCTCGCCTTAAATAAGTATTAAAGTTTCGAGGCTTTGTTGCGAGGCTCAATTCCTCGCTTGATTTCTCCCAATTAGGGCCAGTTAGAGACAGTTAATTAATTTCTCTTTTTTATTTATATACCTTATTCGAATAATTATTGTTTAAATGGAATGTAATTTTAAATATCGAGAAAGTGAGTAAAAGTAAGAAATAAAAGTTAAAAAATCATAAAGAGATTCTCATTACGAGAGAGAAAGAATTCAAAATGTTCAAAAAACAAAAGGAAAAGATTGATAAATACATGCAATTTTTATCGATACTTTAAAAATACCTTAAAAATGGAATAATAGATCGAAACCATGTATATACACAGAGAGAATTTTCTCTTAAAATTTACCTTGAAAATCATGATGATCGTGATATTGGAAGAATTTTATAAGAGTTTATCTGTGATTAATATTTATCACAATAAAAATATTAATATCTACCACAACAAGATACAAAATATGTTCGATTAATTTTACTATATACATATTAATATTTTTCATTGTGGTAAATATTAATCAGAGAAACTCATAAAATGTCCATGATTTTCAGCGTAAATTCTAAGAGAAAATTCTCCCCGTGTATTTTAAGTTAAAATCTGGAGAAATAAAATGAAAAAAATTAAAAGATAAATAAAAAATGTCAATAAATGTGCTCGAATTAAAATATGCTAAAAAATTGATGAAAAAATGGATATTTTCGAGCGATGAAATATTCATAAACGAGAAAGAAAGAACTAGGGTAATCCGGTGCCTACAGCCAATATTATCAGCGATATATCTACTTCTATAAATCTTTCGACGATCCTCTCGGGGTCTCTGTCGCTCGCTCTCGCTCTTAAACGAAAAGTTGTCGAAACTGAGCGAGTCCGAGCTGGTTTGACGATCTCTCGGGGTGTGGGCCAACGTGCTCGGGACGGCTCGTATAGGAGTGGCTCACGGATTTTTGTCGTCCCTTTAAATTTGTTGTTGTGTCACATCCGCAGGACTGGTTATAGCAGTCGCGCTTGTACAACACGTGACGAAAGAAAACAAGGTGCAGCGGCGGGTTACAGGTTCTCCGAACGGTTAGTACAACCCGACATCGGTAAAGGCCGATGCGACTTCGCTCGTGCATCGTCGATTCCTCCTCGTCGACGATCTTTCTGCGCCTCTAAGCGCTTTCGACGCTTCCCTATATAAGCGCGACGAGGCGCGTTGATTATAATAAGTCACGGGAGTGGAAACCGCAGTCTCGACGGAGTTCAGATTTCGCTGCTGCAAAGAGATGTATATACACGAGAAAATGAGCCGCGTGACGCGATTCGTGTTGTTGTTTTTACCTTGAAGGACTTGGACTTTGGGCCGGTTCTTCCAACTTCTTGCTAAGGTACACAGAGAGAATTTTCTTTTAGAATTCACCCTGAAAATCATGCTAATTATGAGCCAATATATGATATTGGAAGAATTTTATAAGAGTTTCTCTGATTAATATTTGCCACAATAAAAAGTATTAATATTCACGCAATAAGATAGAAAATATGTTCGATTAATTTTATTCTGTACATAATAAAATTTACATATTAATATTTTTTATTGTGGTAAATATTAATTAAAGAAACTTTTATAAAATTCTTCTATCATATGGCCCCAGGATTACCACGATTTTCAGGCCAAATTCTAAGAAAAAATTCTCTCCGTGTAGCATATCTTCGTCTCTTTTTTGGAATTTATCTAAACAGGCATACAAATATGCTACTTGTCTTGTCGAATAAAACTTAAAAATTGGAAAAAATTGGCCCTTTGTTATTTTTTTTTTTTTTTTCATCTACTTAAATTGACGTTCAGGGGAAAAAGTTACATCAATGTCACGATTTGCTCGTTAGATTAATATATTTAAAAAATTCTTTTATTTTATCAAAAAATCAACCGTATATTAATATGTCGTTTGACAATTTATTGTCAATAAGGCAGACGTTTTATATATGTTAATATAAATGTCGATATATCGATAATGTGGAGCATGTATGATTTATAAAATGAACAGAAATTCTTCAATTACGAAATGATACAATTGTGCAAATACAGTTGCGATCGAACAATAATTCATTGGTTCTGTTTCCCAAAATATTATTATCTTGATTTCGAGACTAATTATCACGGTGAATATTGTCGATTGAGTAATCAATGTGATTATCAATTACGATTCCATCTACAAAATGAGATAAGTACATATATGTATATCTTCCGCACTAGATAACATATTAATTGCTTAAGTATATAATTGCGATTAATCATATTTGACAAAGAAGCTTAGCATTTGTGGAGAAAAAACAAGTAACTACACATAAATAAAATAAACAATAGAGTCACGCACATTTTATATTATATTTATATTTATTTTATATACATGAGAAAATAATTTTGACATGAAATTGAAAACGTGTCCCTTTCCTAAAATTAATTTTTCAGATTCACATCTCTGTCACGTTCTTGAAAACATTTTTACTGAGAAACACGTCTGGCTTCGATTTTCGACAGACGAAGATATTATCAAAAATAAAAAAAAATAACGTATGAAAGGTGATATCTCGTGTGCGGACGAAAGAAAATTATTCAGCAGTACGGTAGGTGCACGCGATCGAACGTTTCGCGAACGGGTACTTAACGTCGCGTTATATAAACGGAAAGCTAGCGAACACGAGCGAAAACTCGAGGTCTCTTAATATCTACTCTCGCTGCCCGCGTTACGTCAGCGAAACGCACACGTTCGTGCAGTCTGGCTACCGTGGCTTTTTTTT
Source organism: Nylanderia fulva (assembly GCF_048542155.1). Classification (NCBI taxonomy): domain Eukaryota; kingdom Metazoa; phylum Arthropoda; class Insecta; order Hymenoptera; family Formicidae; genus Nylanderia; species Nylanderia fulva. Next base: position 2,013,353 of record NW_028190698.1, read on the forward strand.
ATCCTTCCGATTTTATCAGACGTGAAAGACGGAACGAAAAGCGACACGTGTAAAAATGGCGTAAAAAAATCCAAAGTTCCCTTTTTTCGCCCATCTCTTTTAAGTCGATCGAACGTCGAGAGGAATAATTCGAGATTGTACACTTGAAATATTTTATAATTATTTCGCAACGTATTTCTCGCAATATAATCGCGTTTTATTGAATATATATATTGTACTCGCGTATATTAAATTGATGAGAAAACGCTAAATCATACCTGAAAAATTCATTAATTCGGAAGGAAGCGTCTTTGTTGCGAGTGCATACGTAATGAAAAGTGAATCGCGGGTGCCGAGAAACTCGACTCGTTCCTGAACGTTCGCGTTAAGAGAGGGAAACGATTGAGCGCGTTGAGTGGAGAGAGGGGAGGAAGAAGAGGGGAGGACGGTGTGTATCGATGGCGTCGTCAGCTGAGCGCACCGCTCACAGCTGGGCGCGAGCGACGCTGCTGTCGCCGAACAGCTGATCGCGTCGACGCGCTGTCAGAACATGGCGAGCCAGCGCGGAGCGCGTTCCTCGCGACAAAGACCGAACCATTTTCACCTCTCTGATGATAAATACATGCACCCATCTTAGATCAATGTATCTAATATATACACGGAGGGAATTTTCTTTTAGAATTTTATGAGTTTCTTTGATTAATATTTACCACGATAAAAATATTAATATGTACATAGTAAAATTATTAATCGAACATTTTATATCTTATTATGGTAGATATTAATATCTTTTTTTGTGGTAAATATATTAATCAGAGGAGCTCTTATAACATTTTTCCATAAATTATAAAATTTATCATAATGTCCCATGATTACTATATGATTTTCAGAGTAAATTCTAAGAGAAAATTCTCGCTGCGTACGTTTGCACTTATGAGTCAGGAAGATCTGTGAATCATGTCGAGTTCTCTGACTCAGGGATTACGATTCCCTTTAATTACGATGATATGCGAGAGGCAAAATCTCGAGAAACTGTGTTTTCTTACTCGAGATAGACTTGAAATTAATGTTTAATATTTACTTTTACCCAGACGCTAAAAAATCGCGTTCCTAATTTAAATGAAGATTAATCCATCTGAGTTGCGCTCGGTAAAAACCTTTGAACTATGTATTATCCTTTAGACTTGAGCGTCATTTTGAGCGTACAAGCAATATTCACGCATATTGCGGATGCGGGTAGTGAAGGGGTAAAAGGCTTTTATTTGAGGACACATCAAATATAATTATCCCGTCCTTCATCTCTCCCCGGTAGCGTGAGTAATAAAGGGCAAGATACGCCAGATAGCTCGAAGAAAATAGAACTTCACATATATGACTCAACATACCGGGAGCATATGTTAATGACGTCTTAAAGACGTGCTAATTTTGACACCTCTGTTTGCTTATCCTGAACCTTTCTTATTTTTTATCTCCTTTCCTTCTCTCTCGTGCAACTGCGTATATTTCTAAGAAAACAAGTTGCGAAAAGGACATAATAACGCGCCGCGACAAACAAAGAAAAAGCCTTCGCGACTTTCTAAACTCGTTTAAGTTATATAAAGTCTAATAACGGTTTCTTTAAATTAACTTTTCGATCGACGATTTTTTTCTTTTTATTTCGCTCCTTTCGTCGAATCTTTTTTCCCGATAGAGAAAAAGACGGTGACGAACGAGAGTTAGTCTCTGTCTGCGAGATATACGCGTCGATCTTGTCCGTTCTTCGACTGGCAAAGGAACGCTTTCAAGACTGCCCAGAAATAAACTCGCTCTTCCGGTAGGTTTCTCGGCGTTTTACGATGGCGAAACACAGCACTATCGACAAGAATATCGTGCGTATTCGCAGCGCATACTTAACCCTTGCGCAGATAACATTTTATTATTATCGTCCGAGTTTTAATCTCCAACGTTATAAATCGCGAGATGAAAAGAATATTAAAAAATCTTTCACCAATTTTTCACAGGTCAAACGCGCGCACGTATACATATATACATACGAAGACATTTATTGTGATGTATAAAAATAATTTATCAAGATTAATATGTACGTACATATACATATTGCGCGAAAAGAAATTTTCCATGTAAGGAAAACTCGCAACAGAGTCGTTCGACTTGACCTTTAAGCTTCAATATCTCCTCATGGTAACGTCAGCTAATCGTAGGCTCGTAACTCGCGTCGTATTCTGTCCGATCACTCTCTTTCCCGCGTATGTATGGAAAATTCAAGCAAAATCGATATCTCCTTTAGCGCGGGTCACCTAAAACGAAAAATAAAAAAATATCTGGAACGTCCGTCTACCGAATGTTCCGCATTTTACCAGCCCGAAACTGGGTCGACTGGCCCAAGTAGCGAGGGGGTGACACGGTTTCCGGGCGAACCTATATCCCGATGATATTGGTTATACGATGACAAATCTTGTAACGACCAGATAACAACGACAGGGTTTCTCCATTCGAACGTATCTAACGTTTAACCACAATTTCACACGAAAGTCTGCAAGTAGTAATTTTGTGTTTTATCGCACGAAACAAAATTACATTGTGAGAGAATTTTCTCTTGGAATTTACGATGAAAATTTATGGAAATTTTATGAGTTTCTCTAATTAATATTTATCACAATAAAAAATATTAATTATCTACCGCAATAAATGTTTCTTTACATAAACCAAAATTTTACACGAAATTCCGCAAGCTCTCTTTTTTCTCCAAGTAGTAATTTTATATTTTATCGCACGAAAGAAAATTACACGGTGAGAATTTTCGCTTGAAATCGTGGAAATTTTATAAGAATTTCTCTGATTAATATTTACCATAATAAAAATATCAATATTTATAATAAGAATCTCTGATTAATATTTATCATAAAAAATATTAAAAAATATATCTATTATTTTTATAAAATTCTTGCAATATTTGTCCCACGATTACCATGATTTTCAGGGTAAATTCCAAGAGAAAATGCTCTCTGTGTAATTGTAAAAGTAACACAAAATAATAGGAATATGGTTTCTCGTACGTTATATATGAGTGGTGGATCGGATTCGAATATGTAAACCTACTGAAATAGACACTAGATCTCCCAGTAGTTTCGCGGCGGAATGACTTAATAAAAGCAAAAGCAAGCGCTCACACCGGTGAAAGTGAGCTTCGATGGTTCGGGGGAAAAAAAAAAAAAAGGATCATTGATCTGATTTTGTTCGTACGAGTCAGTTGCCAGATGGTTTGTATTTACGAGTCAATTCACCTTTCGCGTAGAAATTTCGCGTAGAAATATTCCTTTCTCTTTACGTTCAAATGAGCTTCATGTAGGACGCGGTAAATTGACAAAAACGCGAAAGTGTATAAAAAAAATCGAGATATACAACTATCACTTCTTGCATCTCTTAAATTGAAATCAGCCAGTCACGAGTTCTATATACAAGTCCTCCTTTACTGCACTTGCGGATATATTATATGTTTCTGTTTGGATTCCCTCGGGTCCTATGATCTTTTCTGTTGCGCCATTCGACGAGATGATTCGTCGAGATGCCGAGCAGCATCTCGTCTTGGAAATAAAGGTCCCTGCACGCTAAGGCAGAGCCTAGGGAAGGGTAACGAGGTCAACGGGTGGGAAGCAGTGGGTGCAGATCTAGGTTACCTGTATATTATGCAACCAACACTACTGTAATTTCACGATTGCGCGTGGTTGCACATGCCTACGTGCGCAAAATGCGCAGCGCGATTAAAGCAATCGTGCGCGTTCGGCCAATGTTACTATATACAATAGAAATATCCTGCACACGTGCAGACTTTTTAACTCGACCTTCCATCGATATCGTTTCACCGGATACGCCGATCTAATTCCAAAATTCCTACATCCATCCCAAAAACTGTTGCAACTCGCAGAATTACATTTTCTTTTTAATCTTCAACTTTAACTATAAATTTCGACATTTTTGACTAAAGAAAACCAAACTGACAATATTTAGAATATTATTCGACTCTCGAAATCAACATATAATTTATGTATATATCGGCTGTAGAGCGATGTCTTTTGCGTCAATTATTGCGAAAATTAATTCTTCGCTAATTAGGAACAGTATCTTTGGTTTAGATCTCTAATTCCTGTGTTCCCATTTAACTTTCCTGTAAAGCTATAGGCAAGAAAATCCAACTATGGGTTGGAGAAAGAAGAATCGTTGAAAGAAGAGAGTAGGCCGTTGCTTTTGAAACACTCTGTATACGCGTCCCCTGATATCGCGGGGCCTTACGTAATGTGTAAAAGACAGAGGAAGAAGAGAGAGAGATAGAAAAAGAGAAAGAGAGAGAGAACAAGCGCGTTTCCTAACGCGTGCAGCCTTGTCGAGGGACGACGATGCAGCGCTGCTGCACCTTCGGTCGCGGGTCGCCTATAAGCGAACCTCATATTTATAGACACTTGCCCACCAAGGCCGAGATCCGCAATTTTAACTCACGTGGACACTTCGCGGGACCTCGCACTCCTCGCGTGACGCTTTTTTTCTTCAATGCCTCGCGAGAGAGCCAACTGTTACATTTATTTTATCGACAATTTCGGAAAGTTCCTCCGAAAGAGAAGAAAAGGAGCTTACGTCTTCTTCTACGAAGAATTACGCATCTACATCTTATAAATCTCAATCAAATTTGAAGGCAAAATATATATAAAGACAGAATAACGTTGATTACGTAAAGAAATGATCTTTTGATAAATACATTAAATATACTTTATAGTTTTATATACATATATACTTGTATAAAAACTATATAGACAAAAATATTAATAAAATTATTTATATTAATGTAAAATAAAATGTGTTATAAATCAATCTATAAGTTATAAATCTTAATAAAAAGATGTGTAGATAGAATAGCAGTGATTACGTAAAGAATGATCTTTTGATAGAAAAATTAGGTGTACAGTTTTATACAGAGAGAATTTATCCTGGAAATCATGGTAATCATGGGACAATATGATATTGGATAAAAATTTTATGACTCTCTGATTAATATGTATATATTTATCACAATAAAAAATATTAATATCTATCACAAAAAATATTAAAAAATATAATATCTATAACTCTTATAAAATTCTTCCAATACCATATTGTCTTACGATTCCCATCACTTTCAGGGTAAATTCTAAGAATTTTCTGTGTATATATATACTTGCAAAAAAATATGAAGTTATTCATATAATGTGAAATAAAAAATATAATATAAAAATATGAATAAAATAGTGTACATCTATGAAATTTAGCACAGTTTCGCGTTCGTACGAGATTTGCGTGTGAATTTTCGAATGTTTGTACAGCTCATCTGTTATCTCTCGAATGTTGCAGTCGAGATAACTCGATGCGAGTAGTTTACTTCTTGAGAAGTTGCGAAGATAACTGAAGAAGGCGAAAAGATCGGAGCGTGAAGCTAACGGATTTCATCTTGCCCAGGAGCCTATCATCGGATCCTGTTCTCTTTCTTTAACGAGGCTGAAACTGCAACCGCAGATTCGCGAAGGAGAACGATCGGGGGAGCTAAACGTGTACCGCGGGCGTCACCTTGAATTTTTTTAGGTGCACATCCAAAACAGTTGGGTTCAACGAACGAGCTGAGACGACGCCCCCGTGTGTTGTTTTGACACGTTAGGAGAGAGAGAGAGAGAGAGAGAGAGAGAATGAGCGAAAGACGTGTGTATCTTTCAACCATACAGCCATAAAAGCTCAAGTGGCTCGAAGTAGACTCGGCTGGACCCATCAGCCTCCGAATTACATTTCATTTCTCTTAAAAGGTTCGGTAAACGTTTGCAGATGCCGACTGTACGTGGATATGATCTTTTCGAGTGACTACACAGAGAGAATTTTCTATTAGAATTTATCCTCAAAAGTATGGTAATCGTGGGACTATATCTGGTTTTGAAAGAATTTTATAAGAGCTTTTCTGATTAATATTTATCACAATTTTTAAAAAATATTAATATCTATCACAAAAATAAATATTAATGTCTAATTATTATTTAAAATCGAAGATAAAATTCTCTCACGTAGTATACGTGAAAGAGAAAGAGAGAAAAGAAAAAGATATTTTGAGTATTTTTAAATTTTATCTTGAAAATTAGCGTTCTGCATTTGTACAACAGAAATGAAAGATATCATTTTATCGATTTGTGACGGACAAATAAAGTAAAAAAAATGTGTGATATATTACATAAAAATAAATTTTATATATATATTTTTATGTAAAAATTTTACATATTTTATTTACAGCATAATCAGTCTTTCTTCGTCGTCTGCGAGAAATAAAAGTTATAACAAATTTTCGCAATTCGTCTACGACGTAAATTGATATTATCGAAGCGCGATTGTTTATCACAATCCAAGTGGCACAATTTCGCGTCGAGATAGATTGTCGGTCTACTATAAACTTTTTAATCAGATATCGTCTTTTAAACAAATCGTGTTTCGATTTACTTTGAGCGTTACCGGGGCATGAATTTTAAAGCACAAACGCGATAAATGTGTTACATTTCAATAACTCTCAAGTGGGAGCGAGTGAAAAAAAAAAACCTCGAATACGTAAAAATTATATAACTTATACTTATTATGCACGTCAATTTCTTTGTCAACTTTTTTCTTCGAGCACGATTCAAGGATCGCGCACAAAAAAAAAACAAAAAAGAATTAATTCTCATTTTAAAGAGACAATAATGATAAATCACTTTTATCGCGGATATAGATGTTCCAGAAAGAGTTCACGGGACAAAAAAAAAAAAAAATTATTTGCGTGCATTAGAAACGTTTCTAGTCGATAACTTGATACTCTTCTCACGCTAGAAAAGTGAGTACATCGAAAGGGTGGAAAGCGTTTAAAATACACGTTCCCTCTCTCGTTCTCTCGTACGAGCGAAATCCAGCCTCGGAGACGAAAGCCGAAGGAGGGCATCGGAGCCGAGGGGATAAATAACAATCGGTCGCGCCGAGGCTCGGCCAGCGACGAGCGGACAAAGGTGCCCCCTTCCGAGCTGTCACGAACAGCTGGGACACGACGCCTCCGTTCGGTCAGTTCTGTTAGTACAGTATCCGCCAAGGGCCGCGGAAACTCTCGAGGAAACTCGATTGTATTTCGCAAGACAATGTTCACTCTCACGCTCATTTATATACTTGGCCTCCCCGGAACGAAGGATGAGCCTTAAAAGGGATAAAGTCCCTGTCGGATGCCCTTTTCGGAGAGGAAAACTACATTGTTATATATAACAAAGGCTTTTCGTTATAGTTGGCCCTGTCTTTCTAAATCTTAATTTTATAATATCACACGAGCCTTGTCTTTAAATATCTAATTGTTTTCCTTATTAAAAAAGGCTTTTCTTTATGTTTAAAGAAAATATAAGACACGGTATAATTATAATAGTTATTGTGTAAGCCAAAAAAAAGAGAGAGAACAGATGTCTCTCGGATGATGCAAGATTATGCACGTCAAAGCTCATCGCGGAACACGGTGAGATAATAAAGGGTGTTTTGAGAGAGAGATTGGAAAACTTTTCGAGGGATTAGTTTCTCGGATCGTTTTTCAACCTTGATCGAGACACTCGGCGTTTAATCGCGAGGAATATAATTTCAGTCGCGAGAAAACGCTTTCTCTTCTGGGGAAGAGAGCGTCGTCCTTGCGTCGAGAAACAAAACGGGAGACACAACAATGAAACGCTGTCACATATACGGGAGAGAGCGAGAGAGAACGAACAGATGGGAGCCTCGCGCGACGACGTCGATGACAGTATATATATTTAACGGGGAAATAATTGTTGTCGCACTCACCGATTTGCAGCGCTTACGCGAGACAAAACTCACGATCCCACCGACGAGCCTGGAGTCGTTCCCGTGGGTCAAATAATCCCGTCGACGAGCCCCATGGCAGCTGACCGTCGACGCGACGTCGCGCGGATGATGACGACGACGATGGCACTCGCCGTTTCCTCCTCCCCGTCGACAGACACGAGACTACGGCACCGCTTCGGACGCTGACGCGTTTCCAGACGCGATCGGATCGAGGAAACGCTCGACCGAACACGGGGACAGAACACGCAGTCGTCGATTTCACGCGCACGACCCGCTCGAAGGTCTGTTACCAACTGGCGAGGACTGGCTACTGACTCGGCTGACAAGAGCGGTGAGCTCTAGACGCGGCCACGGCAGCCAACTTGACAGCTGATTCCTCCGCTCAAGAGTGAAATGTTCCTTCTGCTCCGTTCTTTTTCTATCGCATAGATATATTACATATGTAATATATGTAACATGTAATATATATCTATGTAATATATAATACATGTAATATATCTATGTAACATATATTACATGTAATATATCTATGTAATATATACCTGTGTAATATATCCATGTTCTTATCGATTGTCGCGTTCGAGAGTGTGGACTTTCGTCGAAAAAATAAATTCAAATGTCAGATATCTCTAATTATTTTCCCAAAAAATACACGTTCCGCGGAAAAACGCGATGCAACGCGTTCCTTCGACGTACGCGACTGTCGTAGAACTGCGTTCCGCTTGGCGTTTTCGAATTCTTCGAGTCGCACCGTCGACCAATCGAAGAGCGGTCAGCCAGGCGTCTTCGTTCCTATTGGTCGGATTCGAGGATTCGTTCGCGAATGCGAATATAATCTCTAGGCGCGCGCGCATGAAGAATCAAAAGTAAGTCCGCGATATTATATACAGACAATAATATATCCCATGTTCTCTGTCAAAATTGCAATATGGCGAGTGAATAATGACGATGTGAATAAAAGGGCTTATTAGGGCTTTGAAAATATTTCTCTAAAATGAGGTATTCCAGATGATTTATTATTTATTCTCTTCTCGATTCTTTTCCGATCTACAACTGACTTTGAAAATAAATATCTTAATTAATTCCGATATATTTATATTTTATTAAAATATTATTTTCAATAAATTATATGTTCGGATTGCGTAGACATAATTACGATATAACAATATGTAATAAGTATATTTTATTAAGAAAACTTGTGAAAATTCATATATTATATATGCATATGCGTATACTTTGTCTAATTTGTCATTTAACCTAACAATGCAATACGGGACACGATCGAATGCCTTTCATAAAACTATATATCGTCGATCATTATTTCGGTTCATATCTTTTCCCTTGATAATCATTTAAAATCAATACAGCACATTGTGTATATATAAAATAGAATAAATGACAGTCTGCGTAATTAATAAGCAAGGATATATGCATAACATCGGACTGACAATATTTATAACAAAACTCCACGTTGAGTTGATTCAAAACACTGAGAAAATATAGAAACGTAAAATACAGAACCATGCAGAAATAAATCGATCGAGGCTTCGGAAATAAATGCAGGTATTATATTTTAACCATATTTTAGCGTGACAATTGACGCCGCGCGTCGAAGGGCGGCGCTTCTCGGAACTAGCGGGAGACAAGTCGAGCCGTGATTGGCCGAGGCGGCGGGGCGATCGCAGCGCCGCTTCGCGGCGCGCGAGGGCGACGGACGATATTTAATTTCTCGCGAATCTCGGTCGGGCGGGATCGCCGTGAAAAATTGGACGTGAAAATTGGTCGGCGCGATACGCGCCGTACATTACACGCCAGGGTGACGTCGTCGTCGTCACCCGGGATCTCGTCGCTCGGGTCACGCCGTCCCCGAATCGAAGGAGGGGGATGAAACGACGACGACGGCGGCGGCGGCGGGAAAAGCGACGCGTCCCGTCGCGGCGCCCCGCGGATTTTTCCCGGACCCGCGCGCGAGATTTTATTCTGCGCATGGAAAGCAATTTTGCCCAATCATAAATAGGGCTATTGTGGGGGGATGGTTGTATGCCCGTGGCGCATTTCATACATCCGAGTGTAATGGTAACCAGATAGAGAGGCGCCGCGCGCGGGGGCCATCGGCCGGTGTTAAAACCCGGTAAATACCACGCAATTATTAATATTACAGAGTCCGGGATTTATAGCGGCGCGCAAAAATTCTCGCGGATCCTTCGACTCGTCCCTATTCTCCTCTCCCTCTCCTCTCTTCACCTCTCTCTAATAACGTCGTCACGCTTCGATTTCCGCTCCGATTTTTTTCTCTCCCCGTTTGCGTGCATCCGCATCCTCCCCTCCCCCCACCCCTCCATTTGCATTTTACGACCCCCATCTACGCGGAATCTTTTTTCCTTGTATTTTTCGTCCTTTTAATTTTTTTCGCGACGACGTGTGTCGATAAAGGATGTGCACGGTGTGGTTGTACGCGAGTGTGGATACGCGAGGTCCGACCTCATGCACGTCGCGGGTCGCGTAGTCTGTGCGTGCGCGTGCTCGGCCGAGTGATCTGTGACGTCAGTGGCCCGATCGGTTGTCACCTGTCAAGCTGATGCCGACGTGTCCCTCCCTCTCTCTCTCTCTCTCTCTCTTCCTTCGCCTCTCCTTCCCTTTTATCTCCGACTATCTTCTCTCTCTCTCTCTCGACCACCCTCGATGCAACCCGAGGACGCAATCCGATCCTCTCGCGCTACCCTCTCCCTCGCGCATTCGTCTTCCAACATCCCCTCTCGGTTTAACCCATGCGATCGCCTGCCCCCTCCCTTCCTTCCTTCGCCCTCGCGGGGATTTTCTCTCTCCCCTTCTCCGCCCTTCTAGCCCTAGCCACGTTCGTTTCCTCTTCGTCATTGTGCCAGCTTCCATCCTCAACCCTCTCGCACCCCTTTCAGCGGCGATGCCAATGGCGCGATCAACCCTTTTTCCGCGAGCAGACTCCATTTTCCTCCCATAAGAACTAATAATATTCTCGTCACTCGTCATTCCCGTTAAGTATATATATAGCAATGACAGTTTTACATATAAATGTCCGTCGGGGGATGATTGTCGCCAGAGGGTTTCCAGAATAAACGAGGAGATAAATTGAAAAAAAAAAAACCCCCTAAAAAAAAAAAAAGCGTTTTTTCCGAATGTCCTTCGCGTCCTACGCCGGCTACGCCACTGATCGGGATACCCATGTATCTCTATCCCTTTTCTCCCCTTTCGCGATCCCTCCTCCCTCCCAGCAGCAGCAGCAGCAGCTTATTCACCCTGGTCGCCTCTCTGCCGGCCCGAAAACCGAAGCCGAGCCTTCGAACCACCACCATCACCACCACTACTACCACCACCAGCATCAGCAGCCGCAGCAGCAGCAGCACCGGCAATCCCACCCTCTACCTCCCCCCCCCCCCCGTCTCCACCCCGATATAACCCCGCTCACTCCATCCGCCGCGACGACCGCAGACACAAAAACAATAACAAATCGATTCGCGGCAGCGAATGGGGCGGCGGAGCGAAGGGGGATGGGGTCAGCGCGAGGGGTAGGACTACTGTCGAGCCCCCCCTCCCCCCCTCGGGGGAGGGAGGGGGGACCACACGCGCGCGCGAGAGAGGAAGAAGAGAAAGGGCGAAGCCGACTGGGACCGAGAAGGAGAGAAAATCCTACCCTCAACGCGCGCCTCCGAGCCCCCTCGTCACCCCCGTGTCTCTTTCCCTCTTTCTGGATATTGTATAGAGAACGTTATGCTAAAGTATGCATGCACGAGGGTCGGTCCAATGGTCAGGAATCTCGCGAGTTCGTTCGTTCTACGACGGCACGTATCCGGACGACCCGGATATACTCGTGTCTCTCCTTGACTCCGGTATTCGCGGATCGCGCCGACGTCACGTCCTTTATCGCATTATCGTCATCGTCGTCGTCGTCATGAGTGTGGCGGCGCTGAGCCGCGACGCGCGTCAACTTCCGGTCGATCGGTAAGGTGGAGATCGGCCCGGCTACGAGCGGGGGATGAGTCCGGCGTAATGACGATCGGTCCGAATTGTTGCGGTAGGCCACTACAGGGGCGCCCCCTTTCGAGGGAAAGCCCCGATTTCTTACGATCCGCGAGCGTCGCCGATCGCGAGCGCCAAGCGCGACCGAGGAAAGAGATCTCCTTCGTTATATATACAGGGTGTCCGGGAACTAACGGACGGAATGATTAAGGGCGGTTTCTCTGATGGAGGCCAATTTGGAGACGATTTTTCCTTGGCAAAAATGTTGAGAAGTCAATAATTTTTTTCGATTGAAAGAAATGGGTTTTTTGAAAACCAAACGAGTTTGGAGTTAAAAGTCTAACGTAATTACATTCTTCAGTTGATTTCAGGTAGAGTTTATTATAATAAAATTTTCATTTGAGGTTTAGTTGTAAAGATACATAATGGACAAATATTGGAAAGTTGTAAAATATGATGACCTTTTTCGACATTTTCGCTGAGGAAAAATCGTTCCCAAATTCATCAAAGAATCCATTTGTAATCGTTGGTCCGTTAGTTACCGGACACCCTGTATATATTTCGAGTTATAAATCGAGAGTTGTGAGATAATTACGGTTTTGAGATTTCCAAGAAATAGAATATTTTTTAAATACTTTTATTTACTTGGAGAATGATAAAATTAAAAAATTAAAACTTGCTTAAGGTACACTATATATATATAATTGTACACTATATATATATGTGTGTGTGTGTGTGTGTATATAGATATTCGCGCTTTATTATTAATTCTCTAGTCTGTCTCTATTTCGTTTAATCTAAAATATTAAATATTATTATAGTTTACTTAATATTATTAATTTATTGTAATTTTCTTCAAAAATTAGCATTTTATATAGATATTCATATATGTAACACGCTGACTTTTGAAGAAAAATATTTTAGAACTATATAAATAGAGACAAATAAATAATTCAGAGGAAATCAATTTTTCCTTACTATCAAATCTCGAGTTAATTTCAAGGGATGATTTCTTTGCCTAAATCTGTAGTAAGCATACATACGGATAACTACGTAGATTATTTTTCGTATCAAAATTGAGAAAAAAATTAATTTTTTTAATCGATATTTTACGGATTTTACAAAATTATGTTAAAACAGTTATAAAATGTGTCGTGCGCTAAGTATGTATGTTTAATTTTTCCGTGCAAAAGCTGCATATTCGACGTTATCCGACTGATAAGTCTCGTTTTGTGTTGACTGTAAAATGAACCAGAAGAAGGATCTCATAATTACAAGTCCGCGAGTTTTCATTACATTTAAGAGAGAGAGAGAGAGAGAGAGAGTAAACTGCAACATCTCGCAAACATCGTATAATAGTAATCATTTGACAAGAGTGACGTAGCAGGTGTAATAATATTCTCTATTCGACGAGAAAGAAGTATAAAATATTCTAGAGCGAAAAGAGGAAGTTGGATTTTAATGATGCAGAACGTTCCGCGATTCCGCGTGCGGTGGAATCGGAAACGCAGGGCGAGCTAAAGGACCGAAATAGACCCTCCATTTAGAAAGAGATAATTTTTCATCGTACAATATCTTTCTCTGCATTTCTACCGAAAGTATGCTTTAAGACATTTGACCTCGCGCTACCCGGGATCAGATTACTTTCGCGTATATTGCTCGACTCTTAACTATATATTTCTAGAATATATTCCGTATACAATAAAAAAAGTAAAAAAAAAAGATAATCATGAAATAATTGTAAGCATTGATCCTTTATAAAAAAAAATTCCTTTAAAAAAGTATATTAATCAATATATTAATCAGTCATTACACAAGTAGAATCGAACTTTGAAGACGTTTGACTACTTTTTTTAATGACTTTAAATTAAATGCATGCACAACTTGAGAAAAACAAACGAAATTGCATAAAAATATAACAAATACTCGGTTGGCTTGAAAATTGCACGTAAGTATTGATTCGAGGGCCACTACTAATCTCTTCTCGTCCCCCTACCCTTACTCTTTTTACATCGCGCGGTCCATACAAACATAATGAGCACCGTTTCCGAGCGATTCAATCTCTTAAGCTTTCAGGTATTTCTAATTCCATATTCAAATCCGGTACGCGTAATCATTGTTATAATAACACGCGCACCGACACGATACATCTATAACAGATACTTTATAAATATATTAAATACAAGAATAATCTTTTAAGATAAAAGCCATCCAGATTGTGTATTTAAAGAAGAGCACATTTTTTCATCAACTTGTATCAAACATGTATCATTTTTATTATAAATCTGTGAATTGAAGCTCCATTTTATCGAAATAGAAGAGTAATTAAAAACTACAATAAAGTACTCTTGCGCGTTTCATTTTTTAAAATAATTCTATGAAAAAAAATATTACCCAGATAGCAAAGTAGTAATTTTGACGTCAAATTATATAATTTGAACGGCAAAATGATATATTTTAGACGTCAAATTACTTCGATGTCAAAAAGATATCGTAATAATTACTGTGACTATCTGGGAACATATAGCATTTTTTAGCGAAATATAAATTATTTTGTAAATCAAACAATAGTACTTTTTATAACAATTTTTTCGCGCGAAAATGATTTCCTCCCTCCAAATGGGATAAAAGTACAAAATATTCTACCTCCAACTCACTGTGTGAAAAATAGTTGTTCCGGCTGCTCTCTATATTTTTTCCACGCTAAATCGGCAACATTTCAGATGGAATATGGGATCTGGAGTCTTCACGTCGCGGGTGAACTTTGGGGTGACCCGCGTCTCGCCCGAAGGCACCCGATTCTGCCTCCCGGCGCGACATCGCAGCTTCTGCCGAGGGCTGCCTTCGCTCTGAGCGCCCTTCATCGGCCCGACATGCTGCCGCTGCCTCTGACGGCGGCGGGGCCGCCCTACGTCCCCATGGAGCTGGTGACGAAACCGTCGTCGGTCGCATCCACCAATGCCGAGGACGCCGAGGACGGCGAGAAGAGCACGAACGCCGAAGATGAGGACTCTCAGCAGCGCGACGACAACGAAGGCAACATCGAAAAGGCCGAGGATCAGAACGAAAACCAGGTAAACTTCTTCCGTTCTTTCGGTGTTGTGTAGTAATATTATTTTTTTTTTATTTTTTATTGTGTTTGTTGTAACAAATTGAACATGTAATGTATAATGAATATAATAATTATAATGAATATCATGAATGTATTAAACAGGCGATAATTACTTCAAATTAATTATTCTCTCCAAATTAATTTCTCTACTTCAAGTAATGAAGCATTATGACTTTTATATATAGTATATATTTATATTAAATTTGTTTGCGATATAAAACTATTTTTGAATACTTGTAAAAATTTGTAAGCTCGACCCTATAACAGCACATATCCCGAAGACGTTCAGAGAACATCCTGAAGATGTTCGAATGTCTTCTGGATATCCTCTGAATATCCTCTGAATATCTTTTGGATATGTTGTGCTATTAGGGGAATAAACTTAAATTTTGCTCATTTTCACGTACTCACGTGTCTAATTTTAAGTTGAATAAATATGTAAATGCAATATATACTAGAGTACTATTATATTTTTCGCATATACCGATCGTAGACCTGCGTGCCAACCGAAAGCAACGACAACGAAGATGCTGGAGATGAGAGCGATACCGGTAGCACCGACAGCTCACACAGATCGGCCAACAACAATCTGTCAATCGCGAAGCTACCCGATCCGATGTCATGTTTGGCCCTCGACAAGGTCGGAGACTGTGCAAAACTATTTTTCCCTAAATATCAAACTGGCATCATTAAACGTCAAAAACGTCATTTTGACGTTTAATGACGTCAGTTTGCTACTTGAATCTTGAACATACAAAGTGTCCCATAGAAAATTGCTGAAACTAATCAGCTGTCATTTTTTAATGCATGCCCAGTAAGCAAAAAATCATTGCTACAACGTTATTATTGCTGTCAAGTATATAGTTTTTAACATTGTATGCAACATCATTATGAACAAACTTTGACATTGATTTAGAGGTTTCAGTAATGTTGAAATTAATGTTTTTAAAATATTTTATTAATATTTTGAGAGCATTATGTTATTGAATAATATTTTTAAAACATTTATAAAACATCAATTAAAATATTTTTTTAGAATATTTATTAATAATATTTTAAACATATTTATACAACATTATATCATAACGTTTGGAAAATTTATATAAAATCAACATTATAAAATGTTGATTAAATATTTCTTGCTTACTGGGTGCAGTTATTGAAAAAACAACAATTGTATTGAAAAGAGGAAAAAGTCTACAGTTTTTAATGGATAAATAAAATACTTGTATACCAGTTTATTTGATTAAAAAAGAGTAATGAAAAAAGTGCTGATTAGTTTCAGCAATTTCCTATGGAACACTCTATAGGTATATGTCACAAATTGTTAACCAATTGTCATGTACATATTCTTCAGCATATATTTTCCTTTTTCGGTGTCTTGCAATATAATGTAAATTTATGTAAATTTTGTTGCTTATAAATACCTTTTTTTATCGTTAATCTTTTACTCAGGAAGGAACGGTGACGCCTGTCCTGAACGGTTGGGTGTTGGGTGCTTACACGGCGATGCTTGGGAGGCTGTCAGCAGCCACCGCGGCACTCGAAGCAACGGAAGTTCTCAATATTCCCTCCGACAGTGATTCCGAGAGCGAGCACTCGTCCTATACTGAAAAGTACGTAGAATTAATTAATTTACAACATATTTTTGTAATACAACGATTACTTTCCTTGAGTAAAAACTACACAATGAAGTCTATAACTCATCGGAGAATCTATTATTATGCCGTGAACTATGTAAGACATTTTATACATCATTCTTACGTTAACGATGACATAATAAGTGGCGATAATAAAATGGAGGGATAAAGTTAAAGTTAATGGATGACGCAATGTCTTTGTGACTTAAGATTAATGATGCAAACTGATATCCCTTGACATTTAAAAATTTCCATAGCCTCGTTAGGGTCGTGATACAGCTTAAAGGGTACCCTGTTGTAATTATAACGGTACAAAATTATCTCGGTAATTTTTTATATAATTAATTTTGTAATTTTAAAACATTCTATTTTTCCTTCCGCTGTCATTTTTAATAAAATTTTAATATTTTGCATTTTTCTAAAGTAGATTAAACTTATTGCTTGCTGTTTAATTAAATAGCACAGTTAATTAAACAGTGCTAGTAATGGTGCATGATTTAATTATATCAGATCGAGAGGCAGCAGCCCGAACGTGAGCAGCGTTCACCGCGGCTACTCCTGCGGCTCGTGCGACGTAATGGCGCCGACGAGGCCGGCTCTGAGGAAGCACATAGCCGACTGTCATCCGGCACTCTCCGGCACGGAGACCGGCGAGATCAAGAGGTGTCCGTCCACGGGCTGCGACTTCACGACGAACAGCAGGTGCGAGATGGAGACCCATGTGGCGGCCCACGTGGCCCAGGGGATGACGCCCACGGGAAAGAAGCGTTCCCTGGCCTTGCAACGCGTCAGGTATAGGTACTCGAACAATTTTCCTACATATATCCCTTCTGGAATTTTTTTTGTTTGACATTTTTTACGAAATGTCAAAATTTTTACGATGAAATGAAATAGAGGAGAGAATTTTTCTCTCATTCATTGTATATGTACGTTTTACATCATTCTCTATTTTGCGACTCAGATACGAGAGAGAGGAGTATCGATGCTCGCTGTGCTCATATGCGTGCACGATCGAGAAGGCGTTCCAGAGACACCTGCGAGCGCACGCGAGGGGCTCAGCGCCGGAAACTAGGGTGAGCTGTGCCGTCTGCGGCGCCGATCGTTCCTCCGAGGTCGATCTTAGCAGGCATATGCGAAGGCATCGTGACGACCGGTACTTTTGCTGCGACATCTGCATCTTTCGCACGGTACAATTGAAAAAAGTACGTAAAAGGAATCGCAAAATGTCAAAACAAACAATTGATCAATCTGATAGTACGTATTGAAGCATAAAGAGTCGACTGACAGATGAGACAGTTTCTATAATAACAGCACAGCATGTCCAAAAGATATTCCGAAGACATTCACAGAATGTGAAATATCCTCTGGATGTCTCTGAAGATCTTTCAGACATGTGACAGATACGGTTGATCTCTAACACACATGTCCAAAAGACGTTCAGAAAACATTCAGAGAATATTTTACATCCTCTGGAGTTTCTGAAGGTCTTTCAGATATATGACAGATCCAACTGATCTTGATTTCTAACAGCACACATGTCCGAAAGAAGTTCAGAAAATATCTAGAGGATGTGAATATTCTCTGGATGTTCCTAAAGATCTTTCAGACATGTGACAGATACAGTTGATCTTAAATCCAGAGGATGTGAAAGATCAGATGTATCTGTCATGTACGGTGATCGTTGGCGGAAAAAGTAGAAGATACATAAAATGATCTTTGATAACATGTAAATTATCAGCCGCTCTCGGTTTTTTGCAGCTGATCCAACACCGGCGCATGCACACGGGCGAGAAGCCGCATCTGTGTCCGCATTGCGCTTATAGGAGCGCACGTCGCGACAATCTGCGCAGCCACGTACGACGAGTGCACAAGAAGGAGAATCTCTACTGCGACACCTTCAGCCCGCGCGGGATGCTGATAACCCCCTCGTTGCTGGCCTCCTCGAGAGACACCACCGAGAACACCGATCCGCCGCAGAGTCCGGCGTCTTCGCCGAATCCAGACGCGACCAATTAGCGAAGATGCCCCCGGGAAACAAGGAGGGAAACGACAGTCCGATCGGGTAATTCGCGAAGAAAGAAAACCGCGATCCACAGGCTCTTTATACGTCCTCATTTTGTCAATATACTGCGATCTAGATATTAGAATTCACTGGGAAGGCTTGCGTACGCAAAGTGCTGAATTCGGTAGACAATCGGAATAAAAAAAAATCGTAACTCGTTCGAAATTTCACGTAAACAGAAGTAACTTGAGAGATGATGAGAAGTAAATAAGCGAGGTAACTTGAGAAATGTTGTCGACCGAAAGGATTTGACGGAATTGTTCTCCAAATCGGCATCGGCAAGGCTTCCCTTCTTAGGCGCTAGGGAAACGTATAGATTATTGCATGCGCACATCGATAATTTAATGTAATCTTTGAATTCTAACGAGATCTTGTATTAGCTATGTAAACCAGGTATCCAGGTGTTATATCGCGTAGCCGATTCGACAAAGTATACGACGATCGGCTATTAACCCGTTCGATGATGATGACGAACGGGGAAAGCTGCATGATGGTGCTAGAATCGTAGACTGGATCACACGGAGAAAGACTGAAAGTAGAAACGAATTCACGGCGAGACGTAACGTCGATCGTCTTTTATGCACGTTCTTCCGCACCGATCGCCGTGACTAAAAAAAAAATAAAAAAAGACGAAGAAAAGGCAGAAGAAATTGCAATTCAGCGAAGTTTAAGACTGCAACCCTGAACTGTTCCGAGGATTCTCGTTTGTTGAATGTCGTGACGTTTTATTGCATCTCATTAACTATTTCAATAATTGTAAACTCTCTTTCTCTCTCTCGCTCTCTTTAATTACAATTTAATTTTAATTTTTAAATATTAGTTAATTCTTAAGATATGCTTAAATTTTAGTTTTCTAGGCCTACTTTCTAGGTCTTGAGCCTTCACAGCCTACTATAGTATATAATTTTAATTGTAATTTTAATTTAAAAATTTGTTAGAAAATTCTACATGTGTATATATAGAGAGACAGACACGGCGATCGATAAATTTATGGACGTTGACAAATTCGAGCGGCAGCTCGAGTAATGCTCGAGCGCATATCGGGGCGGATGTAGTACGAGACTCGATTGAATCAGGCCAACGGTTAATGAGATCAATAAAAGCACCGAGTCACGACACGCGGCATGTCGCGAGGACCCCGGCCGGGATGGAAAGGTGCTATTTTAACGAAGATTCGTTTTAACGTTACGTATCTAGATTATAGTTCGCTCTCGCTGCACGAATCGCCATGCTATAAGTATATCGTTAAGTACTTGTTAAACTGCGAACACGTTGTTATCGTTGCTTGGGTTGCCGTTATCGTTTTTTGTTAGTACTATTACGAATTTAAAAAGAAATGCGATATAACGCAATACGCTAATATAATTATACCAAGTATTATAATGACAGGTCCGACGCGTTTCGTTTTGCAGACAGTATCGCGATTTGAGAATCATCTTCGTAGAATCCTTACATCATTATACATCTATTTTTATGAATCTCTAGCTATATTTAATTCAGTAAATCTATAAATTCAAAGAAATTCATGCGAGTTTGAAAAACCATTTTATTAAAATACCCATTTGTTCTTATACATAACACTTTAGAAAGGAAGCTGTCAAACGCGATTGTCACTTTTTGCAAAATCAAAACGTCGGACTAGTTTGCTATCGGTACAAGTGTGTTTCTCTCTTTAGGATCGTCCTCGACGATCGATCGTTTGCTCGCACAAGGGAGAGAAAGCGGACAAAAACTTAATGTAACGAAGATATGTGTCAATTTTTAATGTATCATACAAATACTACGTTGTAATCGATAAACGATTTTTAATCGGTGTGTGGCGCGAAATGCTTCGTGCGCCATGACACAAGAAGGTGTGTCGTCGAGAATGAGATTATTCTCCGTCATTACTACATATATACTACGCTAAACACTACGAGGTATACGAAGAATGCGAAGTCAAAGCTGCACGGCATGAAAAGTTTCATTCCAGTATATATTTTCATATTTAAATATCGATTTTTTCTTTGCAAACGCCAACTGCGTTCGATTCGCGTTTCGTCAAGAATATTAATGAGTATATTTTTTTTCCAACAAAATTTTTCACTATCTCGTTGCTACATTTTGCGATGACTCACTTGCATAATTTGCCAAACTCTCATTATTAGTTATCATATTGTCAGTATTATCTTCGCTAGAAGTATTGCGAGTAAATATGACTCATTCCGTGCCAAGTAGCAAGTAATTGGGAGTAAGCCACAATTACGAGCGAATGTGTGATTTAGATTTTAATTAATATTACATTACATATAATTACATATACAAATTAAATATTAAATTATATTTTATCTTTTAGGTATATATACAGATGGTGATTACTATAGTAGCCGAGATTATGCGTGGAAGTTGGTAAAAAAAAAAAAAAAAAAAAACTATTGCACAGATTATAATAAGGATATTAGATTCATTCGCACCCGAAGGCGCAGAAAGGGTTTGACATGTACCGGGTGTGCGGTTAGTTCGATCCGTGCCAAAACAGAGAGAATCGTTATCGCGAGTTATATACGGCCACATATACACATTTTTGCTTTTGTGATATACAATATTGCGTATATCGGAATGGATATATTTTATATTCGTAAAACAAACGCGTTTATTGGTGCAATAGTCCACGATATGATCCTCTTTAACGCGACTTTTTATATGACTAATTTTACACAAAGCGCTACCAGAGGACACTACTTACTTTCTCCCTTTCGCGCACACATGCGTAAGATGATGCATCGAATGCAATTTTCATATATTCTGGAATATTTGTACAACGAGTAATGGGTTTATCGTTGCGCGCGTAGTTTGCATACCCAGACGACGAAGGAGGATTTACTCGTTAATTTACACGTCCGCGATTTTAAGCGCGACTGGCTCCGTCCGCCGTTAGCATTTACTTCCGTCACCCTAAATATATCTTTCATTTCGACTTAAAAAAAAAAAAAAAAAGAGTCGTGGCGCACACGCAACTCGAATCGAGCGTTTCGTTCGTACAAGTGAAGAGAGCTGTCGTGAGATATCTATACGTAAATAAGGAGAGGATGCGAAAAAAAATTCTTTTTTCGAGAGAACGAAATTTCAGACACACGCCTCCTTCCCCGGCGTTTTTCCCAGTTCGCGAAAACCAGTAGTTTTCCCCGAAGGAAATAACAATAACGAGGACACCTCATTTTATCGTATCGTCCGCGCGAATCGGTCTCAGGTTTCGCCGACCGAGAGATTCATTCGCATTAATTATATTACGAGCTCATAAATGATAAGCAACACGGCACACCGTGTGCCGACATTACGAAGAGGAAGAGAATAAATGCGTGCCAAAGTAACCCCGATTACGTAGGGGGACGAACGATGTTTTACGGAAGAGGGAGACGAGATGCGCGAAGGGTGGGAAGCTGCTTCGGACGCGAAACGCGCGACCAATAAAATTTCTCGTCCGTTCTTGGAAAATCGGGAGACTCGTCGTGTTCTGTCTCGTCGAATTTTTGGGACCTTTGCTTCATTCATCTACGATCCAAAAAAAAAGGGAGAAAAAAAGTGTCTGTAGACACTGAGTATAACTGAGTTTCTAAAGTATAACAAAGCTTTCCCGAAGGATCTGAAAATTCGATGACGATCGCGAGTTTCGCGAGAGTCCGCGAATGTCGAGGAATTTGAGCCTGATCGTCCACTTCCACCCTTATTTAGTTGGCCTGATTTCCTTCATCGTGATAAAATTAAAAAAAAAACAAATGTCTTAGAATTGGGAATTATATTTAGGAGTTTTCGAATTCTATATAAGTAAATTGTTATATTACTATTAATATTAAATTATTCATTTAATTATGAATATTATTAATATTAAATTCATTATTCACAGAGCTGACATTTTTTTTCTCGCAGGGAAGCTAAATAAACGTTTACAAAAAAAAAAAAAAAAAACTAAAATTAATGAAATAATTTCCAATTTTAAGATGTCCATTTTTTATATTTTGCCACAACGAGGGAAGAGGGATAGCAACTAAATAAGGGTTTCGCTTCCGTGTCCGTCGCGAGCGTGAACTAGTTGTTACAATCTTTTAACTGTTGAATTTTTGCTGTAGCAGTAAGTGTCTTAACGTATACCTTATATATAAACTACACGATAATATATTCTATATTAATGTTTCTTAGATTTAAATCTAATAATTCGGACGGACGTGTCTGTACGACGAACGTCGTCGTCGTTTTGTCGCGTATAATTTTCTCTCGTAAATGCGAATCGTAAGACGCTCAATAAGTTGGGATCTGCTCGGAAACTAGCTCGGCCATTACGTCAGGGGATAAAGAATGAAGAGGGTTAAGTGTTTCAATACAGAGATATTAACCTTTAGACGAGTGAGGCGGATACTCGGAATTGGCATTTATTGAAAGTAAAATATTGCGAGCAGGAAATTTCAAGATTATATCCTCATGGCAAAGAGGCGCCTAATATTTAACAGAAGATATTCATAGAGTTGAAATACACTTAAGTGTTCTCCATTCTATTTCTAAAGATCCTCAGATGTATATAATATTTTTTTTAAACTAGAAAAAAATTTCTTATCTAGATTATTTGCATCTTTTTAATCGATTCTTTATTTTTATTCGCAAACGACTATTCTTTTCTCTATCTCCTATTATAGGAAAGATTAGATAGGTACTAAAGACGTCGCGAAAAATGATTGGGCATTAATAGGCTTTCTCATTCGGCGCGAAAGTTGCGAGGCGACGAAAAATTCGTCGTGAAACGTCCGGCCGGTCGTCTTAAAAATTAATACAATCTAAATGTGATAATATATTTGCTATTGAATTATGACGTAACGATTACAGTATAATTAACTGACACCGCGCGAAAAATGTACGAAGAACAAAGAGAAATGAGCAATTTTAAGAGTCCGTCTACACGAACGAAGCTGGATGTTACTTACCACGAGTACGGGTGATCTGAATATTCACCGTCCGAGGTCTTTTTCTGCTCGGAATACTGATCAGTTGAACGAGTACAAAGCGATTAGAAAATCGACATTGTCGAAATCCGATTGAAATCGATACGAAAAGAAGTGTAATTGTCTTGAATTAATTACTTGCGCTTCTTCAATGATGGTATTATTTCTCAAGTGTCAAATTTTATTTTCAAATCTCAAAAATTAAAAGTGTGACCACTAATATGTAATTATATACAAATTAGAATAATGTTAATAATTATTATAAGAGTCATCGGAAAAATATTTCGAAAATATTTTTATATTTTTATATTCTTCATTTTGCATAAATTATTTATATCGATTAGTTAATATTTCTAATTTGGTTTCTCTTCGCAAGTGATACTCAAGAGGATCAAATCTGAACAAATCACATCACCCTTGCTGACTCTGGCAGAAATTCGTATAAAAAGAAAGATGCGGAGCCGCATTTTGCTTGCCAAAGAATAAAAAGACTCTTGCGCTCTACGCATAATATATACACACAAATATATAATTATATAAATGTACGTGTATGTGTGTGAGTGTGCCTAAAAATTTTTTCCTTGGACTAATCTCTTACACTTTCTATGTCACTGTCTCTATCTCTCTCTCTCTTTCTCTCTCTCTTTATCTTGCGCCCTTAAATCACATGTTCCAGTCATAAGCGATTTCGAAGGACTATTATTGTAGTTTGACGATTTCGAATTATACAGATCTAAGACGCCTCGTACCTATCGCCATATATGCGATCAATTCAAATCATATTATTACAATCATAATACTAATTTTTTACTTGATTTTTAACATATTTTATTGCTAAGACTGCAATAATCTAGAAAAATAAAAATATGAAATTGAAAGCTATTTAGATTATATAAATTAAATAATTTAATAATATATGCTATTATATATATATACATATGTATACTTTTTTCATAAATATATCCGCTGATGTATATTAAAGATTTTTATTATAGAAACAAAATATTATTTTAGTTACATTTTTTCGCAAAATGCATTGATACGAGGCGTCAGAAACTTAATATTAATTTGGATAGAAGCGAGGAGAAGAGGTTGGACCGTTTATCAGCCTTTACCCGATAAGCTTCGCCAAACCTTTAAATAATATTCTATTAATCGTCAATTAATTGACACAGAAATATGTCGAATTAAAAAATATATACTTTTGTTGTATATGTAATTGTTACATATTTATTACAAAAATAAGCGAGAAATCATTGAAAATAAGTTAATTATGTTACATTAACGGAGTAATATTTGTTTTTCCCACCGCGGCGATATTGTAAAAAAAAAAAAAAAAAAAAAACATATGTACGTATGTATAATAGATATATAAAACTCGATTTTCTTCATCGAAAAAACTTTAAGCGAAGCTGCGTTATCGGTCGAAGGCTGGCCGCCATTGTTTAAAGATTGTCTCTCTGTGTTCCGATACATAATAGTAGATATTCCGTCGATCGTTCCTCTTTATGAAAAAAAAGAAAAAAACGCGAAAAATAAAAAACACGCGGCCAGTGTACGCAGCGCACGCATTCACGATGACTCCTGATGACTCGAGATAATGACCGCGAGCGATCTCACTCCTTTCCGCAAAGTATACGACGAAAGTAAACGCGCGTTCCACGATCTTTGCCTTCGCACAACCCATACAAAAAAAGAGAAAAAAATAAAGAAAAGAGAGAAAGGCAAGAAAAAAATCGGCACACCAGGAGGTGCACTCGCGCCTCGAACTCGCGCGCTTGAATATTTTTTTACGATTTTATGGCCTAAGCGTTCGGCGACGCGCCGAAAAAGTAGGTAACTCTTTACGGGTCTGCCGCGTTTCGATTCTCAAATCGATCGCGATAAATTAATCTTATAGGGAGAATTGTAAGAAAAAGCGAGTCGCTCGCGGGAATATATAATTTTCTCGCGTGACTCTCGACCGATGAACGTCGGTGATCTCGTATGACCTTTGCATAAAAAATTTAGAATCTTGCAATAAATACTCCTCTAATCTCCTTGGAGAGATAATAAGTCATTTATATTTATAGAATTTTTGTAAAAAAAAAAAAAAAACAATTCTTTCCTTTTTATTATTTTCTTTTCAATTTCTTATATTTTTTCCTTCGTGTTCTTAATTTATTTCTCATCACCTATTGTAATTATTCTCTTCAATAATTATTATTTAACTTTAATTATTATATTAATTTAATAATATTTTAATTTTAATGCAAACAGAGTTTAAAATTTGGATGAGCGAAAAATAAGAAAAAAAATGCCTCTTAGAAACGTCGTTTATTACCCTCCCAAAAATTGATTATACAGTATTACTATCTATCTTATATTTACATCTGCGATGCAAAAACATCCTGTGTTATTGAATCTTTGCCAAGAGATCATCAACGATCATTGGATGCATTTCGTCACGCGTTCTTACGTATACGGCCGCTAACATAAATGCGTGCATGCGTGCGTGCGTACCTGCTTCTATATAAACGATCAATCTTAAGGAACTAATTAACGAATAAATAGTTAAACTTGTCGTCACCATTGTGATTTAAGATAGTAGAAATACCCGCGCAAGTCGCTTGACAGTGCAGGTGCAACTGATGGTGTTTCGTCCAAAAAAAAGGAAAAAAATTATTTGTCGAGAGAGGAAAATTCCAAAAAATAGTTATTGAACGCCAAAATTTTTTAATCGACTTTAACAAAATCGACAACAAAAAATGAGACATTGTAATAAAGAAATGTCCAGTGATATCTATACAATCGCGGCGCGGAAGAGCTGCCATTTAGAAAAAAAATATAGACATCTCGTATTTTTTGTTATGAGAGAAGAAATGTATTATTTTAATTTTGACACATCTAATTAGCATTTCCTCTTTATATTCTCTTGTATTTGTAACGCGAAAGATTTGTTTGCGCGCGATTTCTATATTTTATTATTTTAATATATTAATATTTAAGACTCTAAATAGTGATATATTGTATAGCTTGCACCTGCATAAAAGACTCTCGGCGGGAAAACGTTTACCTGTTTGTATAGCCAAAGTCGTTATTTGTCTTTGGCACGATAAAAATCTTAATAAAGGTTTCATTAAAATATCTTTTGTAGAGTGACATTTCTCGTCACACATATATTCTCCACTATTCTATTAAATTATTTCAATTTTAAAGTTTTCATTCAAATATATAAATTATCCAAACAATTTCTTTTCATTTCAGAAGTACATTCTTTAATTTCCATTTGCAATGTCTATTTTTTAAAATCATTTCTTTATTATATATATATATACTAAAAATAATTCTTTATTATATATATATATATATACTAAAAATAATTGCAATTAAAGAATGTATTTATAAGCTATTTTTTATTCTATATATTATTTCTGTTATTTACAATATTTTATATAATGATCTTCGTAAACTGCATTTATTTTGATAAGACAATTAATTACAAAATATGAATTAAGATTATAAATATAGTTATTAAGGTTATATAGTAATTAAGGTTATAAATAGTTGAATCGCAATTGCACAAATTCTGAGAAAAAAATTAAAGAAGAAACCTCTAAAATCCGAGAAAGAAATTAGGTTACTTACTTGCGATTTACGTGATTCTACGTCTTATTAATTCGAATAAAAAAGGAACGCTATTAAATCAATTCAATCTATAAGTTAATTGCACTTTCTAATTAATGAACTTTCACACAAATTTTCTTTACACGTTGCACCGAGTTTCCAATTAGTTTTCCCAAACTCACATTCCACGTGCAGTTGCAGTGGCGGCCGCAATTGATGCCGGCGGTGGCGTTGGCCTCCATGTCATCTCTCCCCTCCATCCTCCACTGCGGGAGCCGAATAGATATGTGTGGGCGACGAGAGCGGACTGGCGGACTCTCCGCCGAGCGGAGCCGCGTCAGTGGAGAGACACGACTCGCGCTGTCAAGTCGAACGATGACGCGCCGCTCGCTCTCTCGGCCGCATTTTTTATCTTATCTCGGCAACACGTCGTCTTTATCCCCGCAAATGTAACCGCGACGTCAACGCGATGTTTGGTGCGCGTGAGAAAAGAAAACGGAAATCATCATCGTTATCATTATTATCGGCGACACGTCGTCAACGTGTGGGTTCTTACATTTCGAAGGATCCCCGAAAAAATACGAAAACAAGCTCCGAGAAGAGAAAGGAGGAGAGAACTGCGCTCGCGCAAGCCATAAAAATCTAGGGTCGCCTGTTGACGCGGCTACAATTGTGCGTGTAGGTATATGTGTGTGAGTGAGTGTGTGAATGCGTGTGTTATTGTGCGTCTTTCTCCGATCGCGCCGAGTGTCTCTTTAATTTATTATCGCTCTCGGCCAGCTCGTACTAGGCTCTCGCTTTGTTCCTTCTAACGTGAGAATTCGATGTGTTTAAATTCTGATTTTAATTTAAAAAAATAAATAAAAGTAAAAATATATAGCGTACGTTGACCTATCATCTTTGACAGATGTTTCTCGATATTTGGTTCTTCTCTTGTTTTTTATATATAGAAACGCATAACAGGGCCACTAATTTTTCTTCGTGCAAACACACGTGAATTTTGCATAAACGCAGAATTTAAGAAGTTGCGGATGATACACACACACACATGCACACGTGTGATAGTGTATATGTGATGCGCGCGAATATAATGAGTCACGTGCTGGTGAAAAGGATAGACGTGATGAATCCACATCGCGGACGAAACGTGAATGAATGATTGAGGGACAAACGTTGACCCGCATAGCTTCGCGATTATTATTCGAAAAAAAGAAGGAAATAAAATGTTGTAATCTCGATTTAACGCGGTGGTTACCCACGAGGAACGGGAGCGGTTGTTCAGAAAGGAAGACTGGTCACAGGAAGGGACAGACGTACCGTGACGACAATCATCAGGTAGGTTTCTGACCTGCGTTACTAACGGACAAGAAGAGCGGAATTTCTAGCCGGAGGCTATACAAATGTCACCCTCTCGAGATCGAATTTATGCGAATTCTTTCGAAAAAATATTTATACAAATCAATTCGGTCTCCCTCGTTCGAAATTTTAATTCTTCTGTTAATGAACAAATATTACACAAAGCAATTTTAGTTGTCAGAAATA
Source organism: Nylanderia fulva (assembly GCF_048542155.1). Classification (NCBI taxonomy): domain Eukaryota; kingdom Metazoa; phylum Arthropoda; class Insecta; order Hymenoptera; family Formicidae; genus Nylanderia; species Nylanderia fulva. The sequence continues at coordinate 2,042,120 of NW_028190698.1, forward strand.
TGTAGGAATCGTCTCTCCGCTCAAAATAAAATACAGAGGGCCATTATTATGTTTCGAAACCTTCTAAAATAGAATGAAAAAGAATGTTCGATGTCCAACTGTGCAATGTATCGAAAACGAGTTGGTGCCTGGATATTCATTGGTGAAAAATTATGCATCGACGGAAGAGTTAAAATTACGTTACTCCGAAAATTTGTCATTCTTATTTTATTTATATTAATATATAATTAAAACGACACATTATAAGTTGGCATATTTTAATTTTCGAAAGTTCCTGCACTGAATAAATCTTTCTCAATTTTTTTTTCATGAGATCACAGTGTTTTTTTCATCAGGAATTCAATTAATACATAATTAGCATTTGATTAAATTTAAATTCTTCTCGAGAAAAATTATTCGCGATTCTTGCTTCGATTTGAAGTCGATATTAAAATTGCTCACTAAATTTTCTTAAGCAAAATTTAATTCTAATCTAAATTGTCCAAAATAGAAAAACGTTTCCTCGTCCGCGAGATATGGAAAAATAGACATAATCATACTTAAGTGTTTCTCATATAATAATAATTAGTGCTGTAATTGTCTGCGACTCGTTTATCGAGCTCCATTGTAAAGCCCGCACGATGTTGTCGTTAATTACATCGGTTGCAATACTTTCTAGGTGTTTCGTAACGAGCTATATGTATCTCAAACAGTGTCTATGACTCAAATGACAAAAATGTTTAATTATGTAACGCGTTATCTATAATACCTAAAATCGTATTAAGATGATTATAATATCTAACGCAGCGCATTATCGGTCATTTAAATTAAAATGACCTTTATTCTACATTCTCTCTCTGAGGGAATTGATTCACATTCGATATTTTATTTCGACATTTCGAAGCTCATTAAATCGTTATTACTAAATCTATTCATTTTACCTTAATCAATAGCTCGTCTCTTCAGTATCTCTCCCAGCTCGAAATGTGTCTTCTTATCTCACGGAAATTATTAGATGATAACGTATCCATATCATTCTTATCGTATATATATTGCAGTTTAGTAATTCAAAGAAACTAACGATGATGCGTCGAATATGATTCATACTTTTCATTGAAACAAAGATGTCACAAAGATTCTCCGTTTCTTTCTTCTTTTTCCTAAAAAATTAATTCATAATATTAGAAGAGAAAATCAGGATATGCGAATTAATATAATATACGTACAACGAGATCACATGCGGAACACTGTATTTTAGACATAATTTATTCGAAACTGCGATGTGCATCCATAATTTATTTTTACATAATACTCTACACTCAGTACGGGCCGATTTCATTTGAAACGTGGAAAATGCAGGTGACAGACCGAGTAGGCGCGACAATATATGTGAAATTAAAGTGCAGATATTAAAACAGATGGATGCGCGACACTATCTCATCAGTCAGCTGAAATAAAAGCCGGAAACTACAGGCGTCGGTATCGGCTTTCGGAACGATGACTCATACTGGGACAATTCATAATTTCCTTTCTGTTTGCGTCGCTCATATGCTCTGTCATGCGTCTCCAGCGCGGAGAAACAATTTGATTAATCCTGGAAGCGGACAATAGATGGGAGATCCGGTTAATAACGGTACTCGGGAGACCCAGTTTTCTCATCTGAACGTTTCTCTTTTTTTACGAGGACTATAATTTTCGATAATAAAATATGTTAGATGACAAGAGAAAACTTGCTTTATCTTCTGGTGATTGTTTGTATATCATCCCTTTAAATCTAAAGCTGTGTCCTCATTGGAGCAACTTTTTGTTCATGTTCCAGGTTTCTTAAAAAAGTTGCTAGTTGTTGCCGAAAGTTTTTTAAAGTTTCTTACTGTTTTTGTTGTGTGTTTCCATTTGAAACGATAAAAATAAAAGAAAATGCAAAAGAATAAGTCCTTCAATGTGGACCTTCAATTTTCAGTGACACAGTCGCGGTTAAAACTGGAATAGGAACAAAACCCAAATGTTCCTGTAATTATGTTTCTTTAATATGGCAACAAAATGTTGCCGCAACATTGACATGTATCAAATTATTTTGAAACATTTAGCAACAATAATAAGCGACAAAAAGTTGCTCGTTCGACAACTGTTGTTGCTGGCAACAGAATATCAACATAAAATTGCTCGTTGTTGCTCTAGTGAGGACGCAGCTTAAAGCTCGTATTGGTTTAAAATTGATATAAATTCGAACCGCCTAAAAAAATGAGAGGAACTCTCATATGTCTCAGGATCTCAATGGGTTAGCGTCGAAGAATACCGAGAACACTCATTTCTGGAGCGACATTACTGCCGGCCTAATTGGAGGAAGTCGCGATGGAGGTGAAACCAATACCGAAACCGCGATCGATTCTGCCCGAGAGCAGGCCGGTACCGGCGCCCCGGAGAATCCTGACGTCGACCACCACCTCGCCGATGGCGCGTTCCAGCAGTCCAACCAGCGAGTCCGGTCAATCCGAGAAGAGCGACGACCAGAGGTCGACCGGGGAGAGCACTCGCGGCAATCACGAGTTCTTCCGCAATCTCAGCACGAGCTCGCGCCAGTTGAAGGACGAGATTTCGGAGAAAGTAACGGTGAAGGGGCGCGCCGTCATCTCCAGCACGCGAAACGCCAGCATTCGGTTGGAGAGGTCGGTGAAGAACCTGTTAACGCGACGATTGTCTTCTCTGAATCAAGACGACGTGGTCGGCCAGGGCAACGTCGTCCAGAAGAAGCTCAACGATCCGGCCGAGGAGGACAGATGCGTGTCAATGCCGGCAGACGACATTTTCAGCAGTATCTCGTTTTACAGTCCGTTAAGTGGCAATCTCAGGAGTGTGAAGAACGAGGAGGATTTATCCGCCAGGCACAGCCCGCCGCCTCCGGTTTATCCGCCGCCTCCACTTCCGGACGAGTCTATCTACGACGAGCTGCAATCCGTCACGTCGGGAAGTAGTGGCCGATACGACACTCTCAGTTCCACGGTGTCCGACAAAGTCGAGCGGGACTTTCCCGAGTCGTTCAATCTTCTCAGCTTCGCGCGAAATCAGGTAAAATCATCCTTAAGTCTCATCTTACTTTCTTCTTGTGATTTCTTGTCTCATTCCATTATTGCTGAAACATTCAATTATCAAGCTTGAAACGTTTATAAAAATTCGTTCATTGCATTTAATCAAATTAAAAAGATATTTTCTACTTACATCTTTCCACTTTAGGGCAGCGATTCCGACCAAAGCCTAAACTTGTCCGACGTCAATATAAATCTGTCACTTGATCGATCTGAAAGCTCTGCCAAGAAACTGTCGAGATCAGACTCTTGGACCTTCTACGATGCCACATCCAGCATTAATACCGACGAGGTAGACAGAGTATCTAGCGTAGAAGAAGAAAGCTCGGAAAAGTCCATCGAGAGGGACACAACAACGTTGGACCGAACCTCTTGCGCGTCCAACGAGAGTCAGGCTTCCATTCAAAACTCTCTCTACGAGAATCTGTCACCGCCCAGGGTCGATTACCAGCAACAACCGGCAATCATTCCCCGGATTTCCCCGGATACGAGGCAGCAGAGCAGCAAGTCCCTACTCTTCGAGTTCGATCCATTCGCGAGGACGTCCGAGGATGAGAACGTCTACAGTAACTACGAAAACAATGATCTGATGTTACTGGAGACTTTGTTGGCAACCAACGATTCATCCGGCAGTGCTGACAGCACCCTCGAATTTCGCGAAAGCGCTGAAGAAGAGCAGGAGGACGAGGACTTGACGCATCCTGGCATCAGTTCGACACCTCCGGAGCCACCCAAGAGATTCGATTCTCTTCCGAAGAACGAGTACGACGTACCGGAAGGCACGGAACAGCCCGACAGGATCCAAGCGTCGAGTAAGAATCCTCCTCTCTTGCCAAAATTGGCACATTTGGTGACCAAAAAGCAGCCTGCAGTTCCTCCCAGGAAACCTTCCGCGAGGATCCCTTCTACGGACACTCCTTCGATTCCTCAATCGGCTGCGACGACGATGACGTCACCCGCCAATAATAACGTCGAGGAGAGTATCACTAGTCCTTTGTCGGGCACACCGAAGATTGGCGAGGAGAATCGTAAAGTGAGTGTGATACAAAAGCTGAAAAAACTGCGACAGGAGTCCACCGTACATGGCATCAGGCCAAACGTGATTAGTTTTGTGAAGAGCGGCAGTAAATTGTTGTCCAGAACTCGCGAGCACATCGGCGAGTCCGGCTCGAGGTCGTTGCGAATGGAGAGGCCAAAGGTCAATGTTCCGCACAATCCGGTCACACACAGAGGAATGGTGTACAGGTGAGAAGAAACGTAAACTTTTGCGAGAGATCGTGCTCTTTTTCCGGTCCCACATTTTTTTTCAAACAAAACTGGAACCAATTTAGAAAAATTGAGAAAAACGTTCTATAAGTGATCGAAAAAGATATATTGGATAAATATTTAGAAGAAGAGGAAGACGCGATTTTGATAATATAACTTTAATAATCAATTGAGTAATATTTCCAGTTTTAATCTCTGAATAATCGAGTAACACTAGTCAGTTTAAACCGAGCGGTTGCGTTATAATCGGTATTAATTAAAAATATCATCATTTCCTGCGGAGGCCGGGAATGGGCATCGAAAGGGCCAAGGACCTCGTGCCGAGAGCTGCAGTGTTGCTCGATCGGAAATTATCGTTCTACACTGACAAGAGCATGTCTACGGTGAAAGAGGTCGTGGAACTGGAGACAGTGCACAGTATTCATCTGCTTCAGGATGTCAAGTGAGTTATTTTATTTTATAAACACACGCGATATGCACAATAGCGTGTGCGATACGTGATGATGAATATTTTTCCACGCTTCTTTGAAGAGAGAAAAAGTTATATACATCCAACTTCCGCGATTTATCACATCCCCCAGAAATTATGTTATTCTGTATTCCGTCGAAAGTGTATCTGATGTTTATTCTGCGGGAATAACCTGGAGATATATATTCCACGCTTTCTCCCGATTACGAATGTTATAGGTCTAGATACCAATCTCGATTCGGAGATTCAGACAGTTCATTATGTTCAAATAATATATAATGTATGACTCATTCTCGCGCTCGGTATATACATTTGCATCGGGCCGCGAGTCCAAGTGTTAAGACTAGCTGGCCAGACGTACACACGTTCCCCTCGCAGAGGCGTCACTCTCTACGAGAGAGGTCTCAAGGTCCTCTTTGTTAAACGGGAAGAAAAGGATCTCACGAGAGAGAAGTTTTTTTCGAGCGTAACGATCCGACCTTGCGTAGCTCTCTCGCGCTATCGAGCGATAAATTATTGCGATTCCCTTGAAACGCAGTATTATCACAGCTCCTTTCCTTTCGAGCTTTTTCCGAGAAACCAAGTCACGTATAAAAAATATTTGCGACATAAATCCGTAACCCCGATCTTCATAAATGCGCAGTCTTCGCTATATATCGACGCGTCTATCTTTTGTGTCTATCGATTAAGCCTATTAGGGGCCCCATTCTAAGTCCACATCTAAGGTATATAAACACGTCTTGTTATGCTATAGCTTTTTTTTAATAACAGAAGGAAAAATCTCGCGTAAATCTTCCTGGTCCTCGAGGAAGGATCGGAGAATATGTCGGGTTTTTAGCAGCTAAATCCTCCCTCTGAGGGTGTCTTGGCGCCAGACAAGATCGTGTCTCTCGATTCTATTCTGCGCATATATCTTTATTATGTCGTTCCCTTCAACTCCCGTCGTACGCGCGTCATTATTTCGCCTCGCGAGTGAAGATAATTGCGAAATGTGCGCAGAACCGTGGACGGCGAGACGGTGCATTGCGTGGCGATTAGCGGCGCGGGCAGACCGAGCGTGCACGTTTTCTACGCGAAGGGTATCGCCGAGAGACGGATCTGGGCGCAGAGGATCCTCGAGGCCACCACGCCGGTCTTCCCCACGAGGTACACTGCCGAACTCACCAGAGCGGGCTGGGCTTACTTAAAGGTAAGAAAACCAAAAAATTTGTTAACGTGATTGAACCTTTCGGCTAAATATTATTTAAATAAAAGTCGCAGAATAAAATAGAATAAATTATAATATATATCTTGCATTTTGATGATCGATAACAGTGAATGATGAGATGAGAAACAATTGTAAAATATAAAGATTTATATTAATCATTGATCAAAGTAATAAATGATAAAAGACCAAAAAGTGTTATTATAAAAGATCTGTTCCTTTTGTTTAACATTTAATGTAATTCAAATTGTAATTAATTCGAGAGACGCTAATATAAAAAAAGAACAAAAATTAGGTAGAAAATAAAAAAGCATATATAAAAAATTTTATATTATAATTGATCGTGACCATAATTATGTGTGTCTGTGTGTGTATGTGATATATGTATTATATACTGTAGCTAATTTATATTACATTTACATTTTATATTAATCAATTATAATAACTTTGCAAGCCTACCTTAATTGTCTCTTAAGGTACGTTAAAAATCTTATTTCATTCATATATAATGTAACTTTGCCAATATCAACCTTCTTTTTATGATAATTATAAGTAGTAATTAAAGAATAATTAAAGATACGAGTCATTTTCGTGCAGAAGAGTTTGTAATAAAGAAAGTTCCATTACACTTATGCTTGATTTCTCACAGATTCTAAATATCTGTTCCTAACTGTTCGTGTTTGCGAAAACAGTGAAACCTCATATGCTGACATGCAAATTCCTCTTCTAAAATTTCGCGAACGTTGTGAATATTTCGTATATTGGTAATCGCTTTTAAATTCTTTTCGTCATAGATAAAAATAAAAATTGTCGAATATTGTCTTTTTCTTCCCCTCTTTCTCTCTCCTTCGCGACGATTACAATACCTAATTTCTTTTCATATTTTTCAGGAAGGCGTAACAGGGACATGGTTCCCAGCTTGGGTTCTTCTACACCAAAGGACTTTGATTTACACAAAATCTTTAGAGCCTGCTTTTGCTGTGAATTTTGAACAGGTGGATTTGCGGAAAGCGCGTTGTATCGGTAAGATGCAGTTAAAAAATTAAGGAAAAAAAATTAAATTAAACTGTCAACGTAAATATTGACGTAACAAAGACGGATAATCTTGATGTCAAAGATAAAAATTAATTTTACTTTAATAAATTTACATTGTCACGTCGTTAAATCTTAGAGTATTTTTATTGCATTTATACTTATCGGCATTTATTTAGTCTATAATTAATATCAGAGATTTGCCTTGAAATCAATCTCAGTCATTGAAAATTATTGCGACCCAATTAATCCCGCGATTGAGACGCGAAAGATTGAGACGCCCTAATTGCGATGATAAACGAGTTCGACTGTCGCTTTATCAGTGATTCAACATAATAAAAATTGCTCGATTAAAAAAAAATACAGAATCATCTTTCATACTGTATGACCTAATTTGGACAAATGTTATTAATATCATGCTGCGTTCAAGGATCATTAATCTCAATAATCGAAGTAGCTTAAATCATTAAAATTATAATTTCATTAATTCTTTTATCCTTTATATAGAAAAAGCATTTTAAGACATAATTATAGAATATAAAAAAAAATACAAAAATATATGTGTATGATAGAAAATATAGAATTATAAAGTATATATGATTTGAAATAAATTCCGAAATAAAGTTGTATAATTCGAGTGCCTTTTGTGTTGGTATTTTCAAAAATAAAAAGAGAAAATGAACAGAGAATATAATAATTAATTAGAGAAGAGATGATTATTTATATAATAACTACGTTTACGAATCGCATAAAAATTAATTAATCGATTCTTGACGTTGCAGTGCTGCGGGAACAGGAAGGCCCGATCGCCGGAAGCGGGGTGGTTCCGGTCGTAGTTGCGGATGCCAGGGGTAGCGGTGCCCTGCACATCGCCACCCCGGGACCCCACGAGGCAACCGCTTGGCGACACGCGCTCTATCAGGCAGCCACCAACTGCGGCCCTGCCTTAGATCAGCAGCAGATCACGCAAGACAATGTGCCCGTCATCTTGGACAAATGCGTCAACTTTATCTACGCGCATGGTGATTAATGAATCATTTATAATTATTTCGAATGATAGAATAATAACTTGGCGGAATTGCGAATGCATTTGAAGATGCGTCCCATCTCATGGGCAAACATTTTTAATTTTTTTTTTATGTATATATGTATATAATTATTTTCTCGATTACGAGATTGCAAGACATCCTGTATAATATATTACAATGAAATTCGCGTCATCTCGCTGTATCATTAAGATTAATGAGAAATTGGGAAATATCCTGCATGATAATTAAGTTCCTTCAAAGAATTTCTGATTGTATTACTGAATAATATTATATTATTGTAATTTACTCGAATATGTCTAAACAAGACACCTCTTTATTCCTCCAGGCATGATGTCGGAAGGCATTTATCGTCGCAGTGGATCGAGTAGTGCCGTAGTGAAATTATTGGAAGCTTTCAGAAGAGATGCATGGGCCACCCAAATCACTCGGAATTCGTATACGGAACATGACGTAGCTACAGTTCTTAGAAGATTTTTGCGGGACTTACCGGACCCATTATTCCCTGCCAAAATACATGATCGACTCTGCCTCACCGCCGGTAACATAAGAGATTTATTCAATACAGATATTTTTTGCTATAAAAATATCCGACATACCAATTAACAGAATGTTTTCATTTTCAAAAAATTACTATTAATGTTTCTCTCTATTTGAAATAATTACGCATTTGATTCATTGATCACCGCAAAGATAAAGTTAACGCATTTATTTCAGACTCGACCAGCGAAGAAAATAGGGTGGCAACTTACCAGAAGTTACTGTCTACGCTAAATCCCGTGACGTCGGCGACGCTTCGTCGGATCCTGGCGCATCTTCATGGTCTCAGTCAGCAGAGCGCTAGGAACCTGATGACCGCCGAAAATTTGTCAGCTGTTTGGGGCCCAACATTGATGCACGCTGGCGGGAACAGCGCCGAAGAGTGGAACCGCGCGGAGACCAAGGTCGTCGGTGATCTCATCAAGTTGTACCCGAAGCTCTATCAACTGTCGTCGGCTGATTTGGCCAAGGAGGCAAAAATGCTGGAGGTCTTGGAAAAACATCACGTATCCAATAATGGACCGCGAGGCGCGCCTTCGGGAGATCTCAAGATCTGGATATACATCTTATCGCCAGACGGACAGTGCATGAATGTCACTGTAAGGATTTCTTCTCGATGTAATCGATATTCTTCATCTGTCTCTTAACTTCCCCGATAAATCGATAGTTTCTCAATTTCTAGTTTCTTGTAGTATTTGTTAAGGAGAGAATGTGTTTATCGGCAATCTGAAAATTATATTCATACTGATGATTAAAATTCAACCATATATGATATAGTTTTGTGTTTTTAATACTTTTATGTGTTTTTAATTAATTAATCGATTTAATTAGATCGGACCTCAAAAGACTGCGTTTGACGTATGCCGGGAACTCGCTGAGAAAACCAATTCATCAGCTCATGAATTGTGTCTAGAAGAATACACTCTGTCAGGTGCGCTGGAACGGCCGTTGCATCACAACGAACGTGTTCTGGAGGCGGTGGCGAGATGGGGATACTGGGATCCGGATGATAGAAAAGATAATATCCTCATCCTCAAGAAGGACCGATTGTACAAGGACATCGTGCCTCTGGTGCGTGTGCTATGATAACAGAAGAACAGACGGATAAAAAATTCTCATAAAGCTCAGAATAAAATGTAACATTCGCAAACATGATACGTACGTAAACATTGTCCAGTGATTCACATGACCTAAATAACATAATAGCTTTGCGTGAGTTCAAGGTACAAAACAAGCTATTTTATACGGATCAAATTGCGTGATTTCAAAAGCGGAAAGAAAGATGCGTGCGAAAACAGGATACGGTTTAATTGACATTAATAATGCTTCTTGATCTTTTCTCTGTATGTGTGTATATATAGGTGAAACCGCCTATGACAATCTCCGGAGAACTCAAATTCGCGGACACCAAGACGAAGAACCTGAAGAATTATCTTTTCGAATTCAGCCAGGCGAAGCTCTGCTGTTACAAAGACAAGGTGTGCTCCGTGAAGCTTCATGAGTGGAAGATAGAGGATATCGTTTGGTACTTGGGACACGAACCTAAACGCAATCCACAGATGGGGTAAAACCTTTTAACACGTAATTACATAATAATTTTGTGACGTTTCTTGAAAAATATCTATCAGGATATTTTTTTGTCACAGCTGGTCTGTCACGTTCATCTCGAAAAACAAGAAACCTACGAGGTAAGAATTTAATATAAATAACAATTAATTATTCATTATAACTTGATGGAAGATATATTATACATTTTAAAATCTTTACTATCCCAACATACAGTATTCTCGATAGAACATAAGACATTCAATTATCTTTCAGATGTAAGGATAGCCCGTATTTTGGGAATACCTTAGCAGGAACATCCAAGGACGAACAGTACAGATGGTTGGCGGCCATGCTCTTCGGGGAGTATCAATTGAATCTCCGACCTTCCGCGGTGAACCTCATGGATCCATAATTGATTGAACCTATAAGTCACTTAGGTGACCTCCAAAGTGTGATAAGTGATACTTTCTAATAATAAATCGTGGTACAGACTTTGAATATAAAAAAAGTGTAACATATATATTTCAGTAAGAAGAACTGGCTTAATATACGGTATCCTAAAAGTTTGATCTCTAAAAAGCGATTATAAATTGAATTATTTTTTTACAAATCGATTAGCGTGTGAGAAACTTTGTCATCTTTAATGATCTCAGATAGCCAGTGTGAACACAAGTTGTTTTCATGTTGCTAACAAAGATGTTAGTATTTTACTACACATCTATGTCGTCTATTATGCTGTTTGCTAACATTTGATGCCGAAAATGAAACATTTGCACGTTTTAAACATTATGCTGGTGTTAGAATTAAATAGATGTTGACAATGCTGACATAATTATAGCAACGTATTTATATATCTGTTAGCAAAGAAAACATTATATGCTATTATATGATTTTTGTTAACAGTATGCTTATTTGATATGTTTCTTCTTTAGCTGAGCATTTGATTACGACAAAATGTTAACGTCATGCTAGCTACTCAAATACTTAATTCATATTCCTAGCAAAGAATCAGCATCGATTACTGGCATCTTATTTTTATACGTTATTTAGGCATACTTGGTTATCTGGGATGCTGTGAGTCCATCATTACTGTAACTCTAAAAATTATGTTAATTATCGCGTCATATATAACAAATTATATTTTTAGAAAAATCAAATCAACGATATAAAAATCAGTAATACAATGTTTTATAATAAATTTGTTTTCGATATATGTACATACATGTGTACCCAATAATGTAATCCAATATTTATCTTTTTACATTTTATGTGAACAATACTTGCAAAAAATTTTATTACATTTAAGAATAAAGAACATTACTATTTATAAATTTAAATACAATTTTAAAAGCAAAAAAATAAATCTTAAATTTTTTTGTTCAACCGGCGCGCGAAAAGTCGCCCTGTACGCACATGATGGGATTTTAGAAAGGGCTCCCTTTCCACGCACCGGTCACAAAATATCATAGCCAACATGTGCGAGTCATAAATCGGCCGATCGTGCGGATTGTCACACTCGGCTTCCCCTCGTGCGCCAAACTTTCGCACTCTCGGCCGATTTACGATCCCCCGCACTTGTTAGCTAATATACTATTATGTATAAAAATTTAAATTAAATGTTGCATTAAACAGCGCTCTTATTTAGCGCATATTATTTATTCATTATATTCAGATTTTATATTAGTTAAATCACATACTGACACGTATGCTGGAGATGGTATTGAAGACAAATAAAGCGGATCGGTTGATGAATTAGAAGGAAAAGTATCAGCATCATCTAAATCAGCAATACGGCATACTGCTCTTCTAATTTCACTTTTTAATTTTCTTTTGTTCACCTCGGAACGTAAACTTCGTAGTTCTAACGCTACCCACTCGCCGAAACGATCATCTTCATTTGATACTTTGGATGATGAAATTTGTGAATGCCTCGATTCTTCTTCATTAACGATATCTAATGAATTAGTAGGTAGCATTTTTTCCCCTTTCTCGTCTTCCTGATTTTCTGCAAACGCCTGCTCATCCTCTATTGTATCCGATTGTTCGCGTTCCTTATTCTCTTCTAATATCTGTTGAATATAAAAAATAATAACAATAAGAAGTATATATTCAATAAAAGTGTATACTACATGCTCTCTACATTGTACTATATATACTAGTAATAAATGTGTAATCATTTTTCTAAAATTAAAATTACATTCATATTGTGTTAAAGAATATACCATTTTATTGTTGATGGAGTTTTCTACACAGCCTTCAGCTACTGTATTGGACTTCCAGCCACCGTGTCTTTTTAGTGTTAAGATGTCTACTCCAGAGTCTGCTAGGAGTGTGGCAGAAGTGCGACGAAAGGTGTGGCTTGTGTAAGAATCAGGATCTGGTAGTTTGAGATATTTTGCAATGATCTTTGGCATTCTGCCAAATTTATTGATTCCAATCGGTTGTTGAGTGCATTTTCCGTTCTGATAATTCAAGAAGAATCTTGAAGTTTGGATGTCTTTTGGTCTGAGTTTCACATATTTTTTATATGTACTGTAGAATTCATCGGTGACTACAAAGGTTCTTGGTTTGTAGTTTTTTGTCGTTGGAATTTTAATCAACAATAGAGATCCTTTGTCTTCAATGTCTTCTATGTCTATTTTAGTGAGTTCCTCTCTTCTGCATGCTCCACATATTCCAAAGATGGTAGCTAGCTGTAAATAGTGAAATATATGTGTAAGTAATGTATAAAGTTGTGAATAGTTGAGTATGCGTATATGTAATGTGTAGAGTTTTTATAATTTATTTGCAGGGTTGGGAAGTAATGAGTTACTTGTAACGATGTTACTTTTTTTCAGTAACTGTAACTTAACTTTGTTACTTTTCTCCATCTGTAATTGTAACTGTAACTTAGTTACATTTTTTTATTAACTAGTAACTATTTTAATAATTACTTTATTAGTTACTTTTTTTGGATGCGCTAAAAGTATCGTTTAAGTATGATAGCCGTTATACTGTTAAATTAAATTTTGATAACGATAGCATATAGATCTTCATATGATTTAATCTTTTACCTAAAATTTTCATTTTGTGTACATAAAATAATATAACATATAATTAAGATCGACCAATCACAGTCAAGTATTTAAAAAAATTCTTAATTGTAATAATTGATCGATTTGCTTGCGACTTTGCGATTACCATTTAGTAACTTACTATAACTATTTTTACTGTTGTATATAAAGGTCATTCAAACATTGATGGTAATCGCAAAGTCGCGAGCAAATCGATCAATATTACATTCAAGAATTTTTTTAAATACTTGACTGTGATTGTGCATAAAATGTAAGCTCCTTATATTTAAAATAATGTATAATTATTTTTAAAAAGTAACTGAAAAGTAAGGACTCGTTACTTTTTGAGTAACTGTAACTGTAACGAGTTAATTTTTAAAATCAGTAACTTATAACTGTAACTACTTACTATTGTTAACTGTAGTTACTTTTTCAATGAAATAAGTGTAACTGTAACTAATTACTTTTACAAAGTAACTTTCCCAACCCTGTTTATTTGTATATTTTTAATTATGTTTTATGTTTGAGTTATGCAATAATTTATTTTTATATTTGATATTTACCTTTGTAGCTAAGTATTTGTTATCGGGAGCTTCATCAATAAATTTTTTAATTTGCTGCGGTGTCAGAGTGCTTGATTTTTTAGATTGAAATCCTCTAGACTGTATTTTGAGGAATGTATTCAGTTCATCATATTTATAGATGTCAAGGTTATTGTTGAATTGGATGGTGGCCCTGAGCATTGAATAGATTCCCCACAGAGTAGATGGCTTGTGCAATTGTGACAGCTCTTTGAAATATGTCAATAGTGTATGTTGAGACATAGATTCAGTTTTTTTTTCAGATATCCATTGTATAAAATTGTTGTAAGCTGTCATATATTTGTGCTTGGATTTTTCTGGCAATACATTTTGTACTGTGGTTTTTGCACTTTCTAGTATTTCTGGAAGCGTGTCACTTTCGGTTTCTGGGATATCCATTTTGATTATAATTGCTTAATTATGAGTCGCACGTAGAAGTATTTTTCGAGTAATACACATGAGTACGTGTAAGGTTGGATTAGGTGCGTGTTGGGATGGGGCGAAGTAGCGGTAATTTCAGTAGTTGTTTTCTGTGTGCGCTGCGAGATGGCGTTCATGCTTTTCAGCAAGGAAGACGCAGATAGTCGCCAAAGACCTGTCTAAAGAGGAGACCATCATTTTTGCCCCTTACCAACACACTTTGCCCCTGGTTCGAGTCCAGGCTAATAAAATCCTTTAATTTTACCAAAAAACTTTGCCTCTAGTGCGAGTTCAGGCTAAAATCCTTTGATTATACGTGTAAAATAAAAATTGCATTAAATAGAATCATTATAAAAACAATACAGATGTAAAGTAACATTTCTCAATATGTAATTCAAAAAGCAACCTATACCATGTAAATAAGTAATAGGAATTGATAGAACTTTAATAAACATTTGTATATGCTAAGTTAGAATGAAGTTGGAGTTGCTCTTGAAATTCTAATTATCAAAATATATCATAAATTATCCACAATAAACTAATATTAATTACTTATTCCTTAAAAACTAATTTGCGCAAAGTATTTCTAATCTATCTTTAATGATATAAGATATCGGTTCCTAAATAATTGTTTAAAAGAAATGAAAAATAATGCTTTGTATAATTTATATCTTATATTTAGCCATAGATATTACAATCTTGTCATATATCTTTTAAAAATCTTTTAAGAAAGACATATTAATAGAAATAGTAAGAAACATACCGTACACTTAATTTTAGTTATAATTAATTACTTTTAACTCTATTTAATTGTAATTAACTTAATAACTAATTTTAATTCTTCAATGAACTGTTATTGTGTGTGTCTCGACCTCCAATTTTTTAAATCTCTTTATAACAGATATATAATGATATTTAACACGCGCCCACACGCGAGAAAAACAATTTATATAAATAAATAAAAAAATAAATTCCATTTTTTTTGCATATATTTCTTATACTATTCAGTTGACAAGTTTATTCCTGTACATCACCTATACCATCTGGGTTTATTGCAAAGGTCGCTTCACTTTCTGGTAAACAAGGTGAATCGTATACTTTACATATCCTACTTTCACCTCTGCCTTTACGCAAATACAATCTGGTTGTGCTTGAATGTGCCAAGATATGACCACCGATAGGTTTCTTCTGATCGCCACCAAACATACTAGCAGCTCCGTCAACTTGTGCAACTACCTGATTCGTTATAACAACAGCAATCCCGTGTTCGTCTGCCAGTCGTAGCAACATTCTGAGGAATCGCGCTAGATGAGTCTGTCTGGCAGATAATTCGCCTCTGCCGGTATAATCAGTCCTGTAGAGACTAGTCGCGCTGTCGACTATCAACAAAGCGTATCTAGCCTCTGTCATCATAGCACTGGCTTGAACTAGTAACTTAGTCTGATGATCGGTGTTGAAAGCTCTGGCATAAGCGACATTCTCCAAAACAGCTTTTCCATCAATCTTGTACCTCTCAGCAACTGCCACCAATCTTTCTGGTCTGAAAGTATTCTCTGTGTCTATGTAGAGGCATCTTCCCTCTGCGCCACCCATACAAATTGGTAGCTGACAATTTACAGCAAGAGTATGACACAACTGGGACTTTCCTGATCTGAATTCTCCAAAGATCTCTGTAATAGACCCAGTCTCTATTCCACCACCTAACAGCTTATCCAATTCCTTAGAACCAGTGGTAACATAGACAATATTTGCACGTGTCTGATGTATTTCTGTAGCACTTTTAAAGCCCATCATGACAATCTTGGAGGCTTCCTCCAACAACTTATCCGCTTTAGCCTCGCTGATGCCCTTGATGAGTATGATATCCTTCTTTGGAGCATATGCCACCGATTCAACGGTATAATAACCGGCTTCCTGCAGCTTCTTGATGTCCCCAGCTGTGATGCCATTTTTCTACGCGATAACAAGTAACGAAACAAATACGAGAAACGTGTTCAAACATGCACGGCTATGAAAGCATTTCGTCA
Organism: Nylanderia fulva; assembly: GCF_048542155.1. NCBI lineage: Eukaryota > Metazoa > Arthropoda > Insecta > Hymenoptera > Formicidae > Nylanderia > Nylanderia fulva. The sequence goes on from NW_028190698.1 coordinate 2,058,368, forward strand.
TTTCGCATGATATGATCAAGATTAGACTTACCTCTAGTGCCTTGATCAGCTTTGCCGGAGTATAATCGTCTAACTCATCCTCCGTTTGCACATTCGCCGTTAATGCTGACGCTGTCGATACCATTTTAATTAATGTGTCCTGACAACCTGTTGCCGAAAAACACCTCACCCTCACTGTCAACGTTTCACAAATACACTTTTCCGCCAAAATGTTTGAAACTTCGTGTGACATGCGCAGCACGAACTATGAATTTTAAGAAAGTCATCACGATGCTGAAATTCTCAACGCTCTTGATTAGTTCTGCCATTTTGTAGGAAAAAGAAGTTCAGCCAATCCAATAGAGTTTGGACGCTTGACCAAAAATGGCGGCCAACTGTCAATTCATGTTACTATTTTTGTCATTTTTTAGCAAATCATAACAAAATGTCAAAATAGACATATAAACTGAAAAGAATGGATATTTGATATTTTTTATACAAATTTAACGATTTTAGTGTAATTTCGAATTTATGACGTAATTCGGACACGTATAGTATATATATAAAGAAATTCTTGAATATACACTTGCAGACAGTATAAAGCGCATTGTTAAAAGAGGACAAAAGCAAAACAGCTGTTTGACATTTGACCAAGAATGCATCAGACTAAAAATACTCGACTCTCTCTATTGTCTTCTTTTATTAATATATTATAATCAATGCCTGCAATATAAGAACATTTATTTACATTTATTTAAATATAGGTCAATTAAGACTCACAATTTTTGATTTCTCATCAAATACAACCTAGAACGCTAAATATATGCAAGATCATCCGTGATGACGTTTCCTTCTCGCGCAAACAAATTAAACTCCCTCCCCCCTTCATTCATATCAATATGAACGGCTAATAGTCTATATATTCTTAAGTCGATGGTATTGAAATTTATGAAAGACACGACACGTGTCGTCATTTGGGAGCGCAGTCGCTAGGAAGCAGGAAGCTACGGAAGATCGAAGGGGACAGCGATATGGAAACTGCGTTCCGCAATCAACACAATCGGAGGCCCCTCTCGTCCTTGAGCACGGTGTTCTTCGACCTGGACAATACCCTGATGGAGACGAGGAAGGCGGACAGTCAGACTTGCCGCAAGGTACGAGAGGCACCACACCTTTGACCCCGAGTCCCCATCCCACTCCTCCCGTCATTCGTAACTCGGGCATTTTTTCCTCCGAATAAAAAGCGAAAAAAAAAAAAAAAAAAAAAAATGAACTTTTGATCGCGCGAGCGCGTCGACTCGCTCCGCACTTCACGTCGTTTATTTACTTGCCGATGCGTATACCCGCGTCGCAAGAATAGAAATCGTTTTCGCATCCCTTTCCCTCTCCCCCTCCCTTCTCGTGTAATACGAGCCGACTCCCTGATATAGCTTTTGCTTTCTCTACGGGGCGACTATTTTCGGCATCGTACCCTCTCCTCGGATTCTCGAAATATCCTGAGGATAATTTTTTTTTTTTTTTTTTTTTTAGCTGCACTTGCATCTTTCACGCGATAAATATATTTTTTCTTTTTTTTTTTTTAGTGTAGATGTAGGCGCGAGAAAAGGTGCAGAAAAGTGCAGCTAAAATCTGCCAAGTACAAAGTTCGCTGACAAAGTTCACCGCTTGCGAAAAAAAAAAAAAAAAAAAAAAACAAGCTATTTTAAGATCGAAGAGATCGATTGTCTCGTCGTGACGTCAGAAACTATCGTTCCTCTATGGGCGAGTAATCGATTCTCGAAAGACACGTGAGGTGTCCTCCAGAACAGTCATATTCATTTTGAGGTTATTCGTCGAGATCGGAATATCCTCCCGACAGCGGAAACTTCAAAGGAATACTTTGACAGATGGGAGCAACTGCGCGCTCCACGTGCACGCGATTGGTCGGACGGGTTATTTTCGGCCTGCGGTGAGTGTGTCAAAGGGCAAGGCTAGGAAGGGGAGTCCGGGAGCTCTGCCAGTTGGCTCCCGACTATGCTACGCGCCGGATGACAGCCGGTGACGCTCGTCCAGAGAACGACAGACGTCGAGAGACATCGTCGATGAGCCTGGAACAGTGATATAGAAATAATCGTCAGGTTTGGACGCGGAACGCAGACGTACGTCTTCGTCTTGTTCCTTTCTTCTTTCTATCTCTGCACCTTGTAATATATAATCCAACTTACGCTATGAGTATTCCCGAGGGCGTTGCGAAATGCGTGGCCGTGCTGAAGGCGGTGGACACGGACTCGGAGAAGTTCGCCGCGCTGTTTATGGTCACCAAGCTGGTGGACGGCAAGGATTGCACCCCGGCCGCCAAAAGGATGCTCTTCGAGGCCATCGGGGCCAAGTTCCTCAGGAAGTTGCTGTCTACGAAGAGCGTGCCCGTGGATTGTCCGCCGCAGGTGTACAAATCCGTGGCGCTGTCCGTTCTCTCGGCGTTCTGCCGGGAACCCGAGCTGGCCTCTCATCCGGATATGGTGGGAAACATTCCGGCTCTCCTGGAGATAGTGTCGCAGGCTGACGAGGACGCGCCGGACGACATGTTGATCATCGTCAGCGAGGCCTACACCTGCTTGCAGTGCATCGCCCAACAGCCTCCCGGACAGAAGGCGTTGCTCGAACAAAAAGCGATCCCGAAGATGTGCGAGATTTACGAGGAGAAGAGCTTCCAGACAGACGAGGCGTTGAACATCCTCGTCACTTTGGTCAATACTTTTGGACCAGAAGCCTGGGACTCGACGGACACCGCACCTTTCCACACGATTATGAATAAGATAGCTTTGGACTTCGAAACTGATCATACGGAGAGGAAATTCGAACTGTGTATCATTTTGCAGGCTCTGTTACAATCTTGCAGAAAGGAAGTGATCTCTTTCGCAACGGCGAAGGAGGAATCTTGGCCGCTGAGTATTCATAAGGGTCTGAGCGATATTCTAGGATCGAAAATAAGCAAGAAGCAGCGTGATCCAGCCTTGAAACTCACGTCTGTGATGATGGATTTGCTGGGAGCAGATTGGGCCATGATGGATAAGGATAAACCAAAGATTTACTTTTTATTGCTCATTCAGTTAGCATCGATCGAGGTCAGGATGCAGTTGGAGGACAAACAATTCAAGACTGTCGTCGACAACGCCGATTTGATCACGGCATGTTTTATCATTCTCGAAGTTTCAATCGGTTACATCGTTACGGATCAGCTGGATTTAGAGAAGAAGGAAAAACAGTCATTGTACACAGCTCTGAAGGGCGCCTTCGCGGCCGTCATCGCTCTGCTGAACTCCGTGTCGAAGATGAAGCCTTTGACGAATGTGAAAGATAAGATCTTCGTATGCGCTCTTGTCCGAGTGCTTACAGCTTGGCTGGCGCAGGAGACGAGTGCGATGCGTCCTCAGGTTTACGCCGTCTTGCCATACGTATTGACAGTGGCCAACGATACCTTTTATGCGCATCGAAACAGGAAGTTGGCCGAGAAGGCCAAGTCTAAAGCTAAAGCGTACGAAGGGACATCAACCGGCGAACCGATCGTTCACGATCCGATGAGCGAGGTCGACATCCTGAGATTGTTGTTACCTGCTTTATGTTATTTAGCTGTGGAAGAAAGCGCCAGGAAAATTCTCCTTCAGCACAAGCAGGACGAGGTCTTATTCGAGTGCTTGTCTTATCACTGGACCATCGTGCACTATAAGAGGCCCCCGGTGCCGAGATCGGAGCGTCTGAAGCTTCTGCAGGATGGTAATCGCACGGAGGAACTGGATTTGCATCTTCTAGAGGAAATGAAGGACTCGAGAACCGCGATGGTGTCTATTTGTAACGTCCTGATGAACATCACCGTGCTAGAGTCCAAGTTGGTGGAGGAGTCGCCGACGTTCATCTCTCTGTTAAAGTTCATCTACAACAATCTGCCAGAGTTGAAACAGATCCCGGAGAATCTCGTGCTGCACGGTCATCTGGCGGTCCTAGGTCTGTTGCTGATGAAGCAGCAGGCGAAACGTATTAAAAAGAATGACTTCTCGATATGTCGTTACATTCAGGCCACTATAAGATTCCTATGGGACGCGTACATCATCGATGAGAGCAACGATCCCACCGAGCTAGTGGTCTCCATGTCGTACAAGGAACACTGGATGGAGTTGATGGAGCTCTGGTTTCTGGGTATGCAGACGATGGCTGGTGTGTTGCAAGTGATACCTTGGCTGTCGCAGTTCACGGTGGAGTCCGGCTGGGCGGAGGACATCATCGAAACGCTGAAACGAGTGAAGATCGGCGGTTTGGAGCCGAACGTCAAGTCCGCCTTCGAGGATTTACTGTGCCACTTGGAGAAGGCCGACGATAGCGTCGGGCCGGTGCTGAAAAAGAGCGGCGCGTTAGTAGTCTGCCGGAATCATCGCATGATGGAGCTTGGGAAACGTCTTTTCGGGGATTAGACCCGAGAACTTATATTTATCACGTAACTCTTTCTGATTCTTATATCGAGCGAATGATGTAAAGAAATTTTATATAAGCATATTGTAAGGAATTGATCAATTGGAGAGACAGACGAACAGTTAATTAAACTTTTGTATATACGAAAAAGTAGCTTTGTAAGTATTTGCTTTTCTGATATTTTGCGACTTGAGTTTATATATTGTATCTACCCCCCGCATATGTGATATTCGAAATACGTATGCGCGCATAGTCCAGTGTAAATTTAGACGGCATCACGTCTGGAAATAGTTTCCTGGCAAGCAAGAAAGAGACGTCTCGTGTGACTTTATAAAATCGCGTTTATACGAAAGATATACTTATTTGATTTTACATGATGCTTTACTTATACTTTGCTTATGAGGTGTAATCAAGTATATACTTTTTTTTTATTTTGCTGTGTACATTGCGAAAATTGTTTGTGTTGATGTTATACTTAATTTCAAAATGCTTCAATGCCAAGAGATTTTGTAATGACAGAAAAACACTTTCCTATTAAATAGAAGAATTTTGTAAACATTTGCTTAATTTAATCATTCCATGATCCACTCTATCACTGATGCCTGTGTAACACATTTTCTTAATGAAGTTATTTTTAACAAGATATTAAAGAAAGATTACTGGATATCAATTTTATATAAACAGCTGGTAGTTGATATCTATGTAAATATCAGATTGTCATTTTTAAATTTTTTCTTAATATCCAGAAATCTTTTACCACAAGTTATAGGGTTTGAAAATAATATATCATGCTATTGTTGTTGTTGTTGGCACAACTGATTTTGTTGTGATTACAGCAACCGCGGGTGCCACTTCGAGTGTCCACTAATCGGCTCGAGTAATTCAATGAATCAATGCATTTTCTAGGTAATCATTAATAATGAATTAAGTGCCCTATAAATATTCCTATACTGTATCCTGTCGTCCTGAGACCTTCGTTGATTATAATGAACTCCACATTCAATATTCGTCTCTTTCACATTTTAACTACTTTATATATACTTTGTCTATTAGGAAAAGTCACTTTTCTCTCTGGCTAACACTTTTAATTTCTTTTTCTTTAACGGAGAAGGGAGACTTTTTTTACTTTGCGATTTCTTATAAGCAAGAGAGTCATTTACACAGTGATTTATTATGCACATTCTTATTGAGTGTGGAAATCTTATTCTTTTATCTCTTTCTTTACATTTTCAGTTCTTCATTCTCGTCATTCTTTATCACCAAACATTTACATAGAGTTAATTCTATTGCGTATACCTGCATTTACCTGCAGCTAGCTGAGGAATTCACTCGGGATTATGGCATCCCGGAAGAGGCGTCTGCCAAGATAACGACTGCATTTCTGAAACAATTCAGAAAGTGTCCGGACAACGCGACTCTTACTCTGGACGCATGGCGTAGCATTCTCTGGAGCAAGGCGCTGGGCGACAAATACTCGTTCTTGACGAAAAGGATTTACGAAAGATGGCTCTATTTAAGATATCATTACCTGGCACTGGCACCGAACACGATTTCCATGTTGCGTCAATTGAGAAAGAAGTATCTGATAGGCCTGATCAGCAACGGTCCGTCAAACGCTCAATGGGAGAAAATACGTAAGCTGTCGCTAGAACAGTACTTCGATATCATCCTGGTGTCCGGTGATTTGCCGTGGGAGAAACCGGAGGCGGAAATATTTCATAAGGCCTGCCACTTTCTTAACGTGAGACCCGAAGAATGCATCATGGTCGGTGACAAGTTGGAGACCGATATTTTAGGTAAAATAAAATCACAAGCAATTGTTTAACTATCTGACTATCTCATAATTATCCAGAAGAAGATAGCAAAAGAGATTGCTTAAAATCAAATTTGTTTTAAAAAAACAAGAGTTCAATGCTGTAATTTCAGCTGTAATCAAACAGTTTTAACAATCTTAGAATTATCCAGATGGAGACAGAAGAGAAAGAGAGGTAGTTTAAAGTTAATTTATTTTAAAAAAAGGGAAACAGAAGTTTAATAATAATGAACTGTATAATTATCGATATACAGGTGGAATTGAGGCTGGACTGCGCGGGACCGTGTGGATACCTCTTGCAGATAAACCTCGTCTTTTGGGAGACGATCCCAAACCAGATTTTACGATAAGACATATAACAGAACTTATGCGCATAATAGACAGGGGTCCAAACGCGCCGGAACTTGAAGACTGTTCTTCAAACGCGTCCGATGGCAGCTAATGAGTTGGATACATGTGCCGTATTAATCTTTTTTAACGCTATAAGAAAACGACTCAATAGTTATAAGCAATTGTTAGATGAAATTTAGTTTTTTATTATGTTGTTTGTACTAGTACACGCACATTATATACGTATTATATATTTTTTCTTTTTCGAGTTAATGTTTTCAATATGTTTTTTTTTGTTCTATAGAGTAGTGTTAAATTGAGAGACATTTTATTATATTAATTTAAAAAAAACTATATAGAAAAAATATAGAATTTTGATGAGTTTATTTAGGGAGTCTCTATAATCTGTGAATTTTTTTATAGAATGTTCATAGAATGTGTGTTAGTTTATTTGTACTAAAAGTATCAAATGCATAGTACAAAAGTTCTCATAATTCTTATAATTAAATACGAAAACGTGTAGTTCGAAAACAAATGAAATTTATTTTGATGTTATATTTAACATTTTATATAACTTGTTTTTGCATGTAGGTGACGAGAGAACCACCGCTGTTATATTCGTAGTTGACATTTATTGAATTCTATTACAGATAGATACCAAATGAGATATTATTACTTAGTTACCTTCTCGATATGTTAAATAACTGTAAAATACCTCAGTTATACCGGATAAAGGGAATGAAACTAATGTACAAAACAGAATGCACAAGCAGAGCCAATAGATGTAGATAAAAGCGAACAAAGTACATAAGACATATCGTATGCAGCTATTTTTTCTTTTCTTTTTCTAGCATGAAAAAATTATGCTATAATATGTATATTAAAGATATGTCCAGAGGATATATCAAATGTAGAGATCTCCTACTGTACAAATTCATAACATGTATATCTGTACATAGATATTTGTATATCTGTACATAGATATGCACAAAAGGTTGTACATGTACGGGTATAAATATAGATATCTATTTTTCCACTGTGTGTATATTTTCTGAGAGTTCTCTGTTGTAAGAATTCACTTGTTGAAAATACGACAAACAATTCTCAGACAAACGTGAAATTCAATGTAAGGAAACAAATATACATATATGAATAAAAGAAACATGTACATGAATAAGATCAAAGTGTATATCTTGATTCTTATACTACATTATTAATATCGGCGATTTTGTCAATTTTTTTACCAAGCGAACTAAATAATTGCATATATCCAATGTTTATTTCGTTGCTAACACAATGAGTTATTCAAGCATGATATGCGTACAAAAGCAATATGATAACAAATAATGCATTGAAATTAAATGTTTCTTGATAACAAAAATAGAAACAAGTTTCCGGTGAAACCCAAAATATTTAACAGTTCGGTTCACGAGTCCACCTTGTCGTTTTCGGATATAGTTTGAGATTCTACATTTTCGACTATAGTTTGAGAGTCTATCTCCTCTTTTATTGTTTCGACTGTCTCATCTTGTACAGACACTAAGTTCGATGTTGAAGAGCTGGCTTCTTGTTTCTCTGAATCCTTGAGCGAATCATCCGCGACAGAATCATAGGTGTCCTCAGCTATTTCGATCTTGGGAGAAACCTGTCTGTCATTATCTCGTAGTTCTTCTGGCTCGTCCACTTCCAGATCTAAAGGATACGCTTCTACATCTGCTTGCGGCTAAGTAGAGAGGAAATAATGAGAATCACCCCAGATAACAAGCATAAGTCATTTTAATGTCTAATGATGTCAGTTTGCTACTTGGAAAAATTATTTATCTTACCGTGTCTCTGCTCTTGTGGCGCAGATTCTTGCAGATATGTTGAACCTGTTTGGGATCGATGCCCACTTCCACCAACGACATCAGTACGTCTCTCTCCGTGACGAGTAGATCGGGATTCGCGTCGATCAACGTCACTGTTCTTCGAATGCTCGATCTGTCAGTTATTTTCCGATAAGACTCCAACTTCTCCATCACCTTGTTGTCATTCAAAACTTTCGGTGGGGTAGGCGGTCTGATTTCCAATACGCTCAACAATTTTTGCGCGTGAATCAGATCCTCCAGTTCATCATCTGTATCTGAATCCTCGTCCATCATGTTCAAGGAGATCTTTAACTGATAGACCTCGTACAGCATTTTATTCTGGGGAGCAAAGAAAAGATTTGTATGTCCAAAATCTTTTATATTGCAAAAAATAAGAGCGACTTAATAATATCGTCAAAAAATGTGGAGATCATTTTTTTTTAAGTTGTAAGATATTGAGAAATATTATTGAGACTTTTCGCGTTTATACAATAATAATACATTATTATTCATACCATGTTTAGTATTCCTTTATATCGATCAATATGCTTCTTGAACACATTTCGCAGATCATTATTGGTATAAAGACCTTTCTGTATTATTTCTTTGGTAATGTCGTAAATGAATTTGACATATTTCTTCTCTTCCTCTTTTTGGGATAAAAGTTGTTTCGAAACGAACTTTGATTCGCCAGATTGGTTGTCGTTTAAACAATCAAAATCATAGCACTGTGAGGCATCCGAGGAGCGACGATCGTTCATTTCTTGCATCGGGGAATGAGAGCCTGTTTTAAATACCGAGTCTAATGCAGTAGTTGTGCAAGGGACGAAGAACGAATTTTTGTCGTATCTACATTTTCTATAGAAATAAAAAAGAAAAAGGATAAAAAATTCAACTTAAATGCAAATATTTTGAATTTTTAAAAGCACGCAAACCTAAGTAGCAAAGAAATGTATAAAAAATGTTTAAATCTAATTAAAAACTCATTTTCGAAGATATTTTAAAAATACTAAAATAATTAAATTTGTTTCTATTCATTTTACATTAACATTAAAATAAAACGTTTTTTAATGAATAAGTTTATAATATTTGAGTTTGAAATATTTTTATTTATTTTTTTGCTACTTGGAAAATTATGGAAAAATAGAAAATTTTGAAACCCAAAGTGTAAAATAATAAATCGAAAAGATTTTGATATATAAATGCAAATTCAGGTATGAAAAGGGCTAATAAGAAATTATATAGATTCAATAAAATTATTTTTTATATTATTTATATATATATATATATATATATTATTTTAAAAGTTTCTCTATACTTTACATTTAACAAAATAAAAGCCCTTTCCATATTTGAATTTCCAAAGTGTAAAGTAGCTCGAAACTTTAATGTTTAACACCGTTTTTACCTCTGTTGCGAGTAACATGTCGATGGACCGATTTCATGAGGGATCTCTCGCATGGATTTTAATTCTTTTTTTGCACAAACGGAACTCGGTGTAAACTTTTTACGTTTCAATGAACATGTAGTCACCGGTGATGCCATTCTTCGATTCTTCAAAGTCGATCCGTGACCCATTCGATCACTATCTTCGCAATACTTTCGGTCACTACAAACTCTTAATTGCTGATGATCTGGATTACAATTGCAACAATCCAGATGCGCCGAATTAAAATTCATTCTTAATATATCCTGTGTGAAAAATTTTAAAGTACCAACATTTAAAATCATTGTTATAGAATGTCTTTGAAATTGCGCGATTAATTAATTAAAAATTCGAATATAATTTCTCAGAGCTAGTACATGTTAATTATAAAACTTTACCATTGGATGATGCAGAGTATCATAGGCCAATCTATCGATCACTTCGTCTGTTACTTCAGGACGCGCACAGAATCTCTTATCATAGATTTCTTGTACCTTGCACCGCTGATTTTTCTTCAACAAATATTTTTTATTTCTCGAATCGACTACGCTCTTCGCAGATAAAATGCGTCGCAAATGCGAGCTCATCGAATTATACGCCGTCAATTGCTGGAAATAGTTCTGTCCCGTTTGATTGTAGGCTACAAATAATGATGTACAATTTTAATCATGTTTTTCCAATTTGAAAATTTTTATGCAATAAATTATACTCACTGCTGCTTTTTAGATTAACCTCCTTTCTCATGCATTTTGTCATTTCTGATGAAAAATTCAAATATACAATTTTTCAGTGATTACAGTCTAATGAAAAATAATTATTGAAACAGAAGCTACTTTCTCTCTTAAAAAATTTTGAGCGATGTAAAATATGATTCGGTGACGTTAAAAATTTGTCATTGCTTCCTTAAATGAAGGAAGCTATGTAGCTATGCCATGTCTGCTCATTCACAAAGTTTTTTTGTTGGCAGTTCGTTACTAGGCAACGGACACGTGTTAGTTTCCCGCCATTCGTCTGTATATTCTCATTAAAAAATTTGAAAGTACATATGTATAATGCTTATATACAATTTAATATAATGTAATAAAATATAATGTGTGATAATTATACTTAAATGTAAAATGAGGAACTGAATGGTTACATTTGGTACTGAATGTGAATAATACATTAAATATAAATTTTATAAAATGATTATATATATATATATATACATTATTCTTTTATATATTAATTGACAAACGTCTAAATCGTTATCAAAATATTAACTGCACTTTGTTTGGTAAATGTTCGGAAACTTATTCTATTTCAGATACATATACCTCGCTTTGCGATTCATGTTTAATGAATATAAAAATATATTCTCTTTTTAGATTTTGTTCAATTTCTCGGCATTGAGAAATAAAAAAACTCTGCATCCACAAATCTAGATGAGAAATAACTTGCTGAACAATCTTCAGTCCGATCTTATGGGAGCTCTCGTATGTACATTGTTACTAGTTTTATAAAGGTACACTTGTGCTAAAATTGCGATATCAATCGTAACTTGAAGAGCACCACACACCTGAAATTGCAAGGGTGTGTCCCTCAGAACAAAATAACACGTTTTGAAAACATCACCCACAGTCCACATCGCCACCATAGCTATACTGAAATTGTAATAAAATAAATTAATCTGATTCTTAGAGAGATATGATATATATGCTTTTTTGTTTATCTAAATTTCTCATTTACCTCATCCCTATGGTCGATTTGTTAGACGAGTTACGAAGAAATTGTGGAACTCCTAGCATAGCCTCTGTCAATACCGCTGAGAACCCAATAATCTCAATAAATATTGGTATATCCAAAAATAAATATGTTAATAGGCCGCCTGTACCAGCAAACAGAATCATGAAACCTAGGTAGGACTTGAAGTCTGTCCATTTCCAAAAAAATCTAGTGTCAAAATCTGCAAAATAGAAAAATCTATCATTAGACCATTTATATATAATAATGCATGCACACTCTTATCAGCATATAAGAGTGTGCACACATTATTATATATAAATTTAATTTTCACAATAATTAAAGTTTTCTCCACCTGTAAGTACACGCTCTTTTGCTTTGATAATCTGCGTTCTGTTTTGCACATTGATACAGAGTTTAATCATAACAAACATCGCCACAATCATAAGTAAACTTTGCAATAACAGTGGAAGCTCATAACGCTTTCCAAACCTGTAAGAGAAAAATAATGTCAATGCAAGCAAGGAATACCTTATTTGATATGCTTTATTCTTATTGTTCAATGAATAGAAATGGAATATGGAAAATTATGGAAGAATACACGCTTGATGAAACATCATAATCATGTAGGTACAAACCAAAACAATATGCGGAGCGTGTTGGCGATTAGAAGGGTGAGACAAACGTAGAGGGAGAATCCTTCCGCATCCTCCTTCCTCTTGATCTCCTTGTATTGGGGTATATACGGTACAACTGCGCCGAAAATTAGCGCGCTAGACGCGATCCAGCTGACCACATTCTTCAAGTTTAGTTCGTACGGGTCGTCCATCATAACGTGTTTCAACATATCTCTGTGCACCGCTGTAATATAATATGTCACATGACGAGAAAGAGGAGAGAATCATACATGAGACTTTAGGTTATAAATTGGCCATTCGTCCTCTTTGTCATCGTCGTCGTCGACGTCCTCGTGGTATCACCAATACATGCCGTATCGGTGTCCATATCTGATATGATTAAATGACGTCGACAGGTCCAATTTTATAGAGGGGAGAGAGAAAGATCAATTTTACGTCATCGAATTTGACGTCTCTTTGACGTTTCCGCTCGAGACGGGGCGTTTTTTTTCTTCCTCCTGTCCGTTTTTTCTTTTCTTTTCTTTTCTTTTCCTTTCTTTTTGTTCTTCCTGTCAAAACTGACGTTTGAACAGTTTCACAGATGATCTTGAGAGGTCTCTCTCAATCTCGAGCATAGTTTAACAAAAGTCTCTAGATATTCTCCTCGACTTTTCGCCGATTGGTCGAGAGCTTCTTTAACCAAAAATGGCGAAGCCAATCAGAAAATTCGAAATTTTAAACCTGAGAAGATTTCTAGCCTACAAAATTAGAATAATTACAATAATTACAATAATTACACTCAAAAATAGAAAATATAAAAATATGCACATATTTATAAATACATCGAGCTTATTGTGAATTGCAAAATTTATGCAGCATATTAAAATATACATATTATCATCGCGATGCGAATAATCATCGATAAATAGCATCATCAAAGTTCCTGTTAGAAAATAACAAAAAAAAAATAAAATTATTTTGAAAAAAAATGATAAAAAGCACAGTTGAACATAAATATAAATGTTCTACACTCCCTTCCTTCCTCATCTATAATTGACGTACTCGCGCGTCAAATGTCAAGTCAAGAGCGAGTGTAATGAACGCGCGCGAACCCTCCGACCGAGCAATTTTGATTAATCAACAGGTCAATCCGGACGACCCGAGTGCGACCGCGGTTAAACGAATTAATTCGTTTGTGCTATACGAAAGTGCGAGGCCGAGCGCGAATAATCAAGTATGCTAATTGAATTAGCCCCGGGGAAAAACACGCTGTTGCAGCGCCGTTAATTAAAGTGCATTGTCACAATTACACAAAAACAGCGATCTGGACGAATTAATTTTGAGTATTTTGACCGACGAGTCGTCTTCGCGGATCGATACACCCTGGAGCGATCGATGTCGAAAGTAAACTGTCATTTCGCGCGCTTTTGAAATATTCACATAGCTATGTATTTTACGATAACTGCAATAATTGCATTCGTATGCAGATGCAGTGGTTAGCCATGATAATGTGTCTTTGCGCTGGGATGGCCAGCGCGCGGACGGAGGAGGAGGATCAGCAACAGGCGGCCAGTGGAGTTTCTAACTCCCTTCCAGAGCCGTGTTTTTATAGACAGCCTGTGGACTGTCCAAAGTCATCTGACAGATGTCCATGCAAGAGGATCACCCTCGCGAATGGACCAGAGGGCAACGCTGCGCTTTGCTGCAATATAAACGAACAGACTTTAGATAATGGCCTTAATTGCATAGGTGAGCATCGTGATGCGAGGAAATCTCTGGCTTGAATCTCGTCGAATGATAAAGTTACATGTGACAAATTGTCATTACAATCTCTATTTTGCTGCAGGATTTCAACATTCAAATATAAGTTATGTACATATACGTAATGCAACGTTGGATGTATTCAATGTAAGCGAGGTTCGTTGGAGGATGCTCGAGTCCCTGGCTATAACCGATGGTAGGATTAAAAAGGTACAAGGACAATTTCTTATGATGACGCCCACACAGTGCTTGAATCTCTCGAATAATGCGCTGATGGAGGTAGAGAACAATTCGCTGATACGATTAGCGCAGCTCACCACTTTGGATCTGTCTTATAATAAACTCACTCACCTTCCAGCTTTGAATACGATGAACGGACGGGAATTCTGGCTAGATATTTCAGGTAAAATATCAAACACTGGTATCTCTTCATGGAATCGTATACTTGAATTAAAATATACTCTGCCTCTTTCTGTAAAGGAACAAACACACTCTCATGCCATGATGTATATCAGTATATCAATAAAACGGGTGAAAAGCAAATCACTTTCAATCGTGAAAACGAGACAGTGTGCTCTTCCTTGGCGACATGGCATTGGTTCAATACCACTGAACGTGTACCTCTTACACAAGTGCTTTATCTGAGTTTGGTATGTTTCAATACATGTATGTATGTCTGTATGTGTGTGTAATATTGTAAGATTTCATTCATAATCTGAATTAGTTTTGATTTGCAGCTGCAAACGGAATGTCCAAAAGGTGATACCTGGCAATGTCAATGTGACATTAAAAGATTGGATATTATCGAAGGCAAGCCACCTACTCATGCTGTAAATGTAGATTGCAGTAATATGCAATTGACGGAATTACCCGAGAAATTGCCACAAAACACAATATCGCTTAATGTTTCCTACAATAATGTATGTTTGTAATACTCCTTATACTGTGTATCTATTAATTTCAATGTAATGTAAATTGTTCTTTTTTTTTCAGATCACAGTTCTAGATGACCTGAGCACTAATCCGTGTTACGAGGATCTACGAGAATTTTATGCCGACTATAACAATATTTCTTCGATAAACAAGCTGGAAGGTTCCAAGTTTCTGGATAATTACGCTTTGTTAAGCTTACGATACAATAAAATTAAATCAGTGAGTGAAAAAGCACATAATTTAATTCTTTGAAGATATCAAATGCAAATCCTAATTGTAACAATATATGTTTAGCTGCCAACATACATATTAAGTCCAAGTGCACACAATAAAAACTTCATGAGTTCAAGAAATTTAGTCAGACTAGGAGGCAATAAATTGCATTGTGATTGTAATACCGCAAAACATTTAAAGGTATGATTTTTGTAAGCAAACGAAAAATTAGACATACAAGTATAAAATATAATTTTAATGACGAAAATAATTTTTATTTTCTTTCGTTTTAGGCATGGTTGCAAACACGAATACTGGACTCCGATGAAGTAATGTGTGAAAATGTAAAGGACAAAGTTGTTGATCTAGAACCATCAAAGATGTGCGTGTATCCGGGAGACTGGACGGATTATATATATTATATTATTGCTACTGAAGTGATACTTTTAATAGGCTTGATAGCCAAAGTGACGTATGATTATTGGGTATTCAAGACGGCAGGATATCTTCCATGGCCAGCAAATAAAATGCCAAAATTACCGTGCGATTGGCTGTTTGAAACGTAAATCGCCTTTTAAAAGCTAGTGAGATTTGCCAATCTGTGAAAATGTACAATAAAATAATAAGATAGGTTTGTTAGGGATAAAAAAAACATCAATTTCGTGCCTTTGGAAAAACAAATTATACTATGTCAATTATTCAGTACTCTGTAATGCAGTGTACTATATCCAAAGTAATCTCTGCTTACAAGTCCATGACAAAGTATTTTGATAAAAATATTACTGTTTAAAAAGTATATACTTATATATACGATTGTTAAAGATTTGCATTAAAATATTTATATATATACATATACAAAGGAATGCCATATTAAATAGGGATTTTCATGTAAAAATACTACAGTATATTATGTAAAAATGCTAAATCATATTGTTATATTTGAATAAATTATTTATACAAAACTGTTAAAAGTTCAAGACTACACATTTATTCAGATATCACAAATAGAAAATTCTTCTCTTTTACTGAAAGTCTTGCATCTATTTTACACAATATGTAAAAGAACCATATAATTATTCTATTCACTACTACTTCTCTGGCTCTAATTTCTTTTTGTTTTTATGCGATTTCCACTTACGTCGGTTGTACGTGGGGCCGGTTGAGATCCTTTCGCGCTTAGGTGCCGAATGCTCGAGCTTACGTCGTTCTTTCTTATTGTGCTTCTTCAGAGTCAGCAGATATTCCGGTACATAACATCCGGAATCGCGTATGATTGTCGCAATACTAGAAGAGAAACAAGGCACGCAATACTTTATATATCATTGCTTCATTGTGATACATACAACTTGGACACAAGAGACAGTATAACACGTACCTCCGTAAGTTCACCTTATCTTGTAAAGTAAAGAACGTTACGGCCTTTCCTTTGTGACCAGCGCGGCCAGTACGACCTGGAAAATTAATTCAAATGAGAAAATGATCACCTTCACAGACTCAATGTCATCCTGTTTCTTTAACATGTTTCGTGAAAATGCAATCTTACATAGTTACATAGTGATAAGACGAATCGATAACTATTCTTTGTACTCTATGAAAGAACGTGACTTTTTTCTCTATTTTTAGTACCGTCAATATGCAAAATAATTCACAAAAGAGGTGTGTCAAAGTTCCTGTTTGGAGTATGCTTAACAATAGCAGGAGGAAGGAGAATCAACTCCAACGCGTAATATTCCGCACATTATAAAGAAATGGGATAACATTGACCCAAGTATCCATTGATATATACCTATTCTGTGAATGTAAGAGATAACGGATGGCGGGAAATCGTAATTTATAACGAGATTTACGCCTTTGAAGTCTATACCTCTACCCATTAGTTCTGTACAAATCAAGACCCAGATATGTCCTTCTCTGAAGCCGCGTACGGTATTGTCCCGCTGGAAAAATAAAATATGATAAATGCATTACAATTTTTTACGAACGCAATTACGTGCGCGAAAGTATTTCCTTGTTAACTATTATTACCTGCGTCGTTGTTCTATCGGCGTGAATAACGTCCGTCATTATACCGTCGAACATAAGCTCCCAGAAAAGTTCTTGAGCTCGCTCTCTACTTTGTACAAATATCAAAACTGGTGGTGATATACCCTTTGTTAATAATGAAAAAAAATTATAGTCATATACCATCTTCAAAAGTATATTAAAGTATTGCAATTAAATTATTAATTGATCGTACTTTCTGAATTATCTTTCTTAATTCCAGCAATTTGCCTCTTTCGTCGCCAACAAACACGAGTTCTTGTTCTACCATATCTGTAGCTGCATTTCTATGGTAAGTAGAAGAAAATTATTAATAATTTTTACTTTTTTTTTAAATTTATTCAAATTTAAAATAACATTTATATTTATACCTATGTCCAACTGTTATTGTCACAAGTCCTTTCATATTATGGCGACACCACTTTGAAACTACAGGGGTGTTTGTTGCACTAAACATAGCCCGATGTAAATTTGTATTGGTGCAAGCTCTTGTAATCTCGTCTAATTGTTCCCTAAATCCGCGTATCCCTTCTTCAAAAAGTTTATCTGCTTCATCCACAATCAACCATTCTACGCTGTAAAAATAAACAAATATTATGTCAAAAAAAAAAATCAAATCATAATTATTCAATGAATTATAATTATTTGTAAGACGTACTTGTTTAATGAAATGGCTGGAGGATCTTGATTCAAAAGAAAAACCAATCGATTTGGTGTAGTAATTAGAATATCTGCAACAAATTTGTTAAAAGTAATAAAAGTAAAAAATCAGAAATTCCTATCAAAATCCTTGTATCTACTGCACTCACCAAACTTTTGCGAGCTTGAGGATCCATATTTGGTAAGAGCCTGACTTGCTTTGCCAATTATGTGAATTCTAAAGTCATAACCATCACTCAATTTCAGGCATTCTCTATATGTCTGTTTGGCCAATTCCCTTGTAGGACTTAGAATGACAGCACGAAAACCTTTCTTTTGCGGTCCTCGTAAACTATGAATGACAGGTAACAAAAATGCTGCAGTTTTCCCTGAGCCTGTTGGAGCACAAGCCAATATTTGTCTACCCTGTTAACAATGATAGAAAAAGAAACTAAAATATCTGTAATTTTATTTATAACTTTGTTGTAAAACTGTTTTTACCTCTAACATACACGGCATTGCTTGCATTTGTATCGGTGTAGGAACCACATATCCACTGTCTTTCATATTCTTCAACAAGTTTTCTGACACTTGATAATTCGTCCTTAATTCATCAAATTCTGTAATTAATTTAGGTACACGGCTACCCGTAACTGAAATACGATTCGCATTCCTCATTTGATTTATCTGAAAAATAAGAAGCGTTTTAGATACAATCACAGAAATTTTCTGTTTACTTATACATATTTAGTTCATTATATAAATTTCACACCTTTTCTTGTTCCAACTTCAATAGCTTGTCAGCAGTCATGACTTTTTTACGTTTCTTATTTGGAACATTTTCATCTTTCAAATCGTTCAACAATGTTATCTCCTCAACATCCTCGTCTTTATCTTCAGATCGCTTTCTCTTTCCATTATTATCATGCTTTAGCGGTTCATTGTTTATATTTTCCTTCTTAATGTTTGCGTCATCTTTTTTTAACGGTTTCGGTTTTCGGAACTAAAAAATATAATAAATAATATATAGTATGAAAACACGTGTATATGCTTAAAATCTAATCTAAGTTTGATTAGAATCCTAACCTAATTTCTAAGAATTGCTCAAAAATATTGCAAATAAATTTAAGAAAAAAGAACAAATAATTAATTACCAACTGAAAAATATTATAATAAAAAATATAATAAATAATATAATATGAAAATACGTGTATATGCTTAAAATCTAATCTAAGTTAGGTTAGGATTCTAACCTAATTTCTAAGAATTGCTCAAAAATATTGCAAATAAATTTAAAAAAAAAAGAACAAATAATTAAAACCAACTGAAAAATATTATAATAAAAATATAATAAATAATATAACATGAAAACACGCGTATATGCTTAAAATCTAATCTAAGTTAGGTTAGGATCCTAACCTAATTTCTAAGAGTTGCTAAAAAATATTGTAAATAAATTTAAGAAAAAAAGAACAAATAATTAATTACCCCAAATAATTCTGCGCCTTCTGGAAAGCGTTTGAAATCGAAATGACAACCGCGTGTGAGCTTTTTGAAAATATCGTAAGCATCCATGACGAAAACTATTCAAACCATCCGAACACACGAACGATCGAGAATGAAATGGAAATGGAAAGTGAGCTTGAGAGTGTATAAGGACACTGCTGCACAATTCCGTAACCTTTTCTAAAGTGAAGACGTGAAAAGTTACAGAGCGATAACCTGCAGATAAAACGAACAAACCCAAGAAATATTTAAAAATTTTCAAATTTTAATGAACTTTTGATCAGATTAGATTAGATTTAAATTGATCAATCGAAGCAAAGATTTGAAGCAAGGAGGCAACAGAGAATTGAAAAGGAGAGCTTAAAATTTCAGCTGAATAAGAAAAGAAAAAAAAAGAAAGGGGAAAAAAAAGAAAAAAGTAATAAAAAAGTAAAATTAACATATGATATGAATGAAAATCTTTAGTAGACGATCTAGAGAAGAGTTTTCAAGCGAGGTCCCATGGTGTAATGGTTAGCACTCTGGACTTTGAATCCAGCGATCCGAGTTCAAATCTCGGTGGGACCTACACTATTTTTTTTTTTTATTAATTTGACACGAGTATATCAATTCAATATAATTGCAAAATATACTATAAAATTTAAAATTTATTATAGCTCGCACGTGTGAATTTTGTCAGAAGTATCAAGTATTTAACATGATTCATAACCTAATATTGATAGTATTGACATAACCTGTTTTTAGAAAATCGCTCAAAGTTACTTATAATTTTATTGTAAAGAATAAATAATTGAAATTAATATTGAAAGTCAAAGGTTTTACAATGATTGGTTTTAATTGAATCACAACGTGACATTTATGCAGACTTAGTGTTGAAATATCATAAAAGCACAGAATATATTTGGAAAATTGATTACAAATTTCAGAAGATGACTGAGCAATGTGACTCTGTGGTGGTCATCAAGGCAAAACCCATTCGTAAAATTTTCAAGGCTCCTGTGAGGGCTAGTAAAATTCCTGAGGAACTCTTGAACGATCCTTTACTGAACTCTGCCATAGCAGCCTTACCGTCAAATTATAATTTTGAGATACACAAGACAATATGGAGAATCAGGGAGTCCAAGGCGAAACGAGTGGTTCTCCAAATGCCAGAAGGTCTTCTAATGTATGCCACAACTATAGCAGACATCATCGAAGACTTCACTGAAGCAGAAACTGTTATTATGGCTGATGTTACTTATGGTAAATATAGACAAATATTTTACTTCGATACCTTACAAGCACAATATTTTCACAATATCATATTACAGGAGCCTGTTGTGTGGACGATTACACTACACGAGCATTGGACGCAGACTTTCTGATCCACTATGGACACTCGTGCCTTATACCTGTAGATCAGACTGCTGATATCAAAGTGCTCTATGTGTTTGTTAATATAAAAATCGATATTGCACATTGCGTAGATTGTCTGCGAGTCACTCTACCTGTTACTACAAAGTTAGCACTAGTCAGTACAATACAATTTGCTACAACGGTACAAGCAGTAGCATCAGAATTGAGGAGAGAAGGTTACGAAGTTTCAGTGCCGCAGAGCAAACCACTTAGTCCTGGAGAAGTACGTACAATAAATTCTTTTTTATGCATGCAGGGGGATAATATTTATAATTAATTTCTTTTAAAAGATTTTAGGATGCACAGCTCCACAAGTTCGCTGTGCTGATGCAATAATGTACATAGGGGATGGTCGTTTTCACTTGGAAGCTGCAATGATTGCCAATCCTAAGCTGAGGGCGTTCAAGTACGATCCGTACGCGAAAAAATTGACCGAGGAGTTCTACGATCACGAAAGGATGCTGAAGACTAGATACGAGGCGATACAACGTGCCGCAAAAACCGACAAATATGCTTTAATACTCGGCACTTTGGGCAGGCAGGGCAGTCCTAATGTACTGAAAACCTTGCAGAATAGAATTAATGCCTTGGGAAAGGAAAATGTTGTAATATTGCTCTCGGAAATATTTCCAGACAAGATCAAACTGTTCAAAGGCATCGATGCCTTTATACAAGTAGGGTCATTTCCATAAGATAATCATCAAATTGATTACAAGGTTTATTCGTTTTTTTTTTAATTAGCATATTTATTTTAATAAAGAGCTGTGAGATAAATTATAAAAAAAATAAATAATGTATATATATACAATTTGAAAATAAGCTATATATAGAGAAAAAAGCGAACAAATTTTTTAATCGCTTTGATGTAATTTAAAAGATTCTGTGTCGAAATATATGTTGAAAAATATGTTTTATTCAAGATTGCATGTCCACGATTGAGCATCGACTGGGGTGTTGCGTTCGAGAAACCATTCCTAACACCATACGAAGGTGCTGTTGCTCTTAGGATGGCCGAGTTTGACATGGAACAACCCTATCCCATGGATTTTTACGCAAATATCAGCCTCGGGCCATGGACCGCTAATCATAAGGAATCTGAATTAGAAAAAACAGACGCTTGTTGCGGTAAATGTAAAATGGATAAATAAAAAAAAAAAAAAAATGAAGTCTTTTAAGCTCGTTATCAACCTATTAAATTAGATAAAAATTTTATCTTGCTTTTCCATAATCGCATTATATGCGAAAAGAGCTTTTTAATATGTTTATCGTCAAATGCGAATTGTAAATTCGAACAGGTGTGCGTTCGAACGTTATCCATATTAAAGCCCCGTCATCCCCAAGTTGTTGATAGTGGAGCGATAATAGGCAGAGATAGGAGAGTCCGCGTGGGCGAATTACGTCATACGCCCACCTGTAGCCCGCTCATATATATAGATTAGAACATTGTATATATAGGGTGTACGAGGCGTAAAACACCCACGGCTCACTTTTTTCATCCACGATCTACGATTAAAAAATAAAGCGAATTAAAAAAAATGTAAACTAAACACGCTTATTTAAAATAATACTTGGAGAATGTGTCCATATAAAGTCACGCGTGAAAAAAGCTTTGAGAAAAAAATAACGCGTACGAATAGTGAAGTTATTACAATAATTTCATATAAAGTGAACTCTCAAAATACATATTAAAGTATCGTTTTGCAATGTTATTGAAATAAAATGTGATTTGTTATTTCACAGCGCTAAAGAAATATGTTGTACATACAAGCATCGATGAAACAAACGGTGTTATCGAAAGAAAAGAACACGGGGTACGTAATAAAATACCGAGGGTGGAAGGCGGCGCCGGCCGCACCCCGACGTCGCGACGTCAGTCGTTGTTCCAGCGTGGCTCAACAAGTACACGCGGCACCGAGTTGCGACAGATTCATTTAAATTTTCGAAAAAACTCTGATGTGGAAATTTGTTGTGTAATTATTTAAAATGCATTAAATCAGTGAATGGGGCTTTAATCGTGAGAGAAGGATCACGAATCGTTTTTTTTCCACAGTGATTAATCAACAACCCAATCCTAACATTCGCAAAAGGTAAGTCATAGAAAATATTAGGCATCAACTTTTAATTCAATTCTCATTCTTCTCTCTCTCGAGATTTAATTTTTAATCAATTTTTTAATTTTGTAAAATAATATATAAAAGATTTGAGATAATACAAAAGAATATATGCATCTTATCTTAAAATCTTTATTTAAAAAATCTTATCTTAAACTCGCAATCACGGAGCAGAAATTTTAATTGTTTTATCAGGGGAAAAGAATATACTATGCGATCTAAGGTGACAAACGAGAACACGTGGGAGACAAAGTGGACGACGGAATCATCGCAGGGAGGTAGAGGCGTGCGACGAGCGACGAAAAGAACGGAATCGTCGGGACTGAAATTGTCAAAACCATCTAGAGGAAATACGGCACGGGAGAAAACCCTCAGGAGGCTGGAGAGCAATGAACGCGAGCGCATGCGAATGCATAGCCTGAATGACGCGTTTCAAGTGTGTAATATAAAATAATACATTATTATATATAGATAAAAAATTCATATAAAAAGATTGATAGAATTTATATTATAGAATATATTATAAAATATATTATAGAATATATTATAGGATATATTATATTATAAAAAGCAGAGAAAAAATCCTTTTCATGTCTCATGATCTTCCTTGAGGAATCAATTGTACGAAAAATACCCAATATTGTATAATACATTAATCTTACTAGGACATATATTAATGATTTTTCTTCTTACTTCTAGTCTCTACGCGAGGTGATTCCGCACGTCACAAAAGAGAGACGACTTTCAAAGATCGAGACACTAACTCTGGCTAAGAATTATATAGTGGCCCTTACGGATGTGATATGCGCCATGAGAAGTGAGGAGGATCAGCAGACGAGCGGCTCCGAAGCTCAAGATTCATCGAACGGGGAACAGCGATTAGAATCGGCCGCCGTTCGCGTGAATATTCCTATCGCCTCCAGATCTTGCGCTTCGGAAACTCAGAACTTTTATCAGAGTAAGCATTCACGATGGGAGAACGATCAGAACAACGTTACTGGTCTCTGAAAAGTTAAATGATGATCGATATGAAATACGAATTGAGAATTTCATGAATGGTATTTCGACTACTGGTCTTCCTTCCTTAATCTGTGCATGCGTTTGCGTTTAATAAAAATAATTCAACGCATATGTGTACATCTTACAATTAGCGAAAGTAAAATGATATTTTATGACTGATATAATAATTTAAGGAAATACTAAATGTGTGCCAAAGAAAGACAGTATTCATTATTGCAGAAATGAGTAAAAGGGAATATTATATAAATAATAATATTATATTTTATTTTAAAAAATGTATGAGATCTTGTATTATTTTTTCAATACAAGCTGCAGACAAAATCAATTTAAAAAAAAATACGTATAAATATAAATATTTGTTTATATATATATATATATATATGTTTATATGGTATGTATGTATGTATGTGAAGAGATAATTAGAAAGTTATATATGTATTCGCGAATGATTTTATGAAACCAGAGAATGTTATTATTTGTTATACAAATTACTTTATAAAACATCCTTATTATTTATTCATGAATTATTTATATATGTTAAGTATTTCATTAAGAAGTACACAAAAATAAACGGGCTATGTTAACTGTAATAAATAATTATATATATATTTACAATATATATAATATATATATTCGGATCAATAAATTTAATTATATATTTGAAAAGATCCTGTAAAGTTTCATATATTGATTTGTATCCCTTATGTAAAAATTATGTACATTTTATTCTTTGATGCTTTATAATCATAATTTTCCTAATATAATAAATAACTTATTTTACCTTTCATATAATACAAATTGCATCAGCCATCACCGAATGAAATGGGCTGCGCCGTTAAGTCTTGTAAATTGACTAGCACCGCTGTCTTTGTTTCCGAAAACTTTGGAATACATATCAGCCTTATCATTTGCCCCTCATCGGCTACAAATTCATACATGAATATTATTCCGTGAACAAAAGAGCCAATGATCAAATTAGATTAGAATTTAAAAAATATTCTCTTACCTGTAATTAATTTCGTATCGTATTTGTCCATATTTCCAGCGAAATATATATCCGGACACTCCTTCATAACGAATGGATCATTTTTAAAGAACGGATGAATCGGAAGCGTGTCCGGACCAGTTGGAGCATAATGTCGCCAGATCAAGGTCCGTTCCAGCCATTCCAATGGAGACAATTCGAATAATCCAGCGACTTTCATGATATCCACGATCGGTCCGCCACAAGAACCGGCTACGACACGACCCCCGATGTCCCCGATCCATGGATTAGTCGCGCCATGCATGCTCTTGAACCTGCATTATATCTGAATAGTATTACATAATGGATGCTCTTGATGGACCGGAAACATATCGCTGCTACCTGGCCGATTTTTGCAGAGTACACGGATGAAAAGGTTGTTGAGGCATGCTATAATTGCAGGTAGGATCGAATTCTCCAGGCATCAACACGACACAACAGCAGTGCAGGATATTACTGAGGTAAGAATCAAGCTTGTGCATTGCTGTTATGTCTTCTTTGATCTTAAGTTGATCATATGATTTTGTTTCATTATAGCCTGTGTGATGATGTATGTTTGCAGAACCACGAATAGTGTTCCCTAAATATTTTGTTATTTGTACATGAACTAAGCTACTGCTTTTTAGAAAATACACTTCAGCTTTCTTACCAGCAACAATGACTCTAGCAATTACTGCTTCTTCCTCTTGTGTGTTGATACTGCCTACCATTCCAGTTATCCATTCCGAAAGTAAATCTAAACTAAGCTGATCTGCATTATTAACAAGATCCAATCCAGAAACTAGCAGGATTTTTGCATTTTCCACCAATGAGCCACTTGATACACAAGGCTTTGGACAATATCCTGGAAAACACCAATCCTCTACCTAGGAGCAAAGTTTTACATCAGCATATTGTATTCTTATCATTAATTATTAATTACTAATTATTAAGTATCTACCCAGAATGTTCCATTTTCTAATTCGTGTCCTAGTATCGCACAGATAAGTCCCGTGACTACTTCTTGTATGTTTACATGATTTCCTACTAATCTTATACGTAATGTTTCGTCCTCTAGAAATAATTTGTCGTCAGTCGACGCATAATTTTTATTTGGTTGAACTTCCAGCTGCAGTTCCTTGCTGAGATCACGCAACAAGGAAGGTTTCAATTTCTGATCCTTGTAGAGTATTCCTATCAGAATATAAGATTTTTCTTGATCCTCCAGGGCCAAACGTGAGACCTCTACATATGAATAATTAGCTAAAACATAAAGTAGAATAATGTAGATAATACACTTAATAATTGAAGAAAGGTTTTGTGAGAATGTACAAATATAACTTACTCCATTTTAATTTCGCTTTACGTAGCATATCTTCTCGCAAATCATTCAGTCTTGCTGTGTATATATTAAGAGAATTATCATCGTATTTCTTCTCAGACAGTTTAAATCTGCCAAAGTCTTTGAAGGAAACAATCTTCCGGTTATATTCGCGCGATTCGTTGCCCTCCATCTCTTTACGAAATCTTCAACTCGCGTTTCTGAAATTTGCAAAATCTCACTTCTTTCAGTACATAAAAAGACAAATCACAATAACAAAAGACAAAATGTTATTGACAATTATAGAAAAAAAAAGAAAAGAATATAATAATACTTACTTTTCATTGTTTTCCATATCTCCAAGAAAAACGCGCGAGATCTGACGAATTATGATTATGCTGTCATATACAAAACACAGAGATTGCAATCATGCACATGTTCATAGCACGTGGAGGGGAAAGATATGATGGCAACACGCCATGTTTTTTAAAGATAAGATCAAAACATTGATATTCTTGAAACCTTTGGACAATCTTGCGATACCGATAGCTTTAATTCCAATTGCTAAAAGAATAAATATGAATAAATAATTATGAACGCGCGACAAAATTTTGAGATATTTGATTTCTTGATATACAGATCGAACTGCATGAAAAAAATATATTTATACAGGTGCAATAAACCAGCGTGATTAAAACACATTTTTTTTGTCATAAAACATATATCAGTATGACATATGACGTAAGATGCTAATTAATTTACCATATACATTTTTGTTATCAAGGACATATACAAGTTTTATTCGAATTGATATTAATATTTCGATATTTTTGTTGTCGAAAAATTATAGAAATGACGATTATAGTGGTGAAAAGAATAATATATATGATGATTATAAATAAACTTGCCTATTTTATATAAGTGTCGCTATATACAGAAAATAATCACGTATCAAAATTTTGCAATTTGCATTTTTATTTTTGGCTCTGTTTTCCTCTTCCTTTCTCCAACCAGAGAGAAACATATATATACGTATATCTCACTTTAAAAAGTGCAGAAAGAACAGCTGATGCGTTGTCGATCTGTCAGAAATTAGGGCGCGTTCAGAAATTCTACTCATAGGATAAATAGTTTTTAATTGACCAATCAGCACAAAAAAGGAGCAGAGTTCTTTATTCTGATTGATCAATTAAATCCTACTCTATCGTACAATTTCTGAATACACCTGCAATAACCATTCCTGATTGGTCGCCATGAATTGCTCGAGAAGAGATGAAACAGTGACGTATTTTCGACCTGCAAAATCGGGCGAAAAATTGAAGAGTCGACCCAAGTGATAAATGTCATCTTACATAATAAAAATTTTTTCGTTACACAATAAAGAGCTAAAACATGAGATAAAAAATGCGCGCTAGGTAAAAAACTCAGAGGATACACGTCGACGAAATTTATTCGCGACGCATCAGTTGCATACCGGCTAGAATCGTTCCTAAATGCAAATGCGCCCGCTGCATTTTTCGTCAATTTATGCACCATCTGTTTAGTTCAGTGTTCGGTCTAGTTCTCGTCGGGTCAGCTGGTCGGTGTCAAACGGAGGTGATTTTTGGAGGACGAGAGTAAAGAGGCAGAACTCGACTTTCAGAAAAGCGCAGACTCTTCTTCCACACGTTTCCTTCTTTCCCGTATAAAGAAAAATGATACCGAACTGCCTCAGGAACGTTGCCACGCAATCCTCACGACGAAACGTAAGTTCGAACGTATGACCTCTAATTTCCAATATTGCGCTATCAGTCTCATTATATATTTCCGACTCGTTTTCTCCTTTGTTTACTTATATTTCATGAGTCTTCCTCTTTCATCATTATTTCGCATACTTTTCAGCAGTTTGGAAGCTGGAATGAGGTAATTATCTATTACTCGCGATTCGATTTGTGCTCCGCAGCTTCTTATAAGTGGTACTGCTGTTTGCCTCGCAACACTGAACTTTAAAGATCAATCACAATTGTTGTTATTATTGTCAAAGTTTCAACTTTTGAGAAATATCATATACTGAATGACAAAAGAATGTAAACTTTACATGTTGTCGCACATGTCACAATGTTATTCTGTCATTTTCACACAAGCTGTCAAGCTTAATGAAAATTAATCGAATGAATGAATGCTGAATTAAATGTTTTCAGGTGGCTTCATTTTTCTTCAGCAAGAAAAGTAACTATGCCACTGAAGCTTCCTTCGAGACCAAACCTTTCCGTCTGCACAAGCTGAGCCAGGGACCGTCCACTCAAGTTACAGTGACTCGGGATGAAGCTCTTGAGTTATTCAAGAAGCTACATACGATACGTCGTATCGAAACAGCTGCTGGCAATTTGTATAAGGAAAAGATTATTCGGGGTTTTTGTCACTTGTATTCTGGACAAGTAAGGATTATTTTACTTTTTTTTACACACTCTTTTTAAAATTCTACTCCAAAAATTAGTCCTTATACTTTCAAAATTAGTCCTCCTTATATTTTCATGTCTTTTACAGGAAGCTTGTGCAGTTGGCATGAAAGCTGCAATGCGGCCTCAAGACGCTGTAATTACAGCTTATCGTGCACATGGATGGACCTATTTAATGGGCATTGATGCATTTGGCGTTTTTGCAGAACTCACAGGTAGACAAGGTGGTAATGCTAAAGGCAAAGGTGGCTCAATGCACATGTACTCTGAAAATTTCTATGGAGGAAACGGTATTGTTGGTGCTCAGGTTGGTCATTGATTGTAAAATGAGAGATATTATTGGTGCATAAATCAAAAATTTTTTTTCTTTACTCAGGTGCCATTGGGAGTTGGGATTGCCTTAGCTCAAAAATACAAGAACAACGGCGGAGTCTGTTTAGCGTTATATGGTGACGGTGCGGCCAATCAAGGACAAGTGTTTGAAGCCTATAATATGGCAAAGCTGTGGGACGTACCTTGCATCTTTGTTTGCGAAAACAATGGATATGGAATGGGTACTAGCGTGGATCGTGCCGCTGCAAGCACGGACTATTACACCAGAGGCGATTATGTTCCTGGAATATGGGTATATTATATTTTTCTTTCTTAAAGAAAGTCTCCTTTTATTACCGACAAAATTTACCGTTCGAATTCATCATTCAGGTAGATGGTATGGATGTATTAGCCGTGAGGGAAGCCACGAGATTCGCAATAGAACACTGCACATCTGGCAAAGGACCAATGGTCATGGAAACTGTAACATACAGGTACAGCGGACACAGTATGTCGGATCCAGGAACTAGCTACCGTACGCGAGAAGAGGTGCAGGAAGTCCGGCAGACTCGGGATCCTCTGACCAGCTTTAAGGAAAGAATTCTCAATGCAAACCTTGTCACTGCGGATGAAATTAAAGTAAGTCAACATTTTTTTTTAAATAGAGATTTTGCAATTAAAAATTAACATTAGTTATATCAAAAATTTATTTTCTTGCTAGTTTAATCGATTTAAATATAAATATATACCGTCTTTTCCAGACGATAGAAGGCGAAATCAGAAAATCAGTGGACGAGGCTGTGAAGGCCGCCAAGAACGATAAAGAGATTCCATTAAGCGAGCTTACTGCCGACATTTATACGTCATGTCTAGAGAAGGAAATTCGAAATACGACTCCCTTCAATCCTCTGTCGCACGCTAGACTAGGACCAGCTGTGAACGCTTGAAGTGCTCAAGGAGACTCCTAAAAATATTGTATATATTTTACAGTAACATGCCACTCTTCAAGATGTTCATAGATTAAGGATTAGTTATATTAGAGATGTACATGCCTCGCGCACGATTCTTTAATTCGAAATGTGTATATTATTATTTTATCGAAATAATTTTACAGAGCGAATGTTTACAAGATATTCCAGTTAGTACCATGTCCAAAATTGGTGCATAAGACATCATTAAGAAATCTTTAAGATATCTTTAAGAAATCTTATGATATTTCAAGGACATCTTGAAAACATCTTAAAGATGTTTTATGCACCAATTTTGGACGTGGTACTGTCTGGGATATCAATTCAAATATAATTTATACGTATCAACATGTTAATCTCATATCTTATGTTAAAATTACTAAACAATCTCTATATTAAAAAGAAAAAAATCATACATTTCAGAATAATTTGGAAGATTAAATTTATATTTACTGTCTAATTTATTTCTGGTATATAAATCGCCACGAAGAGAAAAGATCCTTTTTAGTACACCTAGGATTCCAGCCATTTATTAATAAGAAAATAAATCTGTAAAAAAATAAAAATTTCTTTGTTAGTTTTACTTGATTTTCGTCTATCCCACAACTTGTCAAAATTTATATTTTATTTATTTAATTTTTGTATTTTTATGTACGCACGATAGAACGAACGCAGTCGAATAGTTTCGAGAAGTCGAAAGAGGAAATCGAAGTATCGAATGTATATCGATCGGTCGATATCGAATAATCGAACGTCATTATCGGCCATATCTCTCTTAAGTGACGAACAGGTGTACGATCCGTGATCAACGCCGCACGGCATAGTTTTGTTGATCGAGAGGTCTTTTCGTGATAAAAATAAGATGGCCCGGATCGTCGCCGTGAAGGAGTATCTCGAGAAGGCGTTGAAGGACGAGAGCAAGCCATGGGCAAAAATGTTCGCCCGCGCGGAGGAGAAGACCGGCGTCGACCGATTATACATCTTTGTCGGTGAGTTTGCTGCGTACGATGGGAGCCGATTATGAACGCCGGGATTTCCAATCATTTCCATTAATTGGAAGGCCAACTTGCGTGTTGTTTCGGAATAAATTACTCGCACACACATGTCAATGCGATCTCGCGGTTTCCCCGCGAGTCGTTATCGCGCGCATTCTTGGTTACGCAATATTTTTTTCCTCTCGTGTTTTTCTTTTGTATATACGTTTGCTTCGGATATTACAAAGAGAGAATGCGCATCTCTTCCAAAAATCTGCAACCTGTTGATCTTTACCCGCAGATCATATGTAATCGCATGACAGGTCTCTACATTCTTATGTCGCATCATGCGAATTTTTGTAAATAATATTTCAAATTTGTAGGAGAATATATTTCGGAGAATATATTTGAACATATTTTATATATTATATAATGAATAAGAATATATTGGTCATATATATTCATTTATTTTTATTTATTATTAGGCTCATTAGTACTGCTGGCCTTATATCTGGTATTTGGCTTGGGACAACAGCTAGTATGTAATATAATCGGTTTCGTTTATCCTGCGTACCAATCTATGAAGGCGTTGGAAAGTCCCAAGAAAGAGGATGACACAAAGTGGCTTACTTATTGGGTCGTTTTTTCTGTATTTACCATAGTAGAGTTCTTCTCTGAATATATCGTCTGTTGGTTTCCTGTCTATTGGCTGTTCAAGGTATAAAGCTTGGAAAATTATTTTTTAAGACAGATCCAGCTAATAGCAAGTTTTACATCGTGTCTTTTTGATGTAGTGTATATTTTATGTGTGGTTGATGGCACCAACCGAGTACAATGGTTCCTTGATTCTATATCGCCGTATCATCCGTCCAAAGTTCATCCAGTATCAGCCTGGATTAGATAGACTTTTATCCAATGCACGTGATACAGGTAAGCCCACTTCTAATCAAAATCATCTAATTTTTTAAAGAAAAAAAGAATATCAGAAAATTATTTATTTCTAAAAATGGAAACGTATAAAAACACATGTTTATTATAGCAGTCAAAACTGCAGCGGAAGCATTGCTGACCAACAAGCAAGATTAACGGAGCTGCAAATCAAATAAATAGAAAGCCCATTTGTATCTTTCCCTTTTTACTCATTCCTGGAAAAAAACAGCATGATTTTTGTGCTTTGCTAAATAATATTGGGCGTTCTATATTATAAGAAATGCACAATGGCAAGAAAAATGTCAAAAAAAAAATTTTTTTTTGGAGTATTCAAATACAACAAGTGATTGTTTAAACAATCAGGGATACACTTTTGTTCGAAACTGCGAGCAGCAAATATGAAGAATAGAAGAATGAAAAAGTACCTCTCTGTAAAATAAATCATTGACTATTTTATTAATATTAACGAAGTAATTAATAATTTATTTTTCAAAGGGAGATTTTTTCCTTCTTTTGTTCATATTTACTACCTATACGTAACAATAATTTGACTTTTAGAATTACAAAGTAATGTGGTTCAGGAAAGTTGCAGGGTAGTCTGGAAATAGATGTTTTGGTTCCAGTTGCTCGAAATATCGTTTACATAGCGGTTTCGAGTGAAATTGAAAATAAAACTTGGAGTGTTCTTGTATAGTAGAGGATAGGATAGCGTCGCGTGTTTTTTGCCATTTATGTAATCATGGATAATTACATATGTAAGTGTACTTTATTCTTAGAATGTTTCACCAACGATTTGAATTCCAATTATCTGATGATTTAACTGATTTTACGTCTTCTTGTAGATTAATGTTGCGCATTTGTTACCACCCTAAATTTTCAGATTCTCGCACATAAAGATCAAGTTACTTTTTAAATCAATTTTTGTATAATAAAACATTTATTTTTGTATGTCAGAATGTCAAATTACACAAATTACTTATTACTATAGTTTTTTATATTATATGATGAGATAGACTTTATTTATTCTGATAAAATGTTCACTCTATCCTGCGTCTGTCGTGAGAATCAAGTGTATATATATATATATATATATATATATATATATATATATATATATATATATATATATATATGTGACATTGGTAACGAACGTGTAGCTCCATCTTATGTATTATATTAATGTTAATTATCATGTGTGTCAAGTGTTTGGTTCTTTATCTTAAAATATTCTGCGATATCAGTCTTAATTAAGATAAAATTCAATGTTGGTGAAATTAGGTAGGTAAGTTTCTACGCGTAATTGATAAATAGCGGGTGGTTTAACTATTAAAAAAATGGCAAAGATTTAAAGTATTAAATCGGAAATGGTACATAACCGATCCGGAGAAGTTAACGTAAAGATTTAATAAAAAAATTTATATCATTTTTAATAAGCAATATTGCTATTTAATTATTACATATGTCTATCTCCGTCTTATAAATGCGAAATTATAATTGGCTAAGATGATGAGACTATCAAACAGATCAACCAACAGACAGGAGCGCATTGTGAATTAGATAGAAGGAATCAAAGTAATGAAAATGAAAAAAATCATTATTCGGAGAAATTTCAAGCAAGTTGAACAAGCAAAGAGATTTACTTAAAAATTAAGCATGGGCTCAGCTGGTTCTTCGTACGCACAATGAGCAGTTGAATATAATCCAAATTGGAATACAGGCTATCAAACATGGCCAAGTCAACCGCAATCCAATGACGGAAGAATGCTAATCAAATGGAGGTCAGGCCGATTATAATGTTCAGTGGACGAAATATTATAGAAGCATCGGCAAAATTGAACTAGCCAGAAGCCTGAGAAAGAAGGCGGAGATATGATAAAAAAGATTCAAGCAGAAAACGGAGCTAAATTTCAATTTAAACAAGAAAGAGAAGATAGTTCTGATGATAGAAAATGTTTATTACATATGTCTATCGCGGAAAAGGCGCAATCCTTGTTGAATTGAGTCGGGAATCCAAAGTTTCCAATTTACGAAAATCGTCGGTAAATAAGAACAGTTTAAATTTGCGTATTAAACACGCGAGAGAAAAGTCGAATCGTATTAGCATACGATTATCTTCTTATCTCTCTTCTTGATTATATATAATAATCTACGTACATACTTCAAAACTTCGATTTTGAAGCTTACAGAGACAAGCTTAGGATATGTATATTGCTCAAATATAAGCCGTCGTCTTGATTAATTTAATAATTAATAATTGTACATTTGGCAAGATCGAATTGTTCCTCAATTGTGGATCGAATGTCCGAATCCTAAAAATCTAGGAAGAAATTTTCTACATCTTCAATTACTGTTAAAAATTCTTTGTACAATGTTACCAGTTGTTGCCACAAGAAGAATATTAGAAGTTTTAAGCAAAATTGTAAATTTAGAGATATTGACGGAAAATTATGTATAAATTGCCATTGACACGCATCAATAAATATCTTTTTATTTTATACATTTATTTTCTCTTTCTCTTCTTTTTTCTAATTTATTGATGTAACTGATGTCACTCATACACGAAAATCAGTTTCTTGTAACGTGCTCCTGTGAAAAATTTAAATAATATTGTATATACATAATATATACATATAATTTTATTCAATAACAATAATTTAATCTTAAAGAGCACAAGTAGATGCATAAATATGTATAAAGTTGAAAAATCAAACATGAACACAATGCATTATTAGAATATTGATTTGAAATATAAGTTGCTAATTGAATGAGATAATTTTATGCTAAATGACTTATTTAATTATAGATCTGATTTTCTGATATTTAATTTTAAACTGACAAAATAAACACAATAATTTTTAGAAATATTTTATTAATTAATAAAGTAAAAATTATCTCTCATGTTTTTATAATTAAAGCAAGAAAAAAACGCAAATTAATCTATTTCACAATTTTAAAGTAAAAGTTATCTGTTGTACTCTTTAGGATTCTAGCTAAAAAAATATAAAAGAATTACACTTCTTTAAAGTGGAATTTTTCGGCTGTCAATGCGAGCTTTCTTATGTGACGAATAGTGGACGCAGCTGCGATCTGCACCTCCGGATCGTCTGAACCCACCAAGCGCAATACGTGCTGTTTTTTTAATTGAAAATCTCATTAACTTTTTCAAGCGTCGGATGTTTAATCAAAACATCCGAAACAAGATAAAGAAAGCGAAAATAATCCCATTAAGTCGATTTTTTTATTTATTAATTGAAATTTTTAAATGTTAAAAAGACGTAACCCTCTGAATATTTAAATTTTTTTCTGCTAAGAATTTCATCTTCAAAAATGACAAATATCTGCGAGGCAATAATAAATTGATGAACGTTTCAATGTTGAGACAAGATATTTATATATTTATATATAAAATTTTTTATTAATATTTTAGATATTTCATTTCTCGCAAGATAATTTTTTTTCAATTTTTCGAAAATTTTCATATAGAATTTCGTCCTTTTAACATGGAGCGGTTTCTCATTAATGTCGCGTATGCTGGCCACGTTAAACGCTTATAATTTGTACCTTAATAACGCCGCAGGTGTGCATGGTCACGCAGTTTAAGGGCTCCTTGCTTAAATGGTACACGGCGATGCAGACGCCTTTTAGCACGTCCTTGTTCTTGCTGGTCATATAATTAACGAGCGGTGCGACGGCATTTAGTTTGCCAAATTCGTAACTATTCCGATCCCATTCGCAACAATAGGCTATCGCTAACGTCAGATTTGCCCGCAAATTCTCATCATCCTAAAAGAAACCATCTTATCACTACTGATATTTTAATTAAAAATATTTAATAAAAACTTACGCGTCTAAATGTGATTGTTTCGTGGAAAAAGATAAAGAAAATATTCTAATAAAGCTTCTAATAAAATTATATTAGACGTATCATATATCCATAGAAATTAGTATAAATAAATAACATGTAAAAAGAAAAACTCGTCACTTCTATCGATTGCTCTTCTCTTTTTCCACGAGAAGTAACCCGGAAGCAAATAAAGGAAATATTATATAGCGCTAAGCTAACAGTTTGCACGAGGGCAGCCAACTTCTTCACGACCCCGTGATCCGTCAGGATGCCCAGATTTTCGGGATCGGCGGCGATCTCCGCAATCATAGCGCAAACCGCGGCGAGCACCTCCGTGTCCTTGCTCTCCAGGAGGCTAACTGTGAGTTCCAAGCCGCCCACGAAGGCGCGCACCATTTCCGGCGAGTCCTTGGCGTGACGGATGCAGGGTACCAGGGCGAGACAGGCGTTACGCTTGATCACGTCGCTCGGATGCTTCAGTAGGGACCAGACCAATCGCACGCCGTCTAGCCGGTGCTCTGGATCGTTGATGATGTCCATGCATCTCTCGTCGACGGCGCACTCTTTCAGCACCAACGGCACGTTCTCGAGTAATGGCTGGTACGTGGCGCTCAACAACCTGATCTGCAAAGGTCCATCAAGTGGCCCATCACATTCTCCCGATAATGAAGTGACGAGGAAAACGTCACGCGATTAATGATCGAGAGTGCCGGATTCGCGAATCCTCCAATGCGCAATCCAATTATCGCCTCATTTGGAAATTATTACTCATATATAGGGTCAAGTGAGAAATAATTAAACGCAAGTGGGTCAATGCAGTAATATTTCCCGATGATGAAATTAGTGATTGTTATAAAATTATACGAGGGGAATTAATCTAATAATCGTTCGTGGATAATTGTTCACGGAATTGCGGCTATCGATTTCGCTCTATATTTATACAGAGCATATATTTGTCCTCAAATGTGTTCGAAAATTTTTGTCAACGCTCAATATTTTAAATAATTCCTTAGTTTCCAATGTGATATTTTAGTCAACATTTAATTAATTAAAACACGAAGTAAATAGACGAGAGTAAAATAGTTTTTTATAATAAGTTGGCGACAAAATATACGATATTTTATCTGCAAATAGAGATTCGATTCTTTGTGTATGTAATACAGCTTCGCAGCTTTGTATATTGTACAACTTTATAACTTTGAGAATATATTTGTTCCGTTGTATGTATATGTCTATTCACTTTTGTTATTCAAGTGTATAAGCATGTATAGACAGAGTTATTGTCAAACAGGAGGAGTAAAGTTTGATCCAAGAAGGCCGAGAGAGCGAGCGAGAGAGAGAGAGAAGTGTACTTTCCGACTTTGAACGGTCTTTACCAGTTTCGGTAGACCCTCGTTAGTCCTCAAGACCTCCCTGTTAGCGGGATCCTTGCAGCATTCAGCGAGAGCGCCCACGACGTTGGCCAACACACGCTCGTCCTCGTTCTCCTCGAGCAGCGGCACCAGCGAGGCCACCAAACCGTTCTGATTGAACCTCGTTACGTTCTCCGGACTGATGGCGCACTTCCAAACACTGCCAGTCACCGCTGCCAGTAGTCGCTTGTTGGCGCGCACCTCGTCGCTCTGGACGAGCTTGCAGAGAGGATCCAGGCCGCCTGCCCTACGCACCATCGTCCGGGTCTCCCGATTGGAGGCGCACTTGAAGATGGCCAGGGCGCAATTCTCCTTCAGCTTCACATTCTCGTTCCTCAAGTGGCGCACCAGCTCGTCAATCATACCCACTCGCTCAAACGCCTCTCTGAAAACGCTCTGCAATATTCATAGAAATGTAATATTAATCGCAAGGAGATACTTTGATTAAAATCGCGAAAATAGATTGTAATTATCAATAATTAATAAACGTCTTTTCAAAGTTTCATCATTAAGAATGAGAATATTGCAAATACAGTTTCAGAATATAACGTGATATCGATATGCATTTGACCTGATTTGTAAATTGAATTTTTTCTTAATTACCATATCAATATTTAGCGATAATTACATTTTTCTATAATCCCTATATATTTCATATTAATTAAATTTATTTTTCACAAGTAGATCAATGCGTTATCTTTTAATTAAGGCTTCTCGCCACGGCCATGTTAGATTGTCAGAGGCGAAAAACACACTGAAAATTTTAGTGTGCCATTTATAGATAAAAAGAATTTTGATGAAATTACAAATCTCTTTGGCACACTTTTGTAAAACAGTCCAAAAACTATTTTTCTCCTTGAATCAATCAATAATCGCACTGTAAAAAAAATATGTAATATTACATAAAAGATATGTAAAATTATATAAATAATAAATGTAAAAGTACGATAAATAATAATGAAATAATAATGAAACGCTATACATTTTCATCATTTATCGTGTAATTTTACACTTATTATTTATGTAATTTTATATATTTTTATGTGTAATATTATTACATATTTTTTTTATAGTGCGTAAAATGATCGTGATGTCAGACTTTTGTCATACCGAATAACTGTGCATGCACAGACCAGACTGTACCTTGTATTTATTTTACAGCTGTTGATTGATTATAAAAAGAAGAAAATAATTTTCGGACTATTTTAAAAGTGTGTTAAGTCATCTATAAAGTAATGTTTCATCGAAAAATAGCTTCTTATATAAAAATGGCATGCAAGAATTTTTAGCATGTGTTTTCTCGCTTCTATGATGTCACGATTTCAACATAATCGGCAAAGAGCCAGAAGCCTTAATTATCAATTTAGCGATAATTAATTTTTCTATATAATTTCTATATATTCCATATTAATTAAATTAATTTTTTTTATAAGTAGATCAATGCGTTATCTTCTAGTTAAGTGAAAGCTATAGAGGAAATTCGGTAAACCAGATCAGCGCACTGCTGCACGACGCCCATCGTCGGTATGATCAGCTGTGTATGTGTTGATCTCAAGAAGCGTGACATCAGACGAACGACTCCGTGCTTGCGAAGCTCCTCCTTGACCTTCGGACTGCTGCTCAAGGAATCCAGGACCTTGGCGCAACCGATGGCGACCGCCACGAGTTCCTTGTTGATCTCGTTCAAGTCGTCGTACGATCGACGGAGGACTTCATCCGGCACATCCATCACGTCTAGCTAATTGTATTTAAAGGTTCGTATTAAAAAAAGGAATACGCTTTGATATTTAAAAAATCACATGTATAATAATTTTGAAAACATTTTTATGCATTGTTTTATGTATGTTACTCACATTCACGTGAAGTGTGAATAAAGAATAATATAAATAATTGCAATCCAATAACTTACTATTAGCGGTACTCCACCACGAATTCGGATTTGCTTCCTAGCTTTCCTGACTCGAGTTATAATTGCCATTGTTTCGGCTGCTAAAACCTGCGAAGAATAAAAATACGTACTAAATGTATTTAATATAATCAAATTAGACGAATAAATATATAACAAAATAAATAATATATTTAAAGATTAAAATTGAAGACCATTATTTTTAATTGAACGAAAATATATTGGTTGGTTGATAATCAAATCCTATATGTTAAGCTATTATCTCAAACGAGACAGTTAGTCGATAGAATTAAAAAAGTCATTAAGAATCGGGATCGGTGAACGACCTGAATATCTCGAGCTGGATGCTTCAGCATTTGGATCAATGGCGTCGTGATGTCCAAATCAATCAAATATCGCTTCATCTCCGTGGTAGTCGCGATTTGCAACAGGACAGACAGCGAGCCATTCTGACACTTGATGTCGTTCGTTTCCAGAAGGTTCACCAAAACTTCGAGGCCGCCCATTTCCTGAATAGCCTTTTGTATGATCTGTACTATCGCGAAAAATTATAGAAATAAAAAAGTATACATACATATATATATATATATTCATTTCGTTATGAACCCAAATAGCAAATTGATGTCATCAAACGTCAAAATGACATCATTTTGCTTGCTACTTGGGAAATATAATAAATGTTTAATAAAACCAATAATCTAGTTAGGTATAATATACATTTTCCTTAATTGTTTATTTTATACTGTAACGCGATAATGAATAATTTTCTTATAATATCAATGAAACATAAAACACGAACCTTGTCAGTGAGATCATAATCCTTCAGCAGACACAAGGACACCATAGTGGCGGTTTGGTTGCCGGCCTTCATGTACTTAATGAGCTTCTGTATATGCCAGAACTCGGAAGGCACTTCCGGATGATCTTCCTGGCGATATCTGGCCTCTTCTTCGCTTTCCGATTCCGGCTCGTCATCCGAACTCTGCTCTTCAGCTTTTTCGCTGATAATACGCACTCGAGGTCCATAAGGTTCGCCGGTGAGCAAAGATATCTGTTTCGTAGCTTCGGATTCGGTCGTTTCTACGGTTTCCGGCTCTGATCTACAAGAACGAAATTAGTAAATTCGCTTAATTCTGCGGTTTGAAAGTTCTATTTATTAATGATTCTAAGATCTAGATAAATATAACTTGGAAAGAATTAAATGGATAAATTAAATTATTCTAAATTTTGAATAATTTAATCTAAATCTTTTATCGTGCGAATAGCTTGATTTATAAAATTAGACATTTTTGTGGAATATCAATCTTTAATAACGATGTAAAAAGAAAGAAACTGTTTACTTTCGATTATTATCTTGCATTTCTTAGGGCCGTTATGTCATTAAAGATACTATTTATAAATAAAATAACTGATTTATATTTTTGCTAGAATGCCAACACAAGCAGATAATTTTGTAATTTTTTTTATATACTAACAAAATTTGATATTAATTATTTTAATAATACTATATTAGTTCAATTAGTTTGTAATTTTTTAATTTGCATAGATTGATAAATTAATTGCACATATTATAAATACATGGAAATAGATTAGATTGCGTCTGATTATTGATTATATTTATTATACGATATGTATTTATAAAGCATGTGTAATTTATTAATTTATTTCG
Source organism: Nylanderia fulva (assembly GCF_048542155.1). Taxonomy (NCBI): domain Eukaryota; kingdom Metazoa; phylum Arthropoda; class Insecta; order Hymenoptera; family Formicidae; genus Nylanderia; species Nylanderia fulva. Next base: position 2,098,940 of record NW_028190698.1, read on the forward strand.
ATTCTTTTAGAAATATCTAGCACAATAAAATTGACAAAATGATTTTCTTATTGTCAGTGATATAAATACAAGAATTGGAAAAAAGCTTTAAAGACTCTCTCTCTTATTGTCTTTCTTGATTGATATAAGAATTTAAAAATAAAGCTGAAGAAGACATCGTTAAATTTGATAAAAGCATCGAAAAAATGCAGCTTTCTCAAATCATTAAAATCTATAAATAAGTGATCAATTTCGGGAATAAAAATTTCGCGCATGATTGACAAGTCGACGCGAATATATATCCACAAAAGAAATTGAAATTGGCGGGTAAATTTTTTCGTCGAATAAAAAAGCTCTTCGCAAAAAGAGCTTTTATAGTATATATCAATTTGATATTGGGCTTTCGGCTGTGAAGCCACGTAACTGCCCATCACGAAGAGAATAGCCATTTTCGAGAAGAATTCTCGAACATCGGAGTTCCATTAATCCGCCTCTTCGGAAAAAATATTTCTAGTAATATCAAATTGAGAAAAGTAAATTTTCAGAATTTAATTTTGACGATATGGATTGAATACTTTGGAAAGGGCGGAAAAACCAAAGAAAAAATATTACATTTTTAATAATTAAATCATACATGCACAAAATGATCGTTAATTATTAACGAAGAGCTTGTTTCTCCACATTCTCCACCGGATTTTATCTGATAAATAAATAGATTTTGTACGATATATTTTATTATATTTGAGTTGTATCATAATTAATATCTCTTTCTACACGTAATAAAATAAACAATAGCGTTAATACAAAAAGCAAAATTAAATCACCATGGAATTGTGTGATTTATTTTCCTCGAGTTTACTTACTTAATAGGCTCTATTTCCGATGGTGGGATAATTTCTTTCTTCTTTTTCGGAGGCATTTTTTATAAAGTAAACATAAGTAGTGTACAGTATATTATCTCTCTTTCAAGGAACAGCAAAAATTCTTCGAGCTCGAAAGACACGTTTGACAATCTCCACGCTGGAGTAGAGTATTATCGATCAAACAATTATCGCCAATTTCATTTCCTTGCTCAAAATAATATACGAGTCGACAAAAGCGAATAAAACATTACTAAATTTTTTATTTAATATCGATATTTTGCATCTGAAGTAGGCCACTTTGTAACAAGCCAATTTTCACAAAATTGTCAGTTTTATTTTCGAAGACATCGGATAGAAATTTATTGTCAATGTACGTTTTATAAAAATGGGAAAATATTTTGTAAAAAATGCGCCAACTTACTAAATAATTCCACAGGTTGAGAGCTGCTTGTAAAATTTTTTCCAGCAATTTTGAAAAATTTATTCGACACGCGCGAGATCGGCAATATAAACACCGATTCGGGGAAGAGGATGCATTTTAATCGGATGAAATATGGAAACGATTCGTAAAATCTCGTGTTTGTCGAAGGAATTCGTTCTTAGAGAAACGACATAGCGAAAATATGATGTGTCAGCCGGATAAGCTGTGAAAAAGAGAGAGAGATCGTATATACGCAACATGAACAAATGTTTATCGTACACATATACGCTTCACCGTTCGCCTTTATTTTATTTCTACTGTCGTTGAGTGCCTGGCTATGCATATGTCGATGGGGTTTCGGTTACAATCTCAAAGACAAAGAAGTAATTCACGAATTTCATTTCATATATCATCTCCCTATTTTTCATAAAAATTACTCGTAACAATCCAAGTAGCAAACTGACGTCATTAAACGTCAAAATGATGTCATTAGACGTCATTAAACGTCAACTGACGTCATTAAACGTCAGTTTGCTACCTGCGAATGATACATTTTCCGCACGAGGAAATATTTTTTTTAATGTTCCAAATACGTGTTATATCTTCAAATATTGATTTTGCAGATCGTCCGTTACCTGGTGGTCTACTTTATTGTCATCACGCTGCTGAATGTGATATTTTTAGGACACATAAGATTCTTTTACGATTATCCGCCGGAAACGAGGACTAATTAATCAAGTACATTAAAAAATTAATATTATAATATTATAAAATATTAAATAAGACGAAAGAATTTGATATCTCGAGAATCGTTTCATATATTTTTCCATTTACACTTATATATTTCTTTTTATTGTATTTTCCAAGCTTTATAATAATTGTTGAAGATATAATTCGTGTGTTAATTTTGCATCAACAAAATAATTTAATACTAATAATTATTTTTGCAAAAATTGTAATATAAAATGTCATGTAATCTTTATCTACTTTATCATTCGAGCTTTCGTTTTATTTTCATTTGCAGCAACTAGATGGCTCTACTTGCTTCGTTTTCAGCGGAAAATGTGTGAAAGAGGATTATTTCGTTTTGTTGTCCAGAATCGATAGTGAAAGGTGTTAATTTATAAGTGAATTAATGATTTTTGGCGCTATTTCATAGTGAGTATAGTATCTTTGATAGATGTGCGTGAAAAAGCGTTTGCAGTTGAAGGAATTAACGAAGATAGCGTGATGAATTCTTCACTCTAATTTAACCTAACCTAAAATGGATGCAAAATAAGCTCGCAGTAACATTTATCATTTAATAATGAGAGAATAATTTAATTTTCTAGCGTTATAATAATTTCTTAGTATATTAAACTTGTATGGATAGATAATTTATCACATATCTCATATATTTTATCCTCATATATTTCATCTCATATATTTTTATCTCATTTATTTTATCTTAAGTAATTAAAAAAAAGAAAGAATTTGTTTATTCTTTGTTTTCTAATTTTACATGACAGTCTTAAGTACGGAAATGTAATTATAAATATAAATCACAAATAAAAAGCCCTATATATATATATATATATATATATAGGGCTTTTTATTTGTGATTTATATTTATAATATTTCAAATATAAATTATAAATAAAAATTCCTAAAGAGCCAGGCTCTTATATATATATATATATATAAAAGAGCCTGGTTCTTTAGGGTTTTTTATTTGTAATTTATATTTGATATATTACAGAGTCGTGATTTAATCTTACTAATTATAAATATTTCCTTTACAGAAATGGCTCTTCGACGACACGCTCAATTCCTAAGTCGTACAATTCTGGTGCAGAACAACGATGTGGACAAGGCATGTCGCGTATTGAATCGCATATTATCCAAGGAGGACATATTCGGCCAATTCAGACGCACCAGGTACTACGAGAAGCCGACCTACGTCAGACGCAGAGTGAATTTCGAAAAGTGTAAGGCGCTTTACAACGAGGACATGGACAGGAAGATCGCATTTCTTCTACGGAAAAACAGAGTGGACCCTTTTCCTGGTGCGTCGTAAAATTACTGATCCTAGTCTCAATTGTACAATTGTAAAGGTACCCACAAGTTTACTCACATGATTTATTTATGAATGCTGGTATCAGAAAAATATAAAGAATGACCTATCGCAACAAATACTGATTATTTTTATTATTTCTGTTTTATCAACGCATTTGGTATAAAAATATCCACTTTTTAATATAATATTTAATACTGACTTTAATTCTGAAATATATTATTTTTGTAAAGAGGGTAGGAAAAAATATAAATTGATTAGTGTATATATATATATTCTGCTAAAAATATAATTTGCATTAAGGGAAGGAGAAGAATCAATAAATTATGTGCGAAGTCATAGGTCAATAACACAGCGGTTTAAACTCTAATATAGCGTCAAGGAGCGAAATAAAAAATCATTCTGGCGGACAGAAACGCATTTTCGCGTTATCTCGTACCATAAGTAACTCAGGGAAGTCAGCCTGTGCAGAAAGCTCGCGTCCCTCTTTGTTTTTTTTATTCCCATCCCTCTTTCGGGCTGAGCGACTTTCATCATCTTTCTTTCGCGAGAGAGGCGAGAAAAGACAAAACGTCCAGTTGGTCGGTCGGTTTTCCTGGCAACGACTCCGCCAACTTGGCGAAAATTGAATAGATAGTGGTGGTCCCGGCCATGCCAAGTTTTCTAGCGAAGCTTGTAGGTAAGAGAGAGAAAGAGAGAGAAGAGGAGAACTCGCTCCTGCATTCTCCATTTGGTGATAAAACGACGACGCCGCGTATTAGAGTAAAATAAGTAAGTTCTGTCCGCGCTCGCAACTCGATTTTCGAAATCGTTCTCGCAGCGAAAAATGTTTGGCGAAAAACGTCCCGCTAGAATGTTGGCGCGAAGCAGGAAAACAAGAATTTATACGTCATCGGTTTAGTTTCCTCTCATGCCAGTCTTGTTCGCGGAAAAATTTTCGATAGTATATATACATCGCGGCGTTATTATATTGAATTAAGTCCCCATGATATATATTTCGGGCAAATATAGATTTAATTTGAAATATTTTAATTATATATTTCCCATATATATTCGAATTTATTTATTTTTTGTATCGTATTTATCTTTCATTTTCTCATTCATAAAAAACACCTATATGGATCTATTTAATTTTCAAAAATTGAAAATGAAAATAAAAGGAGATATGGAAATTAAATAGCGAACGAAGAGAAACTTTTATCAATTTGTAACATATATATTGTACAATTGTAGTTCGGTAGAGTGCTTCAATTAATAAATTACTCTTCTATTAGTACCTAATCATTAATACCGCGAGTGTCATCTATTCAAAGATATAAAGTACATGCTGTATCTCATTATATCTCGTGAAACGTAGAAATATTAGACGTGTAAAATGGACAGGTCGTCTCCGAAAGGGTTGAACGAGTATTGTATAAATTTCGAGATGGGTCCGTCAGAAGTGGGAGCACGTTCCTTTAATGCGCTCGACAAGTCGTATAATCCGCGATTTATTCGACCTCGGTCCGTCATAAATCCGAACCTAACGCTACGTTATTCCCGTAACTAGGAGCGGCAAACGGATCTCATTTCAGGCATCGGGACCGCACACTGTCGTCGCGCCGCGACGAGGGAAGAGAGAACGTAGACGTAGGTAGGCGAAGGTAGGATAGACGGAACGACCTGAGCGTCGTCTCGCTTGAGAAGGCGGTTTGGCTTAACTCCCGGGAATCTGGATCCGAAACTATCCGACCAACTACTCGCAAGACAGTTTGCCCAGAACCGGATTTCTCAGTCCCGAGGGATGCCACCCTGCCTACCCTCTTCGTTCTCCTCCCTCTCTCTCTCTCTCTCTCTCTCTCTCTCTCTCTCTCTCTTCTAAAACCATTTCGATTCGAAACTCCGCGTATGCCTTCTTCGCCAACCGAATGACATGATGGCTCCATTATTGCGCGAGTGCTTTTGGGTATTACGTTATGTGGCGAGATCGGATTTCGACCGACACGCTCGAAAACAGTCGAAACGAATGGAGATGGCGGAAAAAAAATATTTATCTAAGAGAAAACGATCTTTCTTGACGAACAAGAAAAGTTCGGCGAGTAATAAAATTGTCAACGTTGAATGATATTTTTATTTACACCGATTCAAATTCGGATTAAATTTTGTCAAGGTAAATCTATCTTGAATTCAGTGGAAATATACGATCTTTATTTATGCGTGTGTAATTTTATTTGGTTTATTTTAAATAAAACATCCGTATATATTTGCAATACTGAGCTAAAAAATAATTTTCGTTCATGACGTGCAAAAAAATGTTGAGCGAGCTATCGGTCCGTTTGAAAGAACACGAGCTTCATCATTGATCATGGGCGATTTTTTTCAGAGGAGGATAATTAACATTTTTTTATTTCTTATTTTTCTTAATTTTTAAAAATCTAATTTTTTAATTTTCCTTCTTTATATTAATAAATATGCAAATAAATTCCTTTCTCAAAAGGAGAGCAAATGCTTAATTTTTGGAAGCATCGATTCCAAGGGAGGGCAAATGCCCTCTTCTGGCCTTCTCTGCGAACGCCCATATCGCATTGATCATCGTATTTTTCATGTATATCCACGTCCAGGTTAACATAATAAAAGTGCAGGAGGATCGAGAGGACTGCGAAAATTTTTGTTTAAACATCGCCTCGACGTTTGCCCCGCTTATCAAAACATCGGAGGTGAAATTATGTCGGGTATAGCAGCTCTGTCTTTAAACGGGGGAAACTCGCGGATCGTTTTCCCGCGAGAGACGACGGATATGCGTCGGAGTTCGTCGAGTTTCAGTCGCATCGAAAATTTCGGATTTAAGAGTTTGCCCTGTCAAGTTCGCGGATGCGAAGCCCGAAGTGCTTATCGCAAACTTTATTCGCGAGCACTCGGATGCACGCACCGACACCGACTTATATTCTCTCACTTTTATGGATCGATTCGAAGTACCCGTACCTCTCTCTTGAATCTGATTACCATTTGAAGGAGGAAGCGATACATTATTTTTCTTCAAGATTACATACAAGTCCGCGGACTTGCATGTACGAGAAATGCAATATCATTTATATTTAGATTTACAGTATATAAGGGAAACTTGATATGATGTTGGAGGAAATTCAATATCATCTCTATGTCTTCCCTTTTTTGTAATATCATAATAAAATGTAGTGATACTATCCATATATAAGGTAACGTGATATACATATAATAGTGTTAATTTCCGTACAACATATATATATATATATAATTATCTTGTATTATGCACAACATTAACGCGAATGCGGTATAACGGATTGCGAATCTGGGTAATCTTACCCGAGCGATTTAACGTATATAAAAAGGAGAGAGCTTACTTTGGTGAAAAAAAGTCGAGAATGACTTTTCCGCGGTCTTGTTACTCCATTCCCGAGAGTTTTATCGAGATCTCACCTTCCGTAATCCCACTCCTTTGGCCACGGATTTATTTCGGGAGACGGGCTCTTATGAAGAGAAAAATTTCGCGACGATATATATATTCTTGTCCGTCTTCGGACTTTTGACGAGAAAAGGTTGGACAGAGGCGGAATTAGCGGACTTTTATGGCCATAAAGCACCATTAAATCATGTACACGCGCGCGTTGATCTTTTTCTGATTTTCCCTTTTATTCCCTTCCCTCTTTTCCTCCAACTTCATCCCTCGCAGCGCCTCGTTTCTCTTTGATTTTCCACATTCAACGGAACCTACTTAACTCAGTCGCTGCTCGTCATCGTAGACCGCCAAAGATAAATTTGCCGTATGATATAATATTGACTTTAGCCTCTTGAGCAGCTTAAGATGCTAAATTGATAAACAGAAACCTCTCCGCAAATATGAGATCCGAAATATATCTCTCGATTGTATTTCAAACACAAAATATATTATATTTAATGTAATACTTGACTCGTGTTTGAGTCTCCTTCCTTCACATGTCTCTCTTTGATTTTTTTACGAAGAACAAATTTTGTTTAAAGGTAGCATTTCATGTGCAGCATGCTGCCGCAGTTTGTTGCTATGGTGAAGTTCAATTGAACGAACAGCAAAGGCAGCAAAGCGGAAGAACACGTAACTAATTGATTCTAATTATTATTATTATATTAGTTAAATAATGGATTTTTTAAAGAATAAAATAGATTATTATGAGAATATAAAAGCAAAAATCGTAATTTTAATCATAAAATAATAAGAGAACAAAGAAATATGCTCTAATAAATTTTGATCACGTGATTGATTTGCTGCTGCAGCGTATGAAAAGGCACTTTAGAGCGTATGAAGAGGCGAGAAAGTTCACTTTTAGATAAAAAAATATTTTGATGAAACAACATGACAAATCTCTTTAACACACTTGTAAAATAGTCCGAAAACTATTTTTTCCTCTTATTGACAGTCAACAACCGTAAAATGTTTATGATATCATACGGAATAATCTCAGTCATTTTATAGCTTGATTGATTATAAAAGCAAAAAGATGGAGTTTTCGGAGACTATTTTAAAAGCGTGCTAAAGCCATATCTGAAATAATGTTTCATCGAAATAGCATTTTATTTCAAAATGGCGCGCGAGAATTTTTAGCATGCGCTTTCTCTGACGTCACAATTTCAACGTGGTCGGCGAGGTGTCAGGAGCCTTAAAATTGCGCTATCGAAAACGATACACGTTCAACTGGAAACTTTGTAGTTTCCAATCAATCTTAAACGCGAGCGAAATATGTATATATTTAATTGGAGGGGAATAATGGACTCTCATCCGAAATTCGCTCGTCCCCCGTTCAATTTTGTATCCGGCCGCGACATCAGGTGCCACCGCATCAACGACATAAACGAAACGATCCCTAAATCGAACAGGGAACTGACGCTATGATCGGACTCGACCGAAATAACTGACGTAACTTCCCCGCCGCGCAAAACACAGAGGTTCATTGTATTCCCATTGCTATTAAATCCAATAGTCCGAAAATTCGGTGTCGTGTAATCGGAAGACGATTGAATCTAGAGTTCCTAGAAATAAGAACCTGAACAATATTCTAATTGGAAATCAAATGGCGTCTATAATGAGCACAAAACAGTGTAATATTATCAATTTTTTCACAATAATTAATTTCATTACTGGACCGGAAAATATTTTAACAAAAATTCTGTTCGAAAATGGACGAAACAGAATTACTGGTTGAATCGACCAGAATTCCTTTTAATGCAACAAGCATCTTATTTACACAACAAATTAATTGTTTGTGCAAACAAGATATTTGTTACGTTAAATGGAATTCTGGTCGGTTCAACCAGTAATTTTATATGTTTCATCCATTTTCGAACAGAATTTTTGTTAATGCAACAATATTATTTTCCAGCGCGTTCACTGTCTTTTGTGCTCACTATATGGACATCATTTTATTTCCAATTAGAAACTAGAACATGATCCAGCATTTTACTTCTATAGGGACTCTAGTCGGGTCTAATCGTGCGCTAACGAAATTAAGGAGACTCGTCAACCTGTGTTCGATTTATGGCGATCGGTTCGTTCGATATTTCTCCTGTAAGTCCTCCGGCGACGTCGTTCATTGTAGAACGATTACTCAAGAGAGAAAGGAGGAGGAGGGAACCCACTCATGAATAGCCGAGTGTACAAAAGCGCGCGAGCGACACAGAGACGTGTCCTCTCGTTGCATATTGCAAGGGAAGCCTCAAAATTACTTTCGGACTCGGTCGCTAGTTAATGCGCGGTTCTCTTTTTCTCTCGCTCTCTCGTCGGCGGGCTTTAAATATTCCAATTGGCGAAGTTCAGCCGCCGGTTGCCCGATCGCCGCCGACAATGAGTGCACCGAGAAAGGCTAAGCTAAATGAGCCGCGATTCGTAATTCGGTCGCCGAAACTTTTACCGCGCGTTCGTCCGAAATCGCACGTCGCGTCGAAAACCTGCATGCCTCGGAAAACTCACCCTTTCTCAGCCAAAGGATATATAGGGTCGCTCGCTTTATCGCGTCCGGCGAAAGGACGAGCCATACCGAGTGCGATCTAAGAGAGGGAACAAACTTTTTTTCCTATTCTATTTGATACTCTTGCGCGAGGGTATTGTTTTTCCATTGATTTTCAGCCTGAAATTTTCCGTCGATGTTATATAATATAATGTTGCTTCAGAAATGTATGTATAACTAAAATATGGACGCAGAGAGAATGTTCTCTTTGAATCCATATACCTTGAAAATCATGGTAACAATATTTTATAAAAGTTTCTCTAATTAAATATTTGCCACATTAAAAAGTATTAATATGTACATCGTAAAATTAGTCGAACATATTTTATATATCTTATTGTGTAAATATTAATATTTTTTATTATGCTAAATATTAATCAGAGATTGATCATATTTATACAATTCTTCCAATATCATATTATCCGATTAGCATGTGATTTTCAGGATAAATTCCAAGAGAAACTTCTCTTCGTATACCTATATATAATAGGAGAATAATTATATTTATTCCTGATGGCTTGAAATTATTATTTTTCTGCGGGGAAAAAAAGAGAGAGAAATACGGGGAAAAACGTGAAAAGCTCGCAAACTTCTTTTTTGATTGACGTCTATCATATCTGTTATCGAGCGTCCTCGAAATTCGAAATAAGACATTGAATGATTCACATTCAGTTACGAGGGAACTATGCGGCAGGAATGTGGGTCTTGTTGTGCATGAAGAAAAAAAGCTACGTCAGTTATTTCAGCGAGTCCGTGGACCGAGAAATCGATGTTAAAGACATTACGTCGTCGTCGTCGACGTATACTACTGGTCGGAGTCGCTTGAAAATCGACGAAAAGCAACGGAAAGGAAGCGCGTGCGATCGAGACGAGAGAAAAGAGGAACGTTTCGCGCGAGTTGAGAGGCGATCGATGAATATGGAACGGGAGGATAAAAAAAGGAAGTGCACAAGAGAGAGAGAGAGAAGAAGGTTCGCGGAAAAATATTCGCGGACGACTCCATCGCTATTGTATATAGTATATATTATATATATATATATGTACATATATTTATGTATGTATATGTATATACTGTCAAGACACTCGCGCGAGTTTCTACGAGTTTCTCAGGTATTGACGCAGAGTTCAAAAAAATTGCATGCTAATACTTGCAGATGATATACCACAAAGGTATCAGGCCACTGATGAAAGTTAAACAGCTGGTGCGCGGGAGTGAATGGTAAAGTGGTATTACAATAACTTGGGTATTCCGGCCAAGTTTGGGTACAATAGCGAACAATACGCGATTATACGATGATTTTCATCATTCTTGAATATATGTGTTAATACGTAAATTTTGACTCGTACACAAGACGACGACACGTGTTTTATTGAATCGAGTATGTTGTATTGATCCGTATTTTGCCGAGTTTTTGACAGATGTGATCGACAGGACGTATAGAATAAGAGGAAGATCATAGTGTGTGTATTGTATGGTATACATGTATATTTTGTACATGTGTATGTTATAATATGAAATATATTAATTATTAAAAAATATTTAATTTTTTAGTACTATTTTATATCTCAATTTAATTCATCAATTTGTATTTCTCTTCTTTATTCAAATTTTATTCGCTCGGAATCAATATTTGTTTTACATTACGGTTTTATAAATGTTTTATGGGAAACATATTTCTCTGAAATATTATAACTTTCTGTTTTTCTTTACTATTATTCTTTCTCTTATATATACGTTTCTTTTTTTCAAGCTAAACATTTCAATCGTGATTTAAAAAATGACGCATTTAAAATAAAGAAATAGAGAAAAGATTTATATCTGTTACATATGTTAGAAAGAAAATATACTGAAAAGTGTCATTGGTCAGTATTCATAGTCTAATATCTTATCTTTCAAGTCGTCTTAAGTACTTTAAGGCTTTGAGATGCTATGCTATTTGATTAGTTGAATAGGAGCTTAAGACGATTCAAGATCGCACTTGAAACGATCTTAAATATTCAACATAGACTTGAATACCACCCATTGTCTCATCATCGTTCTATCTTTAAAAAGATGCGTCATATCATGCATAGACTTTTAATAAAATATTCGATAATCATATGCAGCGAAGATTCTGGTACGCTGAAAAAAATTGTTAACTTGACTAAACCGTTCGATTAAAGATTTTTTTAATTGAACATATAGAAATATTTAAATTAAATATAACATATTAAATCTAACAAAACATGTACTTGACTTAAATACTGATATAAACAAAATATTTATTAATTTATAAATTTAGTTGAAAGGTTTAGCCAAGTTAACAATTTTTTTCAGTGTAGTATTGCAACACGGAAAAAAATTAGCTACCATAGCTAAATTTTAGCTGTACATATATTACAACCTGAAATTTAATTGTCATGACCAATAGCGAATTCGATTGGATGCACCACTACGCACTGAGTGCATATAAAAAAATGTATCACACACAAGTTCACAATGATACAAGTAATTAAAAAAGGAAAATAATTAATAGTAAGAGCTATTATTATTGTTGTTCAATATGAATAATGATCATAATAGCTTTTACTATTAATTATTTTCCTTTTTTAATTACTTATGACATTGTGAATTTGTGTGTGATAAACCTGTATATGCACTCATTGTCAGTGCGCACTGGTGCATCTAATCGAATTCGCCATATATAAATTTAGCTATATGGTATAATTAATAGTTTTTAGCCATAGTTTAACGGAGAATGTTATAGCTAAAAAATATATTAGCTGTCATAGCTAAAATTTAGGCTAACTAAATTTCATGTGTAATACATGGACAACTAAAATTTAGCTATGGTAGCTAATTTTTTTTCCCATGAACGTCTAGTCTACATTTGATATTATTAATTCGACCGATACACAGTGTTGTGCTCAGATGATTTTAAAATTAGCTATAGATAAAGATGAGATAAAAATATGTAAATTCATCTTAGATAAGATGAAGATGATTTTGTTTTAAATATATCTAGATGAAAGATAAAATTATATATGGCGACTTATCCAGATAATTTTCTGGGTAATAATTTTCAAAACTGCTTATATAAACACATAGTTAAAAAAAAAATGTAAATTATAAAAAGAATATGAAAATATATGTATTCATATTTTTATTTATAAATTTTTATCGCTTACTGCTTAAGTCTACTATTTAAATATTTTATGTGCTATATAATTCTAAATCAAAATTATCTGAAAATTATTCAAGATAATACTTTTCTCATCTAAGATGCAGATATAGATAATACATATTTTTATGATCTATATAAAGAGATGGCGCTAAAGTTTCATCTAGATGATCATCTATTTATATAATTTGATTTAGATAGCAGCAAACACTGCCGATACAATAGTATAAGAATGCGTTTCTCGCACGCAAAGACTCTCATTCCTGGCCTTTCTTATTCCTTTGATCCTTGCCCCAATTTTTCTAGGACAACTACGCCGTCATCGACGTACGTCACTCGGCGTCTGTCGGCGTCCGCCGTCCCGGCGTCGTCCTTTTATTTACTTATTTCCCCTACCTTCGTTCTCCATCTCTCTCTTTGATCCTTGAGAACTACGTTCGACTACGTGAAACGTGGACCGCTCCATTTGCATGGATTTCAATCTCAAAGATCGCGGATCCGCGCGAGTATCCTTTCCGGATAGACGGTCGTCGTTATCCCTTTCTAGTCTGAATTAATGATCTGGACCACGCAGCATCCGACGAAAATATTCTCGAATAAATTTTCAATTTCTTAACTTCCGTTGTGTTACCTCCAATTACTCGCGCGATGACATTTTTTTACATGTATATGTGTGAACATTTAAATTTTTATTATTTTCCTCTTTACTCCTTCCTTCTTTTCAGCATCAATTGACGGATTATGTAATATTCAGTAGGTATTTCTTTGTCGAGAGATTTTTTTTCTACTTTGACATACAAATTGTAATAATTTCTATACTTTACGATTATATTTTTAATGACACACGCTGACCTTGCGAAAATCATTTTCTTCCCCGCGGATGTTCAAGTATGATTCAATGAAATTATACAGACGTTTTACGATGCAATTTGCACGACAATTATAAAGAGCGAGGTAATATACGTCGAACAAACCTGCCTTCGGCGAAATAGTGGAGCGAGAACGGAGCAGCTTTTTACTCCTACTTTCATACACGGGGAGTTTCTGCGAATGGCGCCGACAAAGTTTGGAAAACTCGCCATACATACTGGCAACGCTAAGAAACTTTTAATGAAAATCGAGCAAGACTCTTTTCTATCCTGCGATCTTCCGTTCCTGGGAATAGATTCGAGAATGGTTTTCCGAAATTCTATCTATCTCAAATGCTGCACGCGACACGGCCGTGAACAAAATGCCACGTGATGTAGGATAGTTGTCCTCCCTTCTTTTTTTATTTCCTATTTTTATTTCCTATTTTTATTCCCTATTTATATTTCCTATTTATTTTCCTGCATAATGAATACTCTCGTACGCGTAGAGAAAATTTTCTTTTGGAATTTACCCTAAAAATCATGGTAATCGTGGAACAATATATGGTATTGGAAGAAATAAGAGTTTCTCTGATTAATGTTTACCACAATAAAAAATATTAATAATCTATCATAAGGTATAAAATATGTTTGATTAATTTTACTATGTATACATATATTAATATTATTTATAATTGTATAGTAAATGTTAATCAGAGAAACTCTTATATAAAATTCTTTCATTGTCATGATTTTCAGGGTAAATTCTAAGAGAAAATTCTTTCCATGTATTTTTTTACAAAAAAATAAATTAGAAATTAATTTATAAATTTTTTAATTTATTATTTAATATATTTTTTATATTGAAATTCACGCTGAAAATTATGTTAATCGAGATAATATGATATTGGAAGAATTTTATAAGTTTCTCTGATTAATATTTATCACAATAAAAAATATTAATAATTTACCATATAAGATATATATAAAACAAGTTTGATTAATTTTTTATTGTGTTAAATATTATAAATTAGAGAAATTCTTATAAAATTCTTCTAATAACATATTGTCCCACGATTACCATGATTTTTAGGTAAATTTGAAAAGAAAATTCCGCGTATATAGTTGACGATTTTTTAAATTTCCAAAAAGAACGAAAGATTAAATATGAGTAGAATTTTCTGAATCTCGTCTCTTCTTTTCATATTTTTTCTCTAAAAGTTTACTCGAGATCTCGAACTTTCGAATTCAACAGATTGCACCAAAAATTCATGACTCTTTCTATTGCCAATTTTGAAATTTTTCCACACACACACACATATATATACTATATATGCGTTTTATTAAAAATTGAGTTAAAAATTACGAGATTACAGTAGTAAAGCGGAGATACAATATAGGTATCCTAACAAATGTATTCTTTTCTTAAGTATATGGCATTTATCTTTATAATATTTTCCTCTAAATAGGCGTCAAGAGAATCTTCTCAAATTAAGAAGAAAATTTTCTAAAGAAATTATCTTTAATTAGATTTTCTTATTAGATATTCGTAACATGTAAGAATATATACTTAATATTTTTCATCAGTTTATTATTTAAAATTAAAGAATATATTTTTAGTTTAAGAAGATATTCCAAGAAGCATCACATAAAGAGGGAAGTATCCTTATTTATTAAAATACCTATTATATAATATAATAGATCTTAGAAAGTATGCATTTTTCGAAAATAATTGTTTCGGTGACAGGTATTTTTGAAGACCGGGCTGCGAAAAGCGCGCGAAAGCTCGCGTTCTCCTCTCTCTCTCTCTCTCTCGTCGCCGCTTTGACTCTCGCGTTCGTAAGAAGAGAGTTCGATTAATAAAATCTCACGCCAGTTGAACGGGTGCTGTAACTACTTTGGCGCCAGCGGCGACCGCGACGAAGGTGCATGACGACGATGACGCGCGAGGAGACTCGCTTTGGTGAACGAGAGAGACCGCGAACGAAAAGAAAGAGGACGACGGACAGATTCGCGCGACCGGTGGCGTGAGCGATCGACGCATGCGCGCTGGCGCCTTCGAAAACTCGGCGCGACGCGCGGCGCGGCGCGACTCACCAGTCAGTCGGTGCACGCTTGTTCGCGCGGTGTGTCCAGGAGATCGCTGTGTCGCGTCGGAAAGGGCTCGCGGAAGGAGAGAGAACTCCAAGACCGAGTAAAGGGCATATATACGTGCGTGTGTTCGACGTCACAGTTATATACACTTTCTAGATTTCTTCTCTCTCTCTTTCTCTTGCGTCGTTGTAGCCGCGCCGACTTTCAGTTACGAAGGACCTTTTTTTTTTCTCGTTCAACTACTATATACTACTACCTACACCCCGCGTGTACGTATAACAGCGAGTTCTCCAGCGAGAGTGGGCTAGAACATGAAAACATCTATGGAGAATCTGTTGTCCTGGGTCGCGCTGTTCATGACCGCCCTTTATTCTCGTGAGTATTGTTCAGCTCTTTTTTTTGTTCTCTCCGGCGTCTTAAAGCCGATGATTTAAGAACGACGTTACGTTCTCGTAATCTTCCGCATTTATTTACTTCATTTTCTGTCTCTTATCTGTCTTTACGCGGACTCGAATATTCAGTTCTTACATTCTCGTGTTTATATATAGCACATTTGATTCTCGTTGAGTGTAGAAAGTAAGACGGACAAATTTGTATGTCATTCTCGGAGATCTTTTAATTGGATATAGATATATTTTTTGTGAGCAATGCTGAATCTTCGGAACGTTCGATGTACAATATATAAAATCTGGAGGACGCATATCTATTTAAAAATTATAGTATTTATTCACCTTTTTATTTCCCGAGCTTCGTCTTTAAATCTATCAACCATGAGAGTCTTTCCTCGATTATCGTTTCAACATGCGCCTATACATAAAAAAGTTGGCGCTTTCTCGAAATCTCTCGAACTAATCCTCGTTTTTTCGCTAATCGCCTTACGTTTCCGCATCCGGACTCTCCCTCCTTGACATAACCATTGTCGTCGTCACGTGCTTCGTCTATTCTTGTGACTGGTATTGCGTTGACAGTACGTCCGAGGTGCGTGAAAAAAACCTTTAAAGATTCCGGAATGCAGGTATTTCCGGAAAGGATTGTTATATATATATTTACGTGATAATTATTTCATCGCACCGGCTCGTTATACACACGAAGCTTTCCTCGTTATCATTCATGACGAATCACGCGCGTACAATTTCGCATGTATTCGAGCAGATTCTCGGAAAAATAACAGAATCATCGCGCTCGATATTTATATCATCGCATCGGACGGCCAAATGCGTCTTTAAATTGTATGGCAACACAGGGAATTCACGCAGTGGATCAATGAAATGCATATGTAATTAGATCCAATTTATAAAGATAAATAATATTAAATATAATCATAATAAATAATAATAAATATAATCATAATAAAGAATAATAAATATATCACGTTTTGGTTTAATGTAGAACGCGCGCGTTAGCGAAACGAAACGCAAAGTTAGCACCGCAGTGATTATTTATTGCTCTTTTGCTTACGTCAGTTTCGGAATGAACGTAATAAGTGCGCGCGACACCTCGGTCTCTCTCTTTCGCGAAACCTAGGTCAAGGACGCAGCTTCAAGTGCATAACGGAGGGAGGGGGAGGAAGAGAGGAGGAGGATCGACGGCGTACAGATTAAAGCGGGTCGCGCACGATGCGACGTCGCAAATTTGCGATAAGAACAAGCGAAAAAGGGAGATGAATCGTTAGTCATTTCGTCCGCGAGAATTTTATGACGTTTGTCGGTTTCGCGAAATTATCGATCAGCTGACGCGGCGCGAAAGCATTCGGTTAAATGTCAACGATGTCAAATTCCGATAAAATTAGAATCTGAAATAAAAAAAAAAATATATATATATATATTTGATGAAAGAGCTCGTGTAGCCCGAGGCTGGGTGAGTTTAATGAGATTCTCAAATCTTCGGTCACCTTGGTTTTGGTCACGTCTCTTTTAGGAGATCTTTCAATCCTCGAACTTGTGCAAATATTTCTAACGAGACTTCAAATTATGCTTGAAATTAATCTCGGGCGAAATTAACTTTGTCGAAGCGATTTCCCGCTCCTGCGAGAGAGGAACAAACGATCGGTTAAACTACGGTTAAAGTTAACGGCGAGAACGGTCGTAAAAAAAGAGGAGAAAAAAGAAAAGGTGGGAAAATTGTCGCGCGGAAAATGTCTCGCTGCGGAGCTTAATTCAGCCTCGTTTGGGGATACCGACGTAATTAGCCTCGCTGTAAAATCGAGACGTTTAATTTAGAGCGTGGATTGACACGAGCGAAAAAGTCTCAAAGTATCGACCCGGCAAAGGGTTATCGAATTAGGTCGCAGATAAGTTTGCGCGCACATCCTGTTCGCCTTATCTTTCGTATCCGTTTCGACGTGACGTATACCGAAAATTATTGAGGGGTTTAGATAGATAATCTCCTCCCCCGACTATTTTAAAGAACAAAGGAAAGCTTTCCGACAATTAGTCGCGTCCGACTCTCTCTTGCCTTCACATCTCTCTCTCGTTCCGGGAGGGATTCGTTTATTTCGATAGCGAGGCGAATCGATTTTTTTTTTAGTAGCCATTAATCTGTCAGTGTCGATGGGCGACCGAAAAAATCCACTCGGCGATTGAAAAGAATTACGAATGAAAATCCGCGAATCGACTGCAAAAATCTTGCGAAATATTAATTAGATACGATGAAAAAACGCGCGTCAATCTCTTTTCCCCTTCGCATCAGATAACTTGCGATGACAGGAGACAGAGATGACACTCTTGCTGTCAAAATTATATTTGAAATTAAGTTTTCAAACAATGACAATTCGAGTATAAGTCGAGATAAAAAGTGTGAAATTTATTGCTCTCGTTCGTTCATATATATGAAATGTAATCGACGTATTTTCGACACGTGTCGGAATTTCAAATAGCGGATTAATGTCGCGACGATTACGAGAGACTTGAGAAATTTATCACGTCGATTAAGAACCAGTTTGATGGCATCTTTGAAATAAATGCGCGTGAAACGTGCTCATATATATACGTTTTCCAAGCTATGAAATTTAAAGAATCGATCTACGCGAACTTCAACGATCAATTGTAAGGAACTCGCTCGATTGTGCAATTTAAAATATGTTATTATCGATTAACCAAGAAGATATACAGATCTTTACGGCGTTCTTGAAATAAACGACTGACACGTGTAGGTACGCGAGAGAGAACTCGATCTAAATTGAGCGGGAGCACACACATGTATACGTTTGGAATTATCGAGTTCCAAATTTAAAGTCGCTTTCGCAGGCAGAAGCTCTCAAGGGGAAGGAAATATTTATATGTATATATATATATATATAAAATATATGCGAAGCTCAGAATCCACGTGCGATTGATTTTCTATCCTCGTCGTCAGAGAACCGTTTTGATGTTTCTGCACAAATTGTGTTTACGACGTGTCTTTAATAATCATCTAGAATGCGATGACGAGAATCGCCTGCCGGCCTTGAATTCACATTCGGGGCATCTATTAGTTGTATACTGCATCTCGTGACGCGCGTGAAAATGGACAAACAAGATGATGATACGAGTGTCTGTTGTCGCCGCTTCCGATTTCGACGCGATAGAGAAATTGTAAATATTAATCTCGCATCGATGCAATTCGATTCCGCGAGCAGTAGCAGGTTAAGTTAATTCGATTATAAATACATATAACGGCATTTACGTGACGTTGTTTGTAGGTATATGACGTCGGTTTTGATTAAATAAATTCTCAGACGCATTTTCCAAGCGTCGGATTACATCATCGCGAGCTCGAGTCGCGTCGCTGTACATATAGGAACATGTTATTAGATAATTGACTTGTTTACGGCGGAATTTATTAATCTTCACATCTCCCGTCACGTCAATGATTAAATTTAAATACGTAAATATAAATATAGACACAAATCATACAGTTCTATTTTTTTATCTGACATAATGCGCGTAATCGACCGATTAATAAATAATTAAATCGATAATAATGCGATAAAAACGAGTAAGGGGAAGAGAGAAGAAGCGAGAGCGAGAGCTGACTCGTCTGACGATTCTTCGGATCTCGTTCCTTTTACGACGAGACAGTTCTCTCTTTCCTTCTCGCTACCGATACCGAAATAGCCGAGACGCGACGCGACGGCGCTCGAGCGCGCGAGAGACCACGTGGGCGACTCGCTCCGTTACATCGTACGAGATGACGTAGCGCGCGCCGATTGGCCGAGCGTATGGGCGTGAGTCTCACCTCACTTTTGCGGCGACACGCACTCGCACGCGCGTGTGAGTGCCGCGCGTCACGCGCCACTCACACCACTCGTATACCTTGCGCCACATCACGCCACGCGAAAAACATCCGCGACATCCGACCGAGGTCGTTTTTCCTCGACGAGCGAGCGGAGAAACCTACGTCTCTCGAAATACAGACAGGTGTGAGAAAGAGAGAGAACAGCCGGTTCTTTCGCGCGCGCGCGCACGCATTCCACCGAGTTTAGGTTGTTCCAACACGTAACTACGTGCTTCAGGACTTGTTGCGTGGCGAGGGGAAAAGAGAGAGAGAGAGAGAGAGATATGATATACGACGCGACGAATCATGTGACTGACTTTGAATTCACGTTAGATATCTAACGTTAATATTTTCAGTATGTTTGAGCCTCTTCGCGGCTGTAATAAGCTTGTATATATGTGTGTTTTGTCTCGCATCTCGTTTCCCCGTTTCCTTTATAAACACGGTAGTAATTCCGCGGTTTACTCTGTGTTTACGCCGCATCGTGTTTGTTCCGAAGGTATAGAAGCAGTTAGAAGATGGAAGAGAATTTGAGAGATATATATATATATAATAAGGAAACGATGCGGAAAAGAGTAATATAGTACCTGAAAAGAAGAGGAGGAACGAAAATGGAGATTGAGCGATAAAAGCGAAGTAAATTAATTAAAATTAGCGCAAATTTTCCCGTTGCAGCGAAAGTGCAAAAGACTACAATTAAAGTTAATGTTTCATCTTTTATTTGTGAGAAAGGAACCTGGCATAAAATAAAGTAACGAGTTGCTGCATAATAGATAATGCAATTCTTTTGCTAAATGAAAACATATTTTTCGGTTTAATTTCAGAAATATGTAAATTATAAAAAATGATCTAGTTACGCTCGCGCTTGATTGCATGGTGACCTGTTGATTCTATTTAATTATTAATTTATATTATCTCTAACACATACATATACACCTCGTTAACATATACAACTTTTTGTAAAAATTTATATAAAACATTCTGGACAAATGTAATTTTAATTACAATTTTTCTGCGTTAAACGCGATTGTATATTTTATATCGTGAATTTTATAAATATTAATATGAAATATTTTGATTTGACAGTTTTAAAGGAAATCACAATTGTTCCATATAGGTTATCGAGTGTAACAATTTCACGACCACCAAAACCTGTATCGATACGGTATATCGTCACGTACAGTGATTTATTTACACTTACAAAGGCGAGAGATGTAACCGGCGCATATAGAAGCGCGTCGCCGTTTTAAAGGGAAATGTATGTTTCAATCAGGGCGTCATTTAACACTAATATCCGATAATACGAATGGCGCGTCGTTAAATTGATGTTAGTTAAATCTAAACTGTAACGAGAGGATGAGTCAGTCGCGGTATGAAACACGCTAAATGGAAGGAAGGTGCGAACAGATCGTCTTATCTGGATCAAAGGCTGTGCAAGTTGCCAACGACAGTTTCAATTTATTAACCCCGGATTACCGATGCGTCGTCTTTCTTCAAATCAATATATAGAGTTTCCTCTTCCGAGGTAGAAAGACACACTATCAAAGTTTGTGCTTGTAAATACATGTGTCCCATTTATAATATACATTTATATAAGAAAAATATATATTTTTTATTGTATAGTTTTTTATTTTATATAATTTTTATTTTATGATATAATTATATGTATGTTATATTTATATTTAATTATATATTTAATATAAATTTATACATATATTTATATTATGTATACGATATATTTATGTCGAATTCTTCGCGTTCTTTATATTAATAATGCGATTACAAAATAATTTGTGCTAAAATGTGGAGTTCACCCGGATGTACCGCAACGGCTTAATATAGTGCGTCGATTAGATTAACGTTGCTCGCAGACACTACATAACATGAACCAGGATCTACTTTATCTTATTATAACGCGCGCGTCATCCCTTAGCACAGCATTCTGGAGACATTTTTGACCTGTTCGCGACTCGTAACAAAAATATCCGTGCTGACAAGGAAATTATTACAGATTATTTTATTCTTCAGCGCGATATAGAAGAAAAAATTTTAAATGATCAATATTGTATCGTTATTAATTTGCGCGATTAAATTATTCGATATTTATATATTCTTTTTGTTCATATTACATACATTCTAGATTTATTTATTATTTATATGTACATATTTTATATTATATTTAGAATATTTCCATTTCTGCGCACAGAGAGAATTTTCTCTTAAAATTTACCCTGGAAAATCATGGGACAATATGGTATATTGGAAGAATTTTATAAAAGTTTCTTTAATTAATATTTACCACAACAAAAAATATTAATATCTACCATAATAAAATATAAAATGTTCCATTAATTTTATTTTTGATTGTATATATATATATATATATAGTATTATATATATATATAACGATAGAATTTTATAAAAGTTTCTTTAATTAATATTTACCACAACAAAAAATATTAATATCTACCATAATAAAATATAAAATGTTCCATTAATTTTATTTTTGATTGTATATATATATATATATATATATATTTTGTTTTTACAATATTGTTCCACAATCATATGATTTTCAGGGTAAATTCTCAGAGAAAATGTTCTATATATATTACAAATTTGAATAATACAAATTGTTAGAACTTTTAAATCAAGGCCGATGGAAGAATTTCATACGTCATTTTTCTTATTTCGCATGAGATTCAATTAATTAAAAACTGAAAATATCTGTAGGCGCAGCAATTCCGCTCACATAGGTCAGTCACGCGAGACGATGGCACGCAAAAGAGGGAAAGCCAGGGTCATCGTCATTAATCTATCTATTCGTCCGTTCATCTATCTCGTTCTCTCTCTTTTTCTCACGAGTACTTATAACAAGAGCAAACGAAGCGTGAAATCGCACACGTCGACGTATCCGTCATCTCTCGAGTTTACGCACGAGAGATAAGATAAGACTCGTCTTTCACCGACTTCGCCGGGTATTTTTATTCACAGCAATTTTTTTATATATCTCTCTCTCTCTGTCTTTTCCACGAAGTAAATCCTTATCTCTCTTATCGTCAGTCTCTCGTTCAGTCTACTTAAGGCCGCTCCGGTTCGCCGGCTAATTCAAAACGAATATTTCATTAATAAGAAATTTCATTCACTTAAAATACATCCCGAAGGGGCTACCAACTATTTCTCGCGCCACTCCTAATGTCAATCATTTCCGAGATATTTTGTGTGACTTGTATAAACGCGGTATATTCGCTTTTCTCACGAAACAGCAGACAATGGCGCTCCTTGCACTGTCATGGTTATAAACAATGAACACAAGGGTTACTTGTAATCGATACACGTCTGCTTTGGACGATCCCTATTATTGTTAGGAGCCGGGTTGCGCGCCTTTGGTCTTGTCAAAATTTAAGAGCAGCGACTCGGAGATTGATACGGGTCTTCGCGTTGCCGGGGATTATAATCTTTCCTCTATATAATGTAATATTCGCGAAAATATATATTCTGCGTAAGCGATTCGCGTATTTAAAAAATCTAGCAAAAATTAATTTACATACGTTTCCGATATTTTCTCGAATTTCACATTTTGACATTTAACGCACTTTTATCGGACATCTTCGACGAAAAAACGAGTTATTTTCATTGATTTAATGAGACAGTATAGCATCGTGAACAAAAATACGTTTAAATTTGACGATGCACTTGATAATAGGAAGGAAGTAATGTTTTAAAAGTCCAATAGGAAATAATGTTTGCAAAGAGATAAAAAGCTGCATAAGAAGCAAAAATGAAAAACTAGTAGTTGAAATCCACGTTACCTGATATTGATTGACTGTACCTTATCACTGTTTTTAAAACTAGATAGCGCTAATATGCGCTTCGTTTCGCTCTAATCTTAATGACGTGACTGATTTATTAGGAGAAGAATCTGATGATACTGACTTTGCGCTATTTCATAAATCCGCAAATCATTGTGCAAATGTATCCATTGACACGTGCATTGCATAAAAAGCGATGCTTTTTTACTTTTCTATAATCCAAAGTTAAAGATCATATGTGCATAATTATATAGTCCTAAGACTTAATTTCCCATACGTCATATTATAATGTTGAAAACAAATTATGTGAATTTCTTTTTTTACATAATGCGTCTTTTTTTACATAATCAAATTAGTTTTTTTTTCTACAATGGTCGTTTTTTTGTAATGTAGTTTTTTTCGGTCGTCTAGATTGAAAATATACCGAGGATTTCCTTTACACGTTTCGTGAATTATAATAAATTGTTATAATTTTAAATTTTAAATTGTTTAAGTGTGTACAAAAAAAACATGCAGATAAGTAAACCAAGAATAACAAAAAAGGCATTGCAGTATATTTATTAACATATTATCGAATACGAACTGTACAAATATAAAAATACGAAAAAACTAGTTTATTTTCGACATATATATTTTGCAAGAAGAAATAAAAAGAAAGAAAATTCACACAATTCCTCGCTCTCTCGTCACAATCCGGCCTGATTGCAGCGAAGAAACTACGAGTTTTGAATTATAAGAGAGGAAAGAGAACATTTTTTTTTATATAAAAATAATTTCACTTTCAAAAATCGCTCTCTAACGCGAAACTTCCTGATTTTTTAAATCCGGTTTAAGGGGATCCTAAACGTTCTTGAGAAGTTTGTTTTTTTCTTTTTTATTGATAAAATATGAGGCTAGATAAACTATAAATCTATTTATTGGCTATACGGATTGTTTTTTACCCGAAATTAGAACGCTTCCTCCTTTGTTAATATTAATACACTTAAATTTGTACAAGAAAAAGATTTATCAATCTGTACAGTCTCATATATCTCGGTTATAATTCTCAGAATTCATAGTTCTGTAACCAAGCAATAATATTAACAAAGGAGGAAGCGTTTTAATTTCAGGTAAAAAAACAATCCAATAAATATATAGATTTATAGTTGATCATATTTAATCGATAAAAAAAGAAAGAAATAACAGCCTTCTGAAAGACGTTTAGGATCACCTTAATCGCCTGCCGCGAGAGACGATAAGACGCCTCGTCGAATTATAACTCGCGCGCGTGACGTCACGTCACGTCTCGTCGCCTCGCGGCGATTTGACACTCGCGCGCGTGCATGCGTGATATACGCGCTGTAGGCTTTGCGCGGGTATTTAGCAAGGCCAACCTACGGGATCGCTCGTGATTGGTCGCACCGGCATCGTACGATGATCCCTATCTCTTCGCCTCGTTACAAATACAAGCCCTAACCAACGACCTCTTCCTGCTGCCATATACAATCCCACGTAGGTTCACGCGCGTGAATACCGCGAATTAGCATTGAGATAAACGAAGACACACATGTGCGCGTACGTCATGTCGCATCGACAGCTTATTGACGAGATCGCTTTTTGCTTTTAACAATCGAATAATGCATTCCTATGCCCAGTGACTTGCAGTCTTCTTTTCTCGTAAAAAAAAGAGACTCAATTAATCGCGTGAGCTTTTAATGACTCGATTCATTCCGTATTCAAGGAATGCGAGAAAAAAATTAATTTGTAAAATATATCATACTTAATAACTATATTTAAATATATAACTAGTATAGAATGTATAATTAGTATAGAATGTAACTTTTTTTAGTCTGCTATATAAAAACTAGTTTGTTGATGCAAAATAGATTGTTTATTGAATAAAATTAAATCACGGAATTAATGAATGCTATGCAAGGATCGTTAGAATCTAATTTAACGTGATGTAGTGTGAAATATATAGCGATTCGTGTAACAACAATTTATATATACGCTGACTAATTGTGTCAATACGTATACAAATCGAATTAAAGAGAAATATGTAAAGCTAACGGACGCGTTAAAAATAGTATTAATTACGAATTCATTACGATCTCGTAATTACTATACCCGAGCTCGATTGCTAATCGAAAGGACTTTATTAGACGCGATTAAAATTGAAATTGTCACTATAATTCTCTGGATATATTTATAATGATTCGCCTTATTTCTCTCGTTCTTTTGCGGTGAGAGAATCGCAGGTGCGGGATAGAATTATACACGGAACTCTTATATTCTGCACGTATAAGTCGGGTATCCTCTTGTCACAAGTGATATCTTAGCCGAGCAGAGAAAGCAAAAGAAGAACGAAACACACGAGTGATCGGTAACGGGAAAATAGGTTGCGATATATCATATCGTGTCACTAGGGATGACCATCTCGCGAGAAAGGATATTCACTTTTTTTTCGTAAAATTGATTTCGACAAGTATCGCTTGGACAGAGTTGTATGCTTTTTTTTTTCAGATTTAAAACATTTTATTATTTATCGATATCGTATACATACATATGTATATTTGATTGATAAAATTTACATTGATATAATTTTTATATATTTTCTCTATTTATATAAAAAAAAATTATACTGTGTGTAATGTGGAGGGTGATATTTGCAGAAAAAAAACGGGGACACACTTTTCAGCATTTGACTATCGGCACGTATAGTTAAAATCGACGACCGCACACTCTATAAATCGTCCCTCTACAAATCGCATATACAAAACCGCGCTATTTATTAATCATCGAAGGGGACAGATTTTATAGATTTATCGCGGGCAGACGGCGTCCGTCGTCCCATTGTTGCGCTCGTTTTACAAAACGATTGCATCGGCGCTATACACATATATATATATATATGTGTGGAGGGTTGGAAGGGGAGAAAAGGGGCAGTTTCGCGGACGGCTCGTCGAACCGTTCGGTCGTTACCGAACGAGAGAGTCGCCGATCCGCGACGGGGATGCGGTGGCTCTCTCGATAATTTCGATAGTTTGTAATTAAATTTAATGGCGCCGCACGAGGGATTTGCCGCTCGCCTAGTTTGTTGCACGCATCGCCGAATCGACGCTGGTGCGGTCGCGTTGCGTGCGTCGCATACCCAAATATTCGCGCTTTTGGCCCTCCCACGCACATTTTCCGCCTCTCTGTCTAATTTTTCTCACTCCTCTTTTTTTTCTCTGACCGGAGTTCAGCGAAGAAACTTGCGAGTTCGCGCGCGAAACAATAAACGGGAGACATGAATCTTCCCGGGGTTATATGAGAGACAAATTTCGTTCCCTCATACTTTGGAGAACCCTTCGATTCCTTCGAGTCTAAACGGGACAATTTGTCCCGGGACTGTAAGGATTTATGTTGTTTTTATTTATACAGGGTGTCCAGCGGTCAGGGAAATCTGGAAAACCGGGCATTGTCAGAGAAAAAAAGTCAGGAAATTTTACTATTTATCTTTGGATTTTTCATATTATTCTACATTTGTCTCAATAATTTGACATTTTTTATTAAATAAATATATACTTTTCCTCGACTTCCAGCACGCTAATTTTTTGAGTTGTTAAAAATCGATTCATCTACAGTGTGTTCGTTAATTTATATTTTCATCGTCGTGTTATTTTATTTCAATATATTTTGTTTGTTTCGATTATCGTATACATAATGCAGATTGTATAATTGATTAAAATTTTTGTTTTTTTAACTTTCGAACTTTTTCGTTGTTGACAAAATATTTAAGGATTTCATGATTTAACGTTTAATTGATTTATCATAGAAATATATGCAAATTATATATTTGGTATCTCTGAATTATCGTTATAGATTTTTTCACGAGCCTAATTTGTTGTGTTGAAATAAATGGCAAATTTCAATAAAAGAGAAATACACGATTCCTCTCTTCAAATATGACGAGATTCGCGATGTTGTTTACCGTTGTTGTGCTTTAACAATCTCGTCTTGGTAACGATGTAGCATCAGCGGTTACAAACATTAATTTGCAATGTTTATCCCGACGTATCCCACGTTTCCAAACACAATGCGTGGATCACAAAGATTATTTGATACGCTATTATATACGAGCGAGTAATCCTTTTCCGAGATATATCGAAAGCTCAATCTCTCTAAAAGCGCCGAGTCAGTAGTCCGAGAATTTTTGTGCGAAAAAGTGTTGGCGCAAAAGTTTTATAAGATTCTCTTTATACGGAAAAAGCCAGCCGTGCAAATTGCTAATCCGTATAAATTTCTTTTTTGTACCGATATTGCTTCGTTTTAATTTCTGCTTTTTTCTCTCTCTTTCTTTTGCGTCAATGTTTAAAAAAAAAAAAAAAAAAAAACAATCAAATGAGATCTTTTGCATAAAACATTTCGATAGCTCGAATATACCTTCTGGGAGATGCATAATATACAAACGAGAAGGAGGGAGAGAAATTGGAACGCTTCTTGGCTTTAATTATATGGCTCGTTTATCCTAGTTTAGACTTTTCATCTCACGAGACGGCGAAATGTAACGTCACTTTCCTATTATCGCGCGTACACAGAAATTCTATACTAGAGCAAACATAGGAAAGGGAGATGGATAAGGGAGAAGGGAGAAAATTGGTGCAAGAGAGGGATGAAGAAGAGCGAAGCGGTCCTATATTGGTAGTTCTCGTTTATTACCTGGAAAGTGGCACTTCCGGGTAATCGGTTTCGAGCGGAAGTTATAAGTTCGTTTGGCGGTGTCGAGAGAAAAGTCGATCTTGACCCTGTTCCCCATCTCACCCTTTCCTTACAATGGCTTGTTTATTACGAAGTAAGTTCTATCTCTCTCTTTCGCGCGCGAAGGTGCTTCATAATTTCAGGGCAAAATGTCCCGAGATTCGTGCTCTCGCCCCTTTAAAAGCCAGAGATACGATGCTCCTTTTATCCCCTCGAGTATTTATACAGGGTGTCCGGTAACTAACGGACCAACGATTACAAGTGGATTCTTTGGTCAATTTGGGAACGATTTTTCCTCAGCGAAAATGTCGAAAAAGGTCATCGTTTTTTACAACTTTCCAATATTTGTCATTATGTATCTTTATAGCCAAGCCTTAAATTAAAATTTTATTATAGTAAACTCTACCTGAAATTAACTGAAGAATGTAATTATGTTAGACTTTTAACTCCAAAACCTTTAGTTTTCAAAAAACCCATTTTTTTTTTAATCGCTTATAACTCGAAAATTATATTGACTTCTCAACATTTTTGCTAAGGAAAAATCATTGGTCCGTTAGTTACCGGACACCCTGTATAAGATGTCCTAGAATCTCCGGCTTTAATTTAGTGACAAATTCTTTGATCGATTTAGAGTCTAGCGTCTCACCTAATTCAAATCTCAGACAACAATAGTATTCGAGGTTGTAATTCCATTCACGAATCGCAATTAGAAGAACAAACTATTTGTTCTCATATTCAAAATGAATTCCACCGAATTTCGAGATTTATCTCGAAAAATATATGTATTCAATATCAATTTAACATCGCTTAAAAAATTTGTCGTCTCTCTCGAAAATGTACATTTTCTTCAGATAAATCGACTTTAAATTCGCGTAAAAAGCTTGCGCCGGAATTAAAACGAGAATTTTTACGCGATTGTATGCGCATGTACGTGTATATATAATACATACATATATAAAGTTTCGCAGACCGTGGCATAATTGGTAATGAATTTCCAAAAGTTGGAAAAGCACGGCAAACGCGATGCTCTCTCTCTCTCCCTCCCCTCCATTAAATCCAAATCAACTTCCTAATATGAACGAATGGTTTTTCGCCAACGGCACATGACGCCGTGATAATATCGCGCGCCATTCGTCATCATTAGTCCGGACGGCGAATGCATTTCCTGTGTTTTTTATCCTGCATCCCGAATTCGCGTGTGACCACCGATACTCACACACACGCGAGTGCATCTCATATATGTGTGCGTGTGTGGGCATGCTCTGTTAGCGCCACATCGTAATTTCATTTTCAAAATTCAAGATACAAAAGATCCGGGCGAATCTGCCTCGCGTAATTTGATGATGGACAGATGCGGAGGAGATAAAAGAAGGGGTGGAAGGAAGGGGCGGTCGAGAAAAATATATATAAACGCGAGATTTTAGCGAATTAAGCGTTGGAAAAAAATTTATTGCCGGTGAAAGAGGAAATCTCTCGCTCGTTCTTTTCTCGCGTCAAAAGTCGAAGCGCAAGTTGGCTATTTCGAAATTTTTATTCCATAAGTGGGACGAAGAAAATTATCTCTTAGAATTTACCCTGAAAATCATGGGGCGATATGATATTGGAAGAATTTTTGGAAGAGTTTCTCGCATTAATATTTACGACAAAAAATATCAATATATGTACATAGTAAAATTAATCGGACATATGTTATGTCTTACTGTGGTATAGATATTAATATTTTTTATTGTGATGAATCAGAGAAATCTTACAAAATTCTTGCAATTTATGGTATCACAATCAAAAATAATATATACATGGTAAAAAGTATTATTTGTGATAAATATCAATCAGAAAAGTTCAAAGTTCTTTCAATACCATATTGTCCCACGATTACCATGATTTTCATAGGGTAAATTGTATAAGAGAAAATTTTCTCCGTGCATGAAAACGGTTCTTTCTCCTCTAATAACGAGAAAAAAAAGTATAATATGCCGGCTCTTCTTTCGACGAAATAACAACGTCTCGGTGGACAGGCGTGTGCATACATATACATACACACACACATATATATATATATATATATATGTATATACGACGATTCGGTCCCGCGACACGACAATTTCATGAAAATGGGAGAGAGCGGTATCCGTCCGAGTATGAAGTTCCGGGTGCAATCTGCATTGTTTCCACGTCAATTAAACTTGTTTGATATTTCCGCTGCAATCACACCGCAACACGGTGACGGCAACATCGATTCCGCGCGCGCGCTTAATCGAATTCGAGGAGCAGCGTTGCTCTTTGCGATTCCCTTACTAATAACGTTGTTATCGATGGGTTGGGAGTTGCATCGAGGGATTCTCGTCGTACCTTACGTTTCGACCACGTCGTTTCTCTTTCTCTTCCTACCTCTCTCTCTCTCTCTCTGCTTTCGGCTAACCCGATTATCGCGCTTCTGTTTCAGTGCTCGCTAGCTGCCGAGGTGAAGAGTGCGGACACGAGGAGCTGGTGAGGTGCGCCAGGCCCCTTGAGAAAATCAGCAGCAACGACCTGAGTCTCGTCGTAACGAAAAAGGAGGAGCTCAACAAACTGTGCCCGTGAGTTTTCCCTTCTATTCTATTCCGACTCGCGCGTGGGACCGATCTCGTTCGAGCGCGAAAACGTCGCGTTATCTGTCCCGCTTCTTTACATCTTCCATGAAGGGGCGAGAACGCGATACGCTGCCCCCGAAGAGTTTTCCGGGACAACGATCTTTCTTTCCCTTATATGCTTTTGACGTCTTCGTCGCAAATTTTCCGTCGCCGCAAGAAAAATGCCCGGTCGTTTCTTATTGTTTCGAGTTCCCTCGAGTTCTCGGATCAATTTTAAAATTGCCGCGGAATTCTCGGGACCTTAACCGTGATTAATTGCGAGAAGGTATAGAAGCGTCTCTCCATGGGCGTCCGCAGGATTTTTTTTTTCAAGGAGGGAGCACGATTGAATTTTTTTTCTCATTTCTTGTTCTTTCTTAATTTTTTAAATTTAATTTTTTGTATATTAAATGCAAAATAATTTTTTTAATGATAGGTACCAAAGGGGGCAAATGCTCGCTTCTGCCTTCTTGTCTTCTACGGACGCCCATGAGTCTATGTCGCGTCTTCCATAGTAAAAAAATTTTTATATATAACAAATATAAAATTATATAAATTTATATATAATAAATATTTCTTCATATATATATATATATATATATAATTTGACATGATTATATATGATCCCTTATAATTTATATATAAATTTATATAATTATGTATAAAAATGAACATATTTCATATATAATTTTACGATTATATATGTATAATTATATAATTATTTGTATATAATTATATATAAAAAATTGTTTACTGGGTTTGGCGATTTTATACCCATATCATTTTTCACATTTACATTTATCCGCATTTATGCATATATATAAAAACATTAATCATCCCGCTGCGGATTCTTGAAGAGAGAGAGAGAGAGAGGAGAAAAATCGTTTCGTACGCAAACGTACCGGTTCGTGTGAACGTAAGGCTAAAGTAGAGGGGCTCTTGGCGAAATTGGAAATTGGCCGGGGAATAATATCCGACATTCCGCGTCCGCGGCTTTCGGTCTATTATATTCGGTCCGAAATCGCGATCGTATCAGAGTCGATGCTCCAGCTTTATCGCAACTCGGAGGCGCTCGATCAGTTCGAATCTATATATACATATATCTCCCTCTCTGTCTCGCGCTCGCGCGAGATGGTACGTATGTAATTGAGTGGATGATTGCATGCAGGAGAGCCGCCGGTATATTTTGTACGATATTTTCGGAGAACCCCCGCGAATTCGGCGTGGAATCTTATTACGCTTTAGCAATTTGTTAGCCTGGGCCTGGAGGAAATTCGCCTCCGTTTCATGGAACTTTAAATTTCATGCAAGCCTACGCCTCGCTCGGATACGTCCGATACGACAAATTATTAATCACGATACCTCGCATTCCGCGCAATCATCATCAATTTCCACGTGCAATTATAGTAATACCGTAACTATATACCAGCAGGATATTCTATATCAGAAATGGCGGAAACCGCGCGGTATTTTGTTTCCCGAAACGACGGATGACACCGGTGCAAATTGGACGATTTGCATAATCAATTTTCAAGATACTCGCCTGCATACTAAGTCGATTCGGAACGGATGGAATTCTTTTACATGCACTCTTACACATCGCGCAAATATCGATTTTTTCTCTCTTGTGTCCTCGTGTCTTCTTATTCGACAGATACAGTAATATTGACTCGTATATTTATAGTTGTCGTAGAAACTCGGCTGAGAACAATCTTGATGGGCGATACGGTTCAGATGGATCCTGAGAGTCAATCTAACGTTTGTGATGTCATATTTATAATGGGGATGCAACTGACGAGAGAGAGAGAGAGAGGCTCGTCTCGCGAGACGCGACCCGGCTTCTGTTTCTCGCGGTTCAATAATAGATTCGAGAGAGAGAGAGAGAGAGAGAGAGAGAGAGAGAGAATTGTATGCGTATATACGTGTATATAATATATCGGATAGTCTTTGAATCTCGTATCAATTGAATCGGAAGAAATGCGTAACGCTCAAGTGCATTTCGGAAAGCAGATATCGTTTTTAATATACATTCGCGTTTTTTCAAATTTATATATCATTGAAAATCTTTGCAATAAAAATTATCACAATATTTTGCCAATCAGAGAATTAAAAGCATAATTTAATATAAAAACAAAAAACTATACCTATTATTATTATTTTATTATATTTTCACTAAAGGGAAATAAAAAATATCTTCCGAAAGAAATTTTGGTTTAACAGAGAAAAAACCCTCTGGCAAAATTATTTTTCATACATCTCACAGAAACGATTATAAACAAACACGATATTTTTGGAGGCCATGCATTTTTGCCAAAATTGATAATTTAATCTCTCTATTCCGATTAATGCAATTCCATATAAAAAATGTATATATAAATAACAATATAAAACAAATAAAAGTAATAAACAATTTTCGAAATACTTTCAAACACAAGTATAATTACCCTTCCGTTTCAATTGGCAGGCATTCCGTTCACGTTGCCCAATAAAGTTATTCCTGCGCCAAAAGCTCGAACGTATATATATATATATATATATATATATATATATATATATATATATATGAAATTATATATATATATAGACGCCAGAATTCTCGATGTGCGTTTATTACGTCTTACGCAATTGCAATTTTCCATTCGCGAAAATTAACCCTGCTATTAGATTGGCAGATTTTTATCTTCACCGTCTCAAATGCAATAAATATCTGATATAATAACCAGGATCGGTTTCCTGTTTTCGTTTGCAGCGATCTCGAGGCCGGTATGAAATGCATCACGAGGTACACGATCAATTGCATGAAGGAGAAACAGAGGGAGCACTTCAACTCGCTCTACACCGGCACCAACAAGGCCATCATGGAACTCTGCCACGACGGCCCGTATCAAGACGGTAAGTGCACTCTTGTCTAAATCATCGAACCGATTAAAGCACCTTCCATAAAAAAAAATCGCAATCGTCGTAAGAGTAGTTGGCAAGAGTCGCGACAGAAGAAGAACGAGAGAGAGAGAGAGAGGAGAGAAAAATTATTTTAAATATCACGAATACAAATTTTCGGTGAAAAGCGGAGCAATTCTTTTTCTAGCTAAACGCTTTTACGGTTTTTTTTATATGTATTCAAAATGTTACAAGCGTTAACAATTTCATTTGAAAAACGGAGAAAGGTGAAATTAAATACGCGAAATTAAAAGAGAAATTCGGAGACTTCAGTATAATTAGAGGGGTATGTATGTGCACACTCGCAGACAGAAATGACAGAGATGATGAAAGGCAGAGAGAGCTTTTTCCCTTTATCGAACGTGCGTTATTAATGTACGATTTACGGATGTCGATTCAAAATTATACCTCGAAAGATTCATTTCGCGTCTGTGCAAAACTATATGATCGGAAAAATTGTATTTTTATTCTAAATATATGCCACTAAAATAGGCGCCAAAAGGATCCTTTCAATTTAAGAGAAAAATTCTCTAAAGAGATATTCTTAACATGCAAGAATCTATACTTAATGGGATATTGTCCATTTGTTATTTATTACATATATATATAAATATTACACATAATTAAATATTTTTTATGTATTGACATAATTAAATACACATTTTTTGTTTATATATTATATAATTTTTAATATTAATCTAAATTTATAAATATATTATAAATTGAAATAATTTAATTTAATTAATTTTAAATTTATCATTAATTTATTATATTTATATTTATTGCTGAAGTTACAAAAAGAAAATAAGAAATATATATGTTTAATTAAAGAGGATATTTTAAAAGGCATCAAAGATGGAAATATTCTTATTCATTAAAAACATCTATTAAGAGGACTTATATAAAGAATGCTTTCGAGGAAAATACTTTTTTCGGTGATATGGCAAAAGTGGATTTCGCTATCGGATTTGTTCGCGAATAACGATGTGCCGCAGAAGCCAGAGGCTTCGGAAAACCGTTTGCCAATTGGGCATCGAGCGCGCATCATCAATGCAATTCCAAACTGTCCGTCTCCAGTCGGAGATGGCACTAGAGTCAATAATGCATCCGGCACTCTCGAGATTACAGGAATATCGCATAGATTGTTCGCGGGTCGATCGAGCCGGCATGACTCTTCATAATGTACTCTCCTCTCTGGCGGAGACGAGAGTATCGTGTAACATAATGAATCGTTAGCAAGTAGAGTAATATCGATTTCTCCTCGTGCCGGATACTGGCGCGCGTGACGTGAAGCTCGTAAACAAGACGGTTATATAGAGGGAGGAGAAGCGGTCTTCATCTATAAAAGCATGATCACAAAAGATGACAGGAGTGAAAGAGAGAGAGATGATTAGTGCGTCAGTCAACGATCTACGTGTACGCTCTTGTAATTATAGACTTCGCCCACGTATATAAAGCTAGATTGTTTTTCTATAGGAATAGAACTCGGGGAGCAGAAAAAAAGCTCCGAGACTCTCTAATCGATTTTGACTTTTAATCTAGGCGTAGCGATCGAATTATACGCTTTATTTTTTTCTTTCAAGTGAAATATGTGATTCTATTATTCGCAATTATATTGTTATAAATTGTGAGGTCGCGATTTGTCGAAGTTAGTTAATCGTACGTAATTGTAGTTCTTTATTTTTGATATTATTAGATTATACATTTCCCCGACGCAAAGAGAGAAACAGAAAGAGAGTCGTGGCCTGATTGACCGCGGAATTTCATTATCGATTCCCGCATATTCCCGGCCAATACG
Organism: Nylanderia fulva; assembly: GCF_048542155.1. Taxonomy (NCBI): domain Eukaryota; kingdom Metazoa; phylum Arthropoda; class Insecta; order Hymenoptera; family Formicidae; genus Nylanderia; species Nylanderia fulva. Next base: position 2,134,481 of record NW_028190698.1, read on the forward strand.
CAGTCGTCCGATAGAGGGAAATAAAATTTTCTGTTTGCAGAATTCTTGAAACACGCCCCGTGCATGCAAAAAGTCAAGGCCGAGTACGAGATGTGTTACAAAACGTATCAGAAGACTACGCTGGAGATGGAAAAGGCTTCGAATCGCACGATGGGAAGGCAAGAAGATCTCAAGTCCCTCTGCTGGTGAGCCAACAAATTTTTTTTTACGTATATATAAGTATTCGTCACATTTATCATATCGATTAATTATATTAATGAGTTGACAAGATCAACCAAAAATGTATAACATATATTACATTGTAGTTATATTGTAATTATATACCAAATAGCACATTGATATATTGATAAGTCAGTGCTATCTTGGGATATAATGACTTGGGATATAAATGTAGTTGATTAAAAAACAAGATACGTGATTATCAAAGTATGGCAAAATGTATATAATTGCACATCTTTTCGGAGGGATTTTGTTTTAATTGCGATTATTAAAATTAAATGACACTAATAAAATTTATATGTAAAATCGGTATACACATTTAATCGAAATTTACACATCTTTGTATAAACAGGGATGCGTTTACGGTCCATTGCTTATCCGGGAAAGTTTGTTAGCTTGGCAACGCGGAGGTAAAGCTTGGAACTCAAAGCCCGAGTCAATTTGACCTAGTCACTTTTCAAAATGTTAGATTCTATCACGAGTATTTTATCTGAATTTTATTACGTCCTTACGGATTATCAATTTTTCCGTCATGCAAATAGAGCGAAATAGTTTCACTAAATCTTTATTACAGAACATATTCATGCAAAAATGTATTTCAACCGGACATATTTATTTAAATATAATATTTGTTTAAAAGAGGGAATAATTGAGACTCGATAATAACAAATCATTCTCGCGATCATAAAATCGTAAACTAGATTGTCCGATTAAAGTTTCTGGACTTTACAATTGGTAGGCTTTTCCAGGATAATTAATTTGCAATTATGTCAATAATTTAAGGAAATTGATTCAAGGTGTACAGCGTGCAAAAAAAAAAAAAACACATGCGCTATATTGATTGCATTCTCAATACGCTTCATATTCTCGCGTTTCGAGAACACAATGGCGGATCTTTGCCAAATATAATACCGTTATTATCATTACATTATCAACCCTCTTCCGATATCAAATCGGGTAAGGAGAAATCGAATTAAGTTGCGACGCGAAGGATCTTGGCGGAGTAAAGCACGAAATACGAACAAATGGGTTTATTAAGCAATACTCGAAATCCCGACGTTTTCGCATTAGAGTAAAAGGATGTCAAAATCCTCTCGACTGCGATAATTTAACACTTAAGAGCTCGCCGGGCGAAACAACTGCATTAATAACGACGGGCGTCGCTCAAAGGACTCGCGCAAAAAGAGTGTAATCAGTCCTTTAGGTCGGAAGTTTCACGCTGATGCCTGTACACACACACATACAACGAAGAAGGGACGTAATGTCATTAGCGTATCTCTGCCACGGTCTACTGCAGCTTTTGAACTTGCGCATCTCTCGCGGAAAGGGTTAGAACTAGGGATAGGATGGGGAAAAAGGATAGGAGGAGATGTAAGTAGTGACTCAATGCTGACCCCGAGAAAGTGGATAACAGATCTGCAAAAACACATTTCTCGCGTCATTTTGTCTCTCCGCAAAGATCCAATTTTAAGCTATCGTGGACGTTCCCTTTGCAAAGATAGAGAAAAAGGTCACTCCGATCAACGCAAAAACGGACAATTCGAAAGAAATGTATTTTGTGCGAAAAGTTGAAAAATTTTTTTTTAAACGTATTGTCCTTTTATATTTTTCTATTCTGCAATTTTACGATAATTTTGAAACAATAACATGATTTCTATGCGGTATTTGTACTTCAAATTATTGCATTTGCGCTAGCATTTTGCAAACGCAATTGGTAACCGTATGTTTTATCCAATTTGAACATTCAAAAAGAGGATTCTCAATAGAGTTTGGGATATTTGTTTGTGTTTGCAGTGCCTTCACGGAATACTTGGAATGTTCTCATCATACAGTCCGCCGTCAGTGTGGCGACGATACAGCGCGATTCACAAAGGATTTCCTCGACAGAATGTCAACCTCTCTGCTAAAAGTGAGTATTACATCAATCTTGTATTTATTATTGACGCTAAAAGTATGTCTCGAGTATACTTGGATTAATTGTTCCGTTCCTAATTTTCTTCGCTATTACAATATCGGATATATACGATTTTAAATTTGACTTTTTTTCTTCGATAAAATTTTAAGGTAACTCATGTTCCAATTTACTAAATTTTAATACTTTTTATTATTATATATTTTTTCATTAATTTTCACTGGCACTTACTGCAAAAATTGAGAAGCAAGCAATTTCTCTCATATCTAATGTAAATTCTATATTTTCACTCACATCGCTCAACATTATTATTAGTTTATTATTTGAGTCGGAATAAGAAGTTGTGCTACTTGAAATCTTTCGCCATTGCTTCTTAATTTTTGAAAAGAAAGAGTCTAGAGATACCTGAAAGGCAAGATCAAGTAGAAAAAAAGAAACTAAAGAGAAGAGGAACGCAAATAAATATATATATATATATATATATATATATATAGATAGCGAACGGAACGATCTTAGCTACTAGTAGTAAAGTCGATAACGAGGCCGACCGGGTTCTAAAGGAAGGGCGAATCGCTCGTCTTGTTTGTTACAGGCACACTGCGCGCCCTACACGCAGGAGAAATGTGCTATGCTCAGTGGTAGCTCGACGCCAAATCTTTCTGCCATTATGGCGCTGACGCTTATTCTCCTTATGAGATACTTCACATAATTGGCTCCGGCCAGGATCACTTTTTACCTTCGAGAGATAGAGGATGGGAAGGCGCGGCAAGGGATGGGGAATCAAGCGAGAAGAACGGCCGAGGGATGAAGAGAGAAGAGCCATTCGACTTTTATCGTGCTTTGCTTCAGAGAGAATATATTCCTTATTTTCCGAAGAGAGTGCTCGAAGAATGGCCGAAGGAGGACGCAGCGGGAGAAAGGTATTCCGGAAAGGCCGAAGGAAAGAAAAGGCGAAAATATATGCCGAGGAAAGAAGAGATAGAGAGAGAGTGAGCGCGTTTCCTCCCTCAAAGAGAATATGTTTTTCATTTGCGAGATGGTATTGCAAGAGGATGGCGATAATTACGATTACGAAAGTAAGCAACGATGAGATCAGTATTAAGAGCAGCTAAGGAGAAAGAAAGAGAGGGAGGACGTCCTACAAGAAGAAGATGGTGGAGCAACCGGAAGAGGAGATCGCGCGGGTGGAAAATTGTCGCGAGTCGAACGATATAATAAAATAGATCCCGCGTGTTGTCTCCCGGTGGGAGAGAGTCGTCTCGATCGATCGATTCTCTCACCGCCAAGTCGGTACAACGGCACCGTCACGCAAGACTGACTCGATCTTTTTATTTGTTTTCTTTTTCCTTTACGCGAAAGAAAAATCGCGACGAGATGAAAATGAAATATATATATATATAAGAATACTCTTTATTAGCCGGCGAGATCCTTTGCGAGAGGGATATCCTGTCTCTTAATTGTCACTCGCGAGTCCTGACGCGACAAGTCGGAAGTTCCGCGATCCAGATGGTTGGAGAAAAAGGGCGACGACGATGTAGGAAGCGGTGGGAGTGGAAGGGTTAAAGATTTATAGCGAGACGAGAGAAGAAAAGGCAAACGTGTCTTTCCGGCGCGTTTCCGCTTCGATTTCGGAAAAGGGCGCTCGTGCGGAACGAACGAACGAGCTATCGTCGTCGCTCTGAAATCAATTTCATCGAATAATCGCGATCCATCGATTCGCGCGCAACTTGCTCGAGTGAGAGAGAGAGAGATCGCCGAAGAAGAATCTAAGTAGAGCAAAGAATTTCCGTGCTCGTTCAAAGAACGGCGGATGAAATCACTGTACGTTCCTTTGCGCGAGAGAGAAACGCGAGCGTGTTTCGTCAAAAGTATTCGGGGGATCGCTGTGAGCACCCAGTGAGCGTCTTCGACTTTGTCGAAAAGTTCAAGAAGTAGTAAAATTATCGCGACTTTGTCCAGGAGAAGGTCCCGTTCTAACTATTCGTCCTCTCCGCAACAAGGTAGCGAGCCGATAAGGTTTTTCACGGAGTAGCTCTCGAAGAGCTCTCTTTATATAGGTACGTCAAAACAATTTTCTCTCCACGTATTACACGAATACTTTCTCGCACTCTGATGCCATTCGGGGGTCACTCGTTACATTTTTTGGTTACATTTTGCGCGCGATGAACGAGATTCGAAAGTTTTTCAACAGCGCTTTTTAATTTCAGAGAGTCACACAATGCAGTTTAAAAAAAAAGTAGTTTACTAAAAAAAAAGGGAGAAAAAAGAATCTCTCTTTCTCACCAGGACGCACTAATGAACGCACGCTAGAATTATGGGGGAATTTCGTCTAATTAAAAATAACCGAGATAATTAGAACGATCGTTCATATATATATTTTTTTTTTTTTTAAACAAATTTCACGGAACACGTAAATAACACGCGTGGAAAATATTTATAATATTTGCGAAGCGCTGTTCATAAACGGAACCTGAAAATAGAGAAAGGGAGGTGAAAAGGTTGCAGAGCCGCGTTGCGGGCCACTTGCGGTGCGTTTGACATGTTTGTTTGGCATGCCCGTTTGTACAAATGCAACATGTCAGACGGGATCCCGGCTAAAGAACCGGATATGAACGAGTCTATATTTTTCTGGCATCCGACGTAGAGTGTTGTTACGTGTTACCTGCATAGAGACACACGTAACACACACACACGTACACACGAGCGCGATCGTACTCGCTGCACAAATGATAGTATTAGCACTTGCATTGTTGTGTCTTAATTGTAAAGTAGGCGAAATGGGAGAAAGAATTGTGTGTGTGTGTGTGTAGGTGGGTGGGTATAGATGTGTGTGTGTGAGAAAGGGAAAGAAATTGAACAAATTGTCACGTATCGATTCTCCTAGCATTCATCACTAAGGCATTATGCGATTCTCGATACGGCCAAAGTATATCAGTTTTTTAATATTCGCGCGTTACATTATTTGTATTTTTTTAACAAGTTTTTATATTAGGCGATATATTATTATTAATTTTTTGCGGTCATTTATTCATTAATGTTATTAAAAGTCAGCGTTTGAACGAGCTTTTATGCTCGTTGCTCTGTAATAATTATTTTGCGACATTGAAGATAATTCGATTAATTGAAAATTTTTATGATGTTACGAGTATGTGTCGTAAACAATTAATTGTAACCAATTGTTTAGCTTATGAGTTATTATAAAACCCATATGAGAGAGAGAAAGAGTCACGGTATTTAATCAAACGTGTCCCATTCATGCAATTATCGATATTTCTCTATTATCCTATGCGCCATTCGGAATATAATGCAGATTAATAATCTAGAAATTAAATTCCGTTCAACAGGGGGATACGTTTATCGATAGCTTCGCTCGCTCTGCATGTGTTATAATGCGAACTCGATGTCGACATCATTTACAATTTATCATATCATAGAATTTGCTTTTAAACGGCGCAACGTGTTAAAACAAACGTCAAAAACATATGTTTCGATATGCGTTTTTATTTTTTTTTTCTGAGCTCCCGAGAATCATGTAATCGTTTCATTCGAGAGAAGAGAGACCACGGCATGCCTGAACGGAGAGATATATTTATTTGTAATATATATACATAAATATGTATAATTAAGTAAGAAAATCATTGTAAATATCATCAAGCTGTCGAGCTTAAGAAAGTGTAAGATAACTTAAATACATTCGCAATAAAGTCTGTTATTTTTCTTTAAAAAAAAAGGAAAGTTTCTATGTTTATCCCCGTTAATTCCCAATGTTGTTCCCGGAACGCGCGAGCGAATACACGACGTGTATTTGTACCGACATAAGCGCGCATGCGCCAGCTCGGGGACTCGTAAAGTAATAAGCTCCCTTTAACCCTTCGCCGGCGGTTATGATACAGCGTTCCGCCAGGGATGATGCATCCAAATTGCCGTCAGAATACTAAAGGCCATCGGAGCTCGTGACAGATACATCGATGAATGACGCATCAGCCGATGAATCACGTCATCACTGAATTCCTAACTCAGTCTTATCTATTTTTGTTTTGCGATCGCATCGAAGGTATTTATTATATATTTATGCAATTATTTACTTTCGTATATATAAAAGAGTAAAATTAGTTTTTCTAATTGCAACGTTCGCTAAATTTTCAGAAAATCACTAATTCTATTTATTTTTCATAATTTTTTTGTAACCACGTCTCCTTTTTATATATTATATTGTTTCTCGATAAAGAGGAATTATATTTAATCCTATTTCCATTTTCGAAGATTACGATCTCTGATTCCGAGGTAAGTAACGAGCAAGACGAAAATATTCTCCTGTAGTTAAAAAATTGAATTATTAAATATTTCTAAAACAGATTATTCATGCGCTTTTAATTTGTTAATGACGTTTAATAAACCGTACGATGTCCCGAGATGGAGGTCTAAAATATCAGAGCAGCTAATAGAGAATGACCGCCAAATAAGTTTGTATCCCAGAATTAGTAGTGATTCTGCATTCGCCAAGTTTCCAACTAGTTATACGTACTAGATTACAGGGGATTTGCGGAAGGGAACAAGGAGAAAGAGGACGCGAAGGATTTAGCTAACTTCCGTCCGGAAGTAAAGCTTGCAGGTGAAGAAACAACACGCATTAATTTCAATAAGGTTTAGCGCACATATGCATACAATATTGAAAGACGAAGGACACATAAATTGTATAGGATTTAGCTTCTTCTGCTATAAAATCCAGTAAATTTTACACTGAAAAAAATTTGCGTACAATTACGCAAGTGTATCGGACAAAAACGCGGTCGCTATGCATGATATTTACCTTCGTAAAATATGGAATTTTTCGCTCAAACACTTTTTTATACGTCAATCACACGTGCGTGCGCAACACAATCGCCGCGATAGATCGGTATCGATGCAATAATACACGTGCAATATTGAATGGGGCAAATACAAACGGCGAAGTCGAAGCTCTCTCTCGCGAGAGAGAGAGAGAGAGAGGATTGTTCTCTCCTCTTCTCCCATATCTCCTGTAACCTGCGCTCATATTTCCCGTGGTTTCCCCGTAGGAGCAGCTTTTACCGGGAAATTATTGGTTTATATACGAGCCGGATATAAAAAAAATATGCGCGACAAAGGCAGAAGTCACATACACACATGATCGAGAATACATATATGCATCCTTCGTACGCGCGTATCATTTAACTTCTGTTGTCCCCATCCCAATGACTTCCTCTGGAGTTGTCAGCGAGTATCGATGGGCGAGTTTTGTCGATGGTTAATGGAAATTAATGGCTCGCTCTGGCGGGAAATGAATGAAAGGGAGAGAAAGAGAGAAATGAAGCGAAAGGGGAAATTCCCGGATGTAGGATGGGCCGATTCTCTTTCTGCCATTCGGATTATTATCTATTACAGTGTTTAATAAAAAAAAATTAATCAAAACGAGACTAGTCGTTTCTTTTAATTTTTTGGATGCTGAATACGAATCTGGTTTTTAAATACATTAATAGACATAACATAACAGAACATAATCATAACAAAGACAATGTGATTTCATTATAAAGTAATTTTTCCATCATTAGTCAGTTTGGTCGTTTGAAGAATATCGATCTTATTTTAATTTCCGTACCGGCAACTAACTTTTTATTTTGTTTTTAATTAAAGTTTTGCAAAAAGGACTTTTCACAAACTCTTTATTATATTACATAGCTACAGCTCTAAAATGGAATTAAAAGAGGGTTAAAAGTCTTAATAACATACATTATTTTGATTGCAATAAAATTTCTCTAGCACATCACATTGTAGTTATTATAATATGACGAAATTCGTGAAAATAATCCAATTTTTTGCAACTTTAATTAAAAATTTCTCAAAATTGTGACGTGATGGAGCAATTTGGAAGCCTGATTCGTATTATAAGCACCCAAAAATAACTATAAGAAACAAAATTAGTCCGGTTTCGGTGTTATAAAAGTCATACTGTTTGTTAAAAAGTGCTATCATTATCACGTGAAAGAACGACATCACGTGCGGATTAACGAAATTCGATTTGATTCGCGCTGAAATGTATCTATTCGTTTCCCGCCCAAGAGATAAATGCGCCGAGAAATGCGTCCGCGCATTGATTCGTTTATCATTTCTATCGTCTGAATAAGTCTGGACCCTCCCTATTCCTATACGATCCCTTCGAACAATCTGACGAGTCGGATGAGATAAGCAGAAAGCGAATTATATTTCAATCGCGCGCGATAATAATGGAACTCATTTCCGTCCGAATATATTTTTCAAATATTACCAACGCGACTCTGTAATTCGAATAAATCTGTGTTGGACGTATGTAAATATATGTTCGCGTTTTTTTTATATATATTGTCTCTTCAAACGTGTCCGAGCATAAAACCGAAGGGAAATATCGGTTGTAATTACATAATGGAAATTATACGATCGATCCTATAAGCCATCAATCATGAAATACCGAGAGAAGAGTATTAATTTTTTATTGAGTTTTATAGTTACATTTCGGCGAAAGAGTAAATTTTATCCTTTTCGCTTGTCTAAAGCTTACCATGCATGTATATATATTCGGCAGCATAACACTCATAAAGTTTAACTCTGTAAATCATCTGGAGATGGGATAGAATCACAACGTTCGAAAATAATTGATGTTCCCAAAATCAACTAACTTCGTAAAGGATCATTATTTAAACGGTTTTATTACATTGCGCCCAATTAGCGCTCTATCCAATTTCCGCGATTTTCGTATATACATGTATATATTCGAGGGAAGGGAGAAAAATAGCGATCCCGATGACCCGTCTATGCGTTTATGATCGCTTCTGCCGGGGTATTTCCGATTTGGTCCCGGAGTAATAGCCGAAAAACCATTCGCGTGTCCGCGCAAACTATAAATAATCGTCGGTGTCGATCTCTCCCGGGGCTCTCCTATGATTTATAGTTAATTTGACTGAATTTTCGTCCGGTGGCACGCGCGTGAATATGTGCACGCGACACACGCGTGTGCAAACATCACACGGTCAGTTTTTGCCCAGTGATTCTAGCCCAGCTCTGCCAGTCATATCCTGATCGAATGCATTTCGCCCAAGATTTATCGCCCGCGAGCTTTCACGCTATTTTCGCCAATGCGCGCGCATATGTATGTTATGTATGTGTGTGTTGTGGATGCAGTGAAATCTTCCCAAGAACAATCGAAACAAATTCAACACCCATCTATATTATTTATCGGAAATTTCATTTAAAACCGAATTGGCAAAAGCGGCCCCGTATTGTCTCGATAAATTTTGGATTACACGCGGATTACAATTTACTTTTATCTCACGCAAGGGAAAATTTGTTTTTTCTTTTTTTTTTTCTAACAGCGACATGTTAAAGCACACGCCAAAAGAGAAAAAGAGAGAGGGTATAGTGGGAAATTTTATTGATCAGAAATAATATCACCCGAATCGTGGTAATTTCATAATCGTAATTCCAATTAACACTAATTGATATCGAACAAATATTGCACGCGCCGACGTAAATAATCCAACAGAGTTTCGCGGTCGTTTAAAATTAAAAGTTTAAAATTTAACGAAATAAATGTAATGAATCGCAGACTTTTCGCGTTGAAAATTTCAATGAGGAGAGAGAAAGAAAAGGAGGGAGAGAGAGAGAGAGAGCGCGCGAGCCATTTCATTAATAATTATATAAAATATTTCGTAGTTACGCTTTTCCGGAAATTATTTTTGTACGTTGTAGTGTATACGCACCATGCATATATACTGTTGCAAAGCTTTTTAATTAGTTTATGACAGAATACTTATGTGATATATACATGCGGAAAAAGGGGGAATAGAGAGCGGCGGGATTGCTGATTTAATTAAAACGAAACACCCGCGGCGATTTTCGTAAGCGACTGTCGATAGATACACAGTCAGACTTGGGATTGTCGAACGTGTCTCTTTCGAGGGAAAAAGAAAAAAAAACATCGGCAGAGAACATCGTCCAACTGTCACCAGCAGCCCCTTTTACGCAGTCTCTTGATTTCCTCTCGTTTCCACATCCGAGCAATTACGCTTCGCGACTAACGACAGCTGATTCGTATTATAAGAATATATATATGTATGTATGTACACAGGGTGTCCCGGAACTAGCAGTAAACCTGTTAATGGCAGATTCCTGGAATGATATAGAAACGATTTTTCTTGAACGAAAATGTCGAGGCATCAATAATTTTCGAGTTATAAGAAGGTGTTTTTCGCAAACAAAGTCTTGTCGAAATAAAATATTAACAAAATTACATTTCTTTATTAATTTCATGTAGAGTTTATTTAATTAATAGAATTTTAATTTAATGTTTAATTGCGAAGATACATAATGGCAAAAATTGGAACATGCACAAAATATTTCGACATTTTCGTTGAGAAAAAATCGTCTCGAAATAATCCCAGGTCATTAACAGGTTTACTATTAATTTTGGAACACCCTATATAACAATCGATAATCCGAGAGTGAGAAAAATTCTCTTTGTGACAATCAAAGGGGAAAAAAAGGACTCGTTAATTTGAAACGATATATTTTTGAGAAAAATTTCCCGCTAAAAGTCTCGTTTTTACGGGGAATGTAAGTAGAAAACACTTTCAAGCGCTTTGTACATTCAACTTTTCTCTATCGATTTTCAAAGAGGAAAAACTTGGTTGTTATACCTGAATAAAAATGCAAACGTTTAAAAGTTACAGGAGTAAGCTTGCCTCCTCCTTGCAGAGAAACAGGTTTAGTATAAGAAAAAAAAATAAATAGTTTGCTTTCTTCGGATTTTCTTTTTTTGTCTTCCTTACATCTTTATGGAGTCTAGAAAAACTTGTGCCAGTTGTTAAAAAAAAAAAAAAAAAAAAAAAAGAAGAATACAAATCATTTTACTATGTATTTTTTAACGTTTTTCTACAATACTGTCTTCCAGATTTAAGTATCTTCTGTATTAAAAATATTAGAATACCGAACTTTACGTGAAGAAATTTATGCTTTAATACGCAATTGTTGAATAAAATTCCGTCTATATTGTAGAACGTAGATTGGAGTAGAACAATTTCTGAAAAATAAGTCTGTTTTACGTAGAAATTAACCCTCTATTCGCCTCGATTGTTCTTCCTAGAAAGATCTTGCGGTTAATTACATGGTGCGTGTACGTCAGCCCGTCTTTTGCGAGTTTCCGGTGGAAGAATTTCCGGTTCGTGCCGACAAGTATTACAATAGCTCGTACTCTAATTTTGATTCACGAGCGTTCGCGCGAAACGATGAAAAAAATCGCCTGAAACGCGTAAAAATCTCAAAGGGGCTGCCAGCTCGCACTTCTTAATGAAGGGAAAACATTGTGTGATGTTAGTTTTTCCGAAAATGAATATTAGGAGAGATTTTTTAAAATCACAATAGGAGAAAAAACGCGACCGGTATATTTTTTCACGTTACGCGTTTCCCATAAAAATAATGAATTCGATTGCAAATGCATTCCGCGCGATCGGTTTGGAATTTTTTACATATAAAAATAATCGGGATTGTCATAAGTGAATTATACATGTAAGGTAGTCTCGTATAATAGTTTCTTGCGAATTAACCTCTTCAGAGGAATAGATAAATGACAAAAACTTTAATCGATTTAATGTCGTGGACCAACTTTTTAACAAAGTTTCAAGCTAAATCTTAGTCACCGAGGTAAGTGGAAGCGGGAAATTAAAAAGTTGCGCGAGGGAAAAATAAGATAGAGATAGCGCGTTCGACGAGCTTCCGCATAAGGAATCATTTGACCAAAGAGAGACAGAATATGTTATAACATTTTGTATTATATAATATACGCGTTATGCAAGCATCGCTTATTATCGCCGCTAATTAATTTCTTTAATCTAGACAAAGCTCGTTACGTCAACTCGTCGAACACGTTGACTGGCTAAAGCTGAGCGAAGCGAAAATCGGCGACAAAAATTCTTAAGAAATGAGAGATAGTCGATGGGACGAATAATTGACATCAGTAACATCGTGAAAAAGAAGGAGGGTCCTTGCAACATTTATTATTCATGATCTTTCCGGCCCGTCGATCAGCGAATATGAAGGGAAATTCTGGGATTATTATATTGGATATCGACTATAGTCTCTGGATTATCGAGAATATCCGTAGAATGTCCTCTCGGCTCTCTCTCTTTCTCTCGGTATTTGCGCAAAATGGACATATATAAAGCGTGTAATATATTGTCGGACAAACAGAGAAAGAGAGAGATATGAGATTCATCCGCCCGCTCAATTCGATGCGTTTCAATCGCGTTTTGCCATTTATCCGAAGATGTGAGTGTCGCGATTGTATATATATGACCTTTTACCGTATTGAAAAAAAAACTCGATATTACTTATCGTGTATATCTATCTCGTCTGCAATATCAAGGGACAAAGAGAGAGAAGGATCGGTGTTTTTTACGTGAAAAAAAAAATATGATGCCATCGACAAACGCAGGGCCATAAAATGATTATACTATTATTTTACGCGACAGTTGGTGCATTTAAGCTCTTTGCTCAAGAGCTTAAAACATAAAATCCCGGCTACGTTATTATAGTACAATATATTTCGTAGCGTGACAGACCTGAGGGGTGGAGAAGAGAGGAGAAAAATCTGAAATCGTATATATCGCGCCAAAATATAATCACGATATTATATCCCTTGAAACGTATGTCCGACCGTTTGTTGATTTATACTACTTCGGCGCGGTTCGGGAACTCTACTTCGTTTAATACTACAATAAAGAATATGGACGGAAGTACTTATGCCTGCGGTAGAGTAATAAATTTCTTAACGCCGAATCCCCACTTTCCTCAGAAAGAAAGCGAGATTCGGTTCACGATCGATGAGTACATTCTCGAAATGAACAGAAACTCGCGAAAGATCGACTTCGCGAAAGATATCAGCTGATCGGGCTGGAAATAATATCCAGGGAATTCTCCCTCCTTTATTTCCTCCTTTATCCGAAGGTCGATTTACACAGTAGGGTGTTTTCTCGTTAAAAATGGTCCCCGTGAAAATTTTTGTGTTAAATATTTAACACATTCATGTGTTAATTTAATATATTGTTGTTGTGTTAATTGAATTTAAATGTTCAAACAACTGAAAAGATTTAACAATGAGACAATGTGCATCTACTTTTAATTTCACATACAATAAATATGATCTATTTTATTAGCGACAAGATTTATCTATTAAAATTTACAGAAAAAAATGACTTGATTTTTTATTTTATAATATAATTGGGGATGATAAAATTGAAAATTAACATAATATATTATGTTAATTTCCCACCAAATTTATTTTAAATTACTTGAAGTTTTGCATTAATTTTGTGTTAAAATATTAATACAGTATTCGTGTCTTCACTTAACATATCCAGATTATGTAAATTAACACAAAAACTTTTGCGGACCGATTGGGACATGCATAATATCTTATCTATCGTTAAACCTGACCTAACCCAAATTTTTCAACCGCGTAGTCGGTACGAGAAACTGTGCCGTGAAAGGATTAAACTTGTATTAATAGGTATTATCCGTGGATATGTGTGCCTTATCAAACAACGCTCTCTCTCTCTCTCTCTCTCTCCGAACCGTTCCGGAAGCTGCCGGTTGCTGTCACCAACTCTCTGACCTCGTCCAACTTTCTGTACTTCCCTTCTATTCTCTCATCCTCAATTTCCTCACTTCTAGTCACACACACGTACACACATACATGGACGACATACACGGTTTCCAGCCCCGGCTTTCCGGCTCGCTCGCCTGCGTCGGTTTTGGCGATCGTCCAGGAAGTCATCGTCCGAGTCGCCATCGCGCGAGCAAGTGGCATGATTTACCACTCGCCCTTCGTCATCCCGCGGGTGCATCTTGCTCTTCGCCCTCGCCCGTCGATTCATCACTTTAATGATCTTAACGGGCCCGCGCGTTCGCCGCGCGAATCGCTTCGCTAATGCACTCTGCCACGTCACTCGTGCGTTACGCGTATCAAGCGCGTAGATTTCTCACGTTCTTCGAGAAATGTTATTAAGCCGTATACTCGCGAGACGACGAGCGATTCCACGCGACGAATATTGTACAATGTGATTTTCGTGAAAATTTAAGCCCGCGAGTTTCGCCGGAAAATGATACGCATACAATCGAATTTTCACCAATTGCGATAAATGCAAATTTATTAAGTCGCGAAATATTTATATACGGGCTGTATGATAATGAGCCCGACATTCCCTGGCGCGTATCATTTTTAATGGACTTTTAATGGAAGTAATGACGATGATACGATTTCTGTGATCAATAATGATACTACGTTGCGTATACGCCGAAATAATAAAAACAAGAATTTTTTCGATAAACCGTGCTCCTACAGTAAACGCGTGCAACTGTGAAAAAGAGATTTTGCGTTAAAAAATCGAAATCTGTGAAAGAGCAGCGGAAGCCACGGCATGGGTTAGTCAACCATATTGACGTGTCAGAGTAGACAACCCGACTGTGAAACTTTTTTCGGTGGATTAATTTTTCCATTCCAGAACGACGGACAACAAATAAAGGTGCCAGGGGGCTACCTCCAGGTTTCACTTTATTTAAAAAATTTTTTATTTCAAGTTATATATATTTTTTTTGGTAGAGACGAGGTTGATGCGTGCCGGAGACATTTCTTTGTTCCATTTTTCGACTCTCCGATCGCGCCATTATTCGATGCAAATGACGTGCGCGCGTATATCCTATACATATATCGGGTCAGAAAATAGAGACGTGTACCCCTTTTTCCTCCTCACCAGCCCTTTTCGTCCCGAAGTAGAAGTAGAAGACGATTAAGGGCTTCGGCGGAAATTGACATGGCTCCCTACGTGCGGGACGGTGGATTTTCTATCCCTTCGGTGGCCGGAAGCCAGACTTGCACTTCTGGTGATTCGTTATGGACCAACTTCGAGTTTTGCGGCGGCGAACGGTCAGTAATGTCGGTCAGGCGTAGAACTCTTTCGCTCTGCTTCCTTCACGCGCTAAATTACTGACTCTGAGACATTTGATAAAAATATTTTACGGTTCCGAGCTGACTTCTCCTTTGGCGCTCAACTTTTCAAACTTTCTCTCTCGCTCCCCTCCTCTCTCTCTATCTATCTATCTATCTCCTTCATCCGCTCATTCTGCTTGCAGTAATTTAATTTTTATATGTTTTACTTGGAAGACGAAAAGGGCGCAAAAGTATCAGACAGGAATTCGAGATGTCGAGATATGATTTTAATCCTTTTCTTCAAGTAAAAATTTGTAATATGTTGGCATAATTTTTGTCTAAATTACACAGTAAGAAAATTTGTGTCTTCTTGTTAAAAACGGTCCCCGTAACAATTTTCGTGTTAAATATTTAATACATTCATATGTTAGTTTAACACATTGCTGCTACGTTAATTGAACTTGAATGTTAAATTATTAAAACAACTAAAAGAAGATGAAAAATGACACAATGTGCATCTATATTATTAATTTTGCACAATACGTTCTATTTTATTAGCGATAAGATTCATCTGTTAAAATTTATAGGAAAAAATGTCCATTTTTTATTTTATAATATAAGTGGGGATAATAAAATCTAACAATTAACATATTTTTAATTAATTTTTACATTATAACTACGTTAATTTTACACACAATTCATTTTAAATCATATGAAGTTTTGCATTTATTTTATGTTAAAATATTAACACAATATTTGTATATTCATTTAACATATCCATATTATGTTAAATTAACACAAACATTACTGTGGACCGTTTGAAACATAATATCTGTTAAATTGAACACAAATTTTTCAACCGTGTACTGATGATAAATTCATATATATTGTAAAGCCATTTCTAAAAATCTGAGATTTAAAATTGCTATAAGAAACATTTTTTTATCATGTTTTTTAACTATGATTTCTCTCTAATTTTTTCTCTTTTTTTTCTTGTTTTTTTTATTTCTGAGAGTAAAGGCTCGTACGTGTCGCATCCGTATTTACTCAGTCCGCTGATCTGGTCCGACACCACGTCCGGGTATTGTTTCCCATTCGATTACATTACAAGCGGTTACTTCACGGTTTTATGGTCGGAGCGAACGTTACTCCGCTTGCTTGCTCGCTCTCGCTCTGCTCGATAAATGCGCTTACGCGTCAAAACTTTCAAGATGGATGGCCGAGTTGCGGATTCATATTTAATACGATCCGGCTTGTGCACCTACGTCGGAAACAGTTCCATCACACAGACCGTGATTCTCCAAAATGCGGGCGGGATATTATCCGCAGGAAAGCTTTTTCTTTTTTTTTACAGTCTGCCTGACGTAGCAGGTACATTTCTCAAGTAGGTATATAGTATGTGAAACGCGCGAAAAAGACGGAGCGAAGTAATCAAGCGAAGTAACAGGCGAGTGAACGTATAATAATGGAATTAACGATACGTTTGTAAAATTATTACCGAGTGACGACGAGTGTATACTTTCTTTTCACGATCCTTGATAAAATAATTATATATCGTTACGACATATCGCAGTTGTTGCAATGTCACATTTTTGTCGAATGTTTTTCGAAAGTCAGTCATACTTTACTCGATATTCTACATTAATCTAGATCTGTAAAGTTGGCATCTCAAATTGCGAATTTTTACAAAATTGATATGGCATTCGATTGTTCATCATTTGATCACAAATAATCGTCTTTTGTCCACCTTGCATGCTAATAAAATTAAAAATAAACAACAAAGTCAACAATCAATTTCATTATAAGCATCCCTATAAGTACGATTATTTAAAAATTATAAATATGGGGGTACATATAGGAATGCTCATGATAAAATTTATTAAAATTTCTTTTTTATTTTTAATTTTTTGCATAAACAAATGATGACAAATTGTGTCAATCAAATGCCATATCAATTTGGTAAAAATTCGTATTTCGGAATGACAATTTCACAGACTTCATTAATCTTTAATTCATCATTATAAACTTAAAACGAAAGACGAAAAAGTATTGTGTAATTTCTGCATTTATAAAATTATATAAAGATTGAAGGGCGTTTGTTTGACAATCCTTGGTAAACAATTATCGCTTTAAAAATATCACACTTATCGCAAACGTCATTTTTTTGTTTATTAAATAATACTTTGCTCAATTCTCTCTCTTTTAATTCGTCGTTAAATATTCAACACGACAGGTGGAAGAGTCATATTTAGCGACTTCTTTCGCGAGGACGATGATATCTTTCTTAGCGGGCATCTCACAGTTATAATTATAGATACATACAGCAAGAACGAGAACTTAACGATCGTCGAAAATTATAATACGAGGCGCGGATTCTTTAGTGATTAAGAAAACATATATCACGTTTCTGCTGGAGAGAAAGATTTTTTATACGATTGTTTTTTTTTTATTTTTTAGATTTTTTTCAACCGAGAAATATTCTTCTCTCTCCGTTGCTGACTCTCTTCGTCCATCCATCCATCGCGCTGCTCGAGGTATCGCTGACTGGTTAATGAGACTTTTGTGTAATTAACAAGAATGGAGAATAGAGAGGAGAAATTACGCGCGCAAATACAAGCTGCGTATGGGTTAGTAAAATAATGCATAGAAAATATGCGAAGCATTTTGTATACGCGTCTATCTATAGAAAAAAATTGGAGTAAAATCAAGATTTTATCGAAATATCTCTCGAGGGAGATCGCCTAAACTCTCCAAGTCGCATCCGTTTGTATTCGTCGGACAAGCCAAAGTTTATCGGACACGATCGGCGGCGGGAAATGACAATTTCCCATCGTGCGCTTTTAATATATGTATATATATGTATACGCACTTGTATATGTATATATACATATATCGAAGCACATTTATAGGCCGAAACGCACGCGTACGACGATTATTGCATGCAAATCTAATTAAGGTACAACATTAATTCAGCGCCTAATGGCAGTAATGAGATTTCATGCACAAAGCGCATGGAACTAATTAAAATGGAATATTGGCTGAACGTGCGACCGTACGCGCAATGAAAATACGTCCTATATTAGTCCGCGATAATTTCCCGCGCGCCACTTCCCTTAAAACATATTCGACGAGATAAAGAAGAGATCGACGATTTCGCAAGATGTACGTTCGAGCCACCCGGTATGTACCCGGCGAGACGTGACCGGACGAGAAACGCGAAGGTTAGGAGCTCTCTCGACCAGTGTTTGGACTGACAGTGAAGCGAGCGCGAAATATGTCAGACGCGAGACGTGAGAAACCGAAAGGTTGCCGGATTCGCATTCTCAAGTAAAAGCGCCAGCCCTTCCTCCACCGTTTTATCTCACCGAAGGGAAAGACTCTCTCTCAGTCAACGATATTCGCGGCCGACCTGTTGTTTATTTATTTATCATCACCCGTAGGGAAGAATAAAAATGTTTCGTATTAGGATCCATGGAATAATACATTATATTATTTGCATACAAGAGGTTGTCATATATACATTTAGGGATTATTGCGACATTCGGCTCATTGTAGAGTGTATATGTTGTACATTATAGGCTCGAGCGAATACGGTAAATAATTGTGTCAATGTATGTCAGGGTGTATAATTAAGATCTATGCTGGTATCTGGCAATGCTACGTCGTTATTTTGAAACAGTCGGATTAGATTACTGAGGGTACAATCAATTATATACATATATATGCGATATATGGGATGTGATAGACATTATAAATATAAATATCTCGATTTAAATATTTGTTGAAGCAAGAATAATTTTGAGGTCATTTATGACCTAGATCTAGATAGATGAACAAATTATATTCATTTCTGCGACATGTTCCAGCGATTATTATTAATAAATTATCAATAGATGATGGAACATACATTATCCCTTTCATTTCAATTTGCATAAACAAGTTACTTTTTTTCATTTTAATTTCAATAGAAATCATTACTCGTGACATAAATATAGCATTATTATATAATAATGCAATTTGCAAAATCTTATCTGACATTTAAAAACATTTTTTTACATTTATTTGTAGTTTAGAAATGATTAAAAATATATCTCCTATTGGCACAATTAAAATTATCTTTTATAGTATGAGTGGATTATATATATTTATTTATTACTATCAAATTAAATTTATTGCAGAAAAATATCTATTATTTAAGAATACTTTCAATACCATCTTTAGTAAATCTGAATTTTGTAATATCTATTTTGTAGAACTATTTTCCAGTACGAATTTAGATTTTATTAAAATTTTTATCTATTTCTCTTTCATATCCTTTTTTATTAATAGATAAACCTTTGCATGTATTTATATTGCAGAGATGATATAAATAAGAAAATTGTTGGAAACAATTTTTAAAATATATCCTTTTTTACAAAATTATGCAACGATATAAAATGCGATAATATAAACTTTTGAGTATTGAAGGAAAGCTCCAACCTCTTTGATTTTGCCAAAACTTTACAATATTTGTGTATTTTCCAAATTAAAATTATCGTTCTCAAGTAAGAAAAAGTTACAGTGGATTCCGTTCTCTCCCTCTGTAAAGGAGAATTTTAATTAATAGATTCATGTTTTAAGCACAAAAATACACACACAGTATTGTAAAGTTTCGGATAAACCAGAAAAAATTTTCACAAAATTATTACTTAAAATTTAAGTAAGAAATTGATGAGAGAGACTCACCGATACGATGCGCAGCAGCAGAGTTGTAAACTGTAAAATATCAATACATGGAAATTATACAGTGCAATTTAAAATAATGTGTACTTCAAAAAATAAAATTAATTAAACTGAATTAAATTAAATTCAAATTAATTTAATTAATTGAACTTATATTAAAAAATAATAAATACTAATTAAATTACCATATAGTTGTTCCACCGTTGTCGGTGCCCTCGCCGGTGCCATTCCGGGTTTCCTCGTCCTTCCAGGAGAAGCTTGAGACACTCGCATTCGCGTTACTTTTTTTTATTCGCGACGAGCGGCGACGTCCGGATTTTAACTATAACAATCTTCGACGCGTTTCGGTAAAACGCGAGAAACGCGAGAGCTTATTCGCGCACGAATCAAAAAACCGATGCTCCGTTTTCGCGTCGCCGCTTTTTTTCCAGGCCCATTTATCGGAGGGCCTTATCGAACGACGTTGACGACTTCTTCTCCGATGCACTCAGAAGTCGCCGATATTCCACAATGGCTTCCACTCTTCACTATCTGTTATTTCCGAGTTCCGAGCCGAGCCGAGCAAAACTTTAAGTCGTAGTTTCGGGGGGATACCATAGAGGTCACGGCGATCGCGACGTGCACCGGGAAAACACGAACCACCGACGACCCGCACGCTTCGCGTCTCGCGCAAGACTGATCCCCATAACCAATCCTGAGACTCTACAGTTCGTCTAGCGGCCGCGCAACGTGATTGGTGGAGCGTCGCCCCTCTCGATTGGTATAAAAGGAGCACGGGCCCAGTTGCGGACGATCAAATGACGCTCTGACTTCGTTCGATGCACTTCGCACGCTGTTATTTAAATAAGATTATGTATAGCTGATCATCTAGATAAAACGTTGGCGTCGTCTTATCTTTATAACTAATAAAAATATGTATTATATATATATCTGCATCTTAGATGAAAAAAAGTATGATTTTTACTAAATTATCTAAAAAGCTATTGATTTCTAATAAATGTGTATTTTAATAGTGTCATTAACACCATTTGTTTCAACCAAATAAATATTTATCTGTTTTAAAAAAAGATTTCTTATATCAAATAAGTATTTTTTACGACAAATCAATATATATATTACTAGTTTCAAACTATTGAAATATATTTATTCGAAATCAATAGCTTTTTTTCAGTGATAGAATAATTTTTCAAATAATTTTGGTTATATATATATAAGAATCAAACCACATGAAAATACTTCAATAATAGAGCTTAAATAGTAAGCAATACAAATTTATAAATAAAAATATAAATACATATATTTTTATATCTCTTTTATAATTTACATTTTTTTAATAACTGCGTTTATTACATAAACAGTCTTAAAAATAATTATCTAGAAAATTATATAGATGAATATAATTTTATTTATCGACATATATTTAAAACAAAATCATCATTTTATCTATGATAAATTTACATATTTTTATATCTCATCTTTAGCTAATTTTTATCGTCTAGCGGCCGCGCAACGTGATTGGTGGAGCGTCGCCCCCCTCGATTGGTATAAAAGGAGCACGGGCCCAGCTGTGGACGATCAATTGACGCTCTGACTTCGTTCGATACGCTTCGTACGCAGCGTTGCTCTTACAATTAGATGATTTAAAAATTAGCTAAAGATGAGATATAAAAATATGTAAATTTATCATAGATAAGATGATGATTTTGTCAAATATATGTCGATAATAAAAATTATATGGCAATTTATCTAGATAATTTTCTAGATAATTATTTTTAAGACTGTTTATGTAATAAACGCAGTTATTAAAAAAATGTAAATTATAAAAGGGATATAAAAATATATGTATTTATATTTTTATTTATAAATTTGTATTGCTTACTGTTTAAGCTCTATTATTGAAGTATTTTCATGTGGTTTGATTCTTAACCAAAATTATTTGAAAAATTATTCTATCACTGAAAAATAGCTATTGATTTCGAATAAATATCTTTCAATAGTTTGAAACTAGTAATATATATATATTGATGATATATTTATTTGTCGTAAAAAAATACTTATTTGATATAAGAAATCTTTTTTTTAAAGAGATAAATATTTATTTGGTTGAAACAAATGGTGGTAATGACACTAAATAAATACACATTTATTTGAAATCAATAGCTTTTTAGATAATTTAGTAAAAATCATACTTTTTTTCATCTAAGATGCAGATATATATGTAATATATTTTTATTAGTTATAAAGATAAGACGACGCCAACGTTTTATCTAGATGATCAGCTATACATAATATAATCTTATTTAAATAACAGCGTGCGAAGTGCATCGAGCGAAGTCAGAGCGTCATTTGATCGTCCGCAGCTGGGCCCGTGCTCCTTTTATACCAATCGAGAGGGGCGACGCTCCACCAATCACGTTGCGCGGCCGCTAGACGAACTGTAGAGTCTCAGGATTGGTTATGGGGATCAGTCTTGCGCGAGACGCGAAGCGTGCGGGTCGTTGGTGGTTCGTGTTTTCCCGGTGCACGTCGCGATCGCCGTGACCTCTATGGTATCCCCCCGAAACTACGACTTAAAGTTTTGCTCGGCTCGGCTCGGAACTCGGAAATAACAGATAGTGAAGAGTGGAAGCCATTGTGGAATATCGGCGACTTCTGAGTGTATCGGAGAAGAAGTCGTCAACGTCGTTCGATAAGGCCTTCCGATAAATGGGCCTGGAAAAAAAGCGGCGACGCGAAAACGGAGCATCGGTTTTTTTGATTCGTGCGCGAATAAGCTCTCGCGTTTCTCGCGTTTTACCGAAACGCGTCGAAGATTGTAATAGTTAAAATCCGGACGTCGCCGCTCGTCGCGAATAAAAAAAAGTAACGCGAGTGCAAGTGTCTAGAAGCTTCTTTTGGAAGGATGAGGAGGAGGCTCGGATGGCATCAGGCAACAATGGAACAATTATATGGTAATATATATTTATTGTTTATTTTATATATTGTATTATTCTTTACTTTTATTATTCTTTATTTAATCTTAATTAAATTTTCTCATATTTGCACAATAATAGAATAAGAAATTTATATAAATAATAATTTTATTTTTTAAAATATCAATTATTTTAAATTTCACATATATAATTTATATATGTATATTTTACAGTTTACACTTCGCTGCTGCGCGTCATATCGGTGAGTCTGAATTTTTACTTTTTGGTAATAATTTTATGAAGCTTTACTTTGATTTTGCTAAAACTTTACAATATTGTGTATTTCTGTACGTAAAATACGAATCTATTTAAATGACTATCCGGTTCCTTTACAGAGGAAGGTGACGGGACTCACTGTAATTTTTTTTCTACTTGAGAGCGACAATTTTAATTTACGTACAGATTCGTGTTTTGCACACCAAAATATACAATATTGTAATTTCAACAAAGTGTTTTCGATAGAGAGGACAAGGCTCTCAATATGTTACCCACTTTCGATTTCGCTAGTTATAAAAAAATGGCAAAGAGTCGCATCGTGAGATCTTGACGAGATCGATTGAAACGGCGGCGAGATAGGCATGCATATACAGGCTACAATTTTATCATCCTATATGAAATCCCTTGTCTACCCTCGACTGTTGCCGCTTTGTCGGCTTTTATAACCTGCTTCTTGATGTCTTTATGGGTTATGAATCCAATATCCAGAGAAGAGCAATTCCTCGACATACGTTTCCTTCATCTCGTCTGCTTACATATATTGACACATGTAAGCGTATTCGTAAATAATACCATATATTATCGAGATAATATAATCACAGATTGCGCACAAACCAGCTATTGCTGTAGCAATTTTTTTGAAAAAATTTATGGAACCTTTGGAAGCAAAATTTTAAATTTATTCAGCAGGTTTAAACACATATACACAGTTGAAAAATTTGTATTAAATTTAACAGATATCACATGTCCCAAACGTTCCACAAAACATTTGGTGTTAATTTAACATAATATGGATATGTTGAATGCAGACACGAATACTGTGTAAATATTTTAACACAAAATAAATTGCAAAACTTCAATTAATTTAAAATAAATTTTGTGTAAAATTAATTAATATTAATGTGAAATATAATTAAAAATATATAAATTTTAGATTTTATCACCTCCACTTATAAAATTTTATATTAAAAAAATACTTTTTTATTTATTCATTTATAAAATAAAAGTCAACATTTTTTCTGCAAATTTTAACAGATAAATCTTGTCACTAATGAAAACAGAACATATTTATTGCGTAAAATTAAACATAGATGCGCATTGTGTTATTTTTACACCTTTTTCAGTTGTTTTAATAATTTAATATCAGTTAACAGATTAACACAACAGCAATATGTTAAAAGAATATATTTTAAAATTTTTAGCAGGGACCGTTTTTAACAAAAAAAAAACAAATTTTTCAACAGGGTGTATATATAAAATACAAAATAACAAGAAATTGAACAATATCGAAATAAACAGTGTCGAAATTTCCAACGAATAATTCCACGTTGTGCCAAGAAGAACAAGATTAATTCAGGCGGTGGCAAATGACAAATAAATTACTAATCACTCACCTCGCGTTTGCTTCACGGTTTCGTCGACCCTTCCTTCTCCCTTCTCTCTCGCTCTCTCATCCTTTGCTGCTCCTTGATGGCACTCACACATGAACTCGCGAAAACATAGTTAATTACGATCGTGCGCGCACTAATCAACGAGATACGACACTTTGCGCTCCCGTTAATCACATACAACGCGCGCACCTACTTTAATATGTTCTCTGATGGGAAAACAACGTAAAAATTCAATCAAACGCAAAGCTGCAAAGTTTGGACGATGTGAAAATTTCACGTCACTTGGCTAAGCTCGGATAAATATATAACAAATAATATAGACCTTCTTTGTTTTACGTTATCTCTTGCATTGTAATATAAATGTGAAATATAATAAAATATACGCGAAATGGAATTATGGATAAATATTCAAAAATACAGACATCGTTGCTTTGCCGACGAACTCGGATAGACTCCGATCGTGCACAAATGAAAGGAAAGTTTTTAACAAATGTAAAATTTCGGCGTCGATATAAAAGCATCAAATTTACAGAACGAATATTAAAATATGTAATTACGTCCCTATGTTCGTTAATTAATCCCTTCTCATACATTGATACCTTTTATATTTGATATTTGTTTTACGAACGAGCGAAAAATTCGAGAATAACATTAGTTAACCGCACCTTAGTCAACTCCCTCTTCGATATTACGTAATATCGTTTCGATTTATCATTCGTCGCGGAAAATAATTAATCGGGCGAATTTAATAATCGAATGATCGCGTTCAGCGTCTTTCCACGTTCGTCATTTAGAGAAATAATACGACGAGACACGCGATTTGTGTTTAAATCTCTTTACATCAAATGACAACAAGACCGTGGTATGTTAATGCATGTAGGTATACGAATATATCGCGAGACAATTATACAATTCCATTGCGAAATATGCAACGTATTATAAAATGAATTTACACGCCGAATATTCTGTTCTTTGTATTTATCAAATTAATTATTAATCATTGTACGTATTCACATTTCGCATGTTTTCTCTTTTTCGTTACTTTAATCGCGCCGTTACATTTTTGTTTTCCATGCGAAAATGATAGGCGAATTACGTCTGAGTGAAAAATTCGCAAAGGGCGCAATGAAAGATACGATCGAATCATTCATTGTCAAAGAGGTAATTATCTCTGAATAAGGTAACAGTAACATATCGCGATTGTCCGTAATACATATTATCGTTGCATCGCGTACGCACGAAGCGTTGATGGAATAATAATAATCTTTCCCATGTGCCGCTCTTCGCTCACCTCTCTCTCACTCATATTTTTTCATTGAGGAGGACCCTCCCCTTTTCGTGTTGACTGACATTTTGCCAAATATGTAAACAAGGTCGCGCGTCACTATTTCTTGCGCTCTCGGGGCTCGAGTATCGTCGAAGAAATATAATTTAACAGCTTGTATATAACAATTACTTGCCGCGACTGTTTTAACGAAATAATAATTAAAGGTATCGTTTCCTTTTCTATTTTCCTTTTATTGTTTCGATTTCTAGTTTAAATTTATGTGTGTTATCATCGCAGCGATATCTTAGCTCTTTCGGTATATACATATAATATATATACATATAAAATAATAATATTAATAATTAAATATTAGTAATGATCATTAGTAGTAGTTAATCATTCATATAAAGAAATTGTAATATTTGCAAAAGATAACATTTTATAAAGATTGCGAACTGAGATTAACCTATTTCAGTTTTATTTACAGTGCTTTAATAATTACCGCGATATTCAATTTATTATTGTGTCGAATAACGCACTTATTACTTTACATTGTTACCTCTTTGATTTATTAAATTTTTTATTCGATGATTTTGCATTTTAAAAAACTTGATAGCGCCGGTTATCAGTGATCACCAAGATAGTCGTGTTAATCGTTAATTAATGATATTGTAGAGAATGATGATCGTAATATATAATATTTATCACAATTATGTGTTTCCGGAGATAATATTGCTCAAATTCCTCACACGCCTTTTACAATACATATTTGTTGATGTTGATTCGTGCAATCGTTTGTTATTCACACGATGAGAGTCGAACGAGAAAATAGTGACGAGAAAATAGAGTCGCGCTTTTTACATGTGTTATTACTTTTCGAGTCATCACGATTATTTCTTACAAACAATTATTAACGCGATTGACAAATCGTATCGAAGCGACATATATTTTGCACATTTTCAAGTAAGAATCAAAGCGACAGAAATTATATCAATTAAATCAGTTTATTGCGACTTTTTCACGGATGATGATTGTTTTTCTAATAAACCTCGGGAGATCAATACTTATATATAACTGCACTTTTATAGATTGTTTCGCCGATGTATTTTGTTCGTCACTTTTCGGATTCAGAACACGGAGTAATATTATCGAATCCTGCATGCAGTTCAAGTAACGTAACACGGCATAATGTATCATTTAAATTGAATAATTATACGTATATGTTACATATAATTATATAGATATATGTTGTAAGATATATACACGCATGTATCACATGTGCGATGATTGAATTTCTATTGTTACATTCAATCTTCAAACTGTGTATCGCGTCTATTAATTATCATATCTAATCATATATATTTTAATACTCGTCAATTGTATAATAAAAATTTAATATCGATATCGATAAGTGATTAGGATATGTGAGAGAGAATTTATGTATTTTGTGTAATTTTATAACCGATTGAAATCTGTCACGCGAGTAATTGAAAAAGCGAAATAATTATTTTCGGATATTTCCTTTTTCTCGGATAATTATCTTTAATTTTGATTCGTATAATTAGTGGAATTATTTACATTTATGTTATATAATACAAAATACTAATAGTCATAAAACTTATTGGAAAACGTATTATTTTTTCAACCATAAATATTACGTCGCCGCAACCGGATGTTACGCAGTTTTCGAGCAAATCATAACTTTTGTGTCTGATTTTTTTTCCCGTAGCTTTTTTACATTGTTCTCCCGTCAACAATATATAAATTAAAGTGCGAGTTGCGCGATAATTATAACATTTGAAATGCCGCGTGCGATTGTCGTATTTCGCTGATTAGTAAACGTACGATAGTAATTAACGAGGTTTTTGCGAGCGAGTCGTGTGAGTGTCAGAGACGAAGAAGCAACGAAAGATAAACGAGAGAGAAGAAAAAGAGGAGATCCAGGCAAAGAAAAGCGACGGAGCAATCGTAGAGTAAATAATTCATAATTTATTTATCATCATTTATTACTCGCTCAATTAACTTGGGAAATTAACTGCTAGTTTATCTTCGCGATTCATTTTACATAATTGTGCGCTACCACAATGTTCTAGATTTTAAGAAATACTTTGAATATTTAATAACAATAATTACTCCATTTTCATTTAAATACATATAAAATATTTCTATATTATTGTGTGTTTAAAATTTATATTTTCATTGAAATTTTTCTTTATATATATATAAATATATATATCCTTACGTTTTGTGCGAGAAAATGTATCATGGCATTCTTTGAGATTCTTATATAGGATGGAGAAAAAATAAATTGCCATATTATATCGCGCAATGATTAACAAAGCTAATCTCATCGATATTAATTGTGGAAATATTCACCTCGTGAAACTGGTGAACTAATTTTCATTTATTTTTCATTTGAGTTTGTATGTATGCAATATCTTGATTATTTTTTTCTCTTTAAGATCCTCCGTGGTAGAGAAAAAAGTAAATTGCCATATATATATATATATATATCGCACGATGATTAGTAACTCTAATCTCCTTACAATAATAGTTAAAATACACACCTCGAGAAACTGCTAATTTTCATTTGTGAGTTTATACAATATCCTAGTTATTATTTTCTTCCTTTCGATATATGCGCCATTATTGCTTCCCGTTGGAAATAGACATTCCGTAATATAAAAGAGAGAAAAGAAAAGCGCGGGATTTGTGCGGAAGCAGGACAGAGATAGAGGGAGAGATACTAACGAGTACACGTAGAACGTACGTTTAGTATGTCGACAGCATCTGCGGCGTAGTGAGGTTTTTCTAAGGTTGGCAGCAACAACCCTGCAGTGGATAAACAAGTGGTAACAAGCTACGTGCTCGGTCCTCCCGCATTACCTGTGACAAATCCACCCTCCGGCGAACGAAACCCTCCGGTGAAGAGGGTTTCTCCCTCTCTCGTTGTTTCTCTCTCGTGCAAGATTTAACCGCGATTTGTCATTTTCTCTCTGCTCTCCGACTCGCCGCGCCGTCGGGAGTTAACATACGCGTGTTCGCGAAAATTGTTGTTCCCGCTAAACATTACGTGGGGCAATGCATTTGCACGATATATATATATATATATAAGTGTGGACCGCAGGGCACGATGAATTTGTGGCAATGTGATTTAATGATTGTTTTAATAGTTCTTCTCGTAACCAGAAATAACGCAAGAAGCTTTCAGATAACTTTTAGGTTTTTGTTTTTTTGAATTAAGCATTTTTAACAAAGTCTATATATGATAAATATGAATTTCTTATGTAAAACAATATTTTTGTAGTTTAAATTTAAAAATTTTTAAAAGTTTGTCCAATCAATTATATTTTGATTGGACAGTTTAAACAGTTAAATAAGGAAATATGAGTATTTCGATAAACCTTTAAATTTTATTACGTTATTTACAATAAAATTAATAATTGACTTGATTGTAGTAAGGATTTTTCTTTCATATAAGAAATACATAATACGAACAAAACAATTCCATAAAATTTTTGTCTTATTAACCTGGTTTACTGTATATTCAAAATAAATAATAGATGACAATAATGAAACAGAGATTAACAAAACTTTCATATAAAGTAATATACCCAGTTTGCTAACACGTTTTTATTGCGATTTTTTTTATAATTGTATTTTCGTAAATTCTGAGCAAAGGTGCCAAATGATGTACAAAGAATATCGCGAGAATGAAAAATATTGCTATTATATATATATATATATATATATATATTAACGAATTAATACATAATTATAAAACATAATGTCTTCATTTATTGATATTAATGTTTCGGTAAAAATTACTCTATATATATGTAATTTCAATAAATATTAGACATTTCCGTCATTTATATTTAATCGATTCAATTATACGATTCAGTAGTAATATTAAATCGATGATTAAATTATAATTTTGATTTGATTATATATATATATATATATATATATATATATATATAATATTTGCTCTTATATTCATATATTATGCAATATATTACTTCGTTTTAAATAGTAATTCAAGAAAACTAGTATATGGCGCGCTCCACTTTTCTTTAAAATAACTTCCGACGAATCATTCTTGTATCGTCAAAGGAATTATCGGAATCTCGATGGAATCTTTGTGCAGTTTCTCTGATATATATATATATATATATATAAATATCGATACATGGGAAATGTTGGTCACAGAATCTCACGATCCAAAAGTTTCTCAACGCAAAAAAATATTGAATCCATTTTTTTCTCCTCAAACTGAAATTCAGCGAAATGTCAGTAATTCGCCAAGCGGATTCTTAAACTTGGGGGTGACGGGAGGAGGAGGGGGGAAAGAAAGAAAAGGGGAGGGAAAAAGAAAGGGGTTCCTAATTGTTTCCGACTCTTAGGCGCGGAAGAGATCCTCGCTTCGATTAATAAATGTTAATTTAAAAAATTACCGGGGTTTCTTCCTACTTCTCGTCGTCACGGTCGGCAAGTCGGCGCTTTCTAACGGGTGGCCCGCGCAGAAACGGGAGAAAAACGACGATAGATCATCGTTAAGCGCGCTCGAGTGGTTCTCTCCGCCACCGGACCCCTATATATTTTAAGGACGCCTGCAACGTTAGAACTCGCTGGTTCCGAGTTGCCTGCTGCTTAGCGGTTGCCGGTTCGAGAATGTGCAGCACTTTATAAATACCAATTACGAGTTTTAGCGTGGCCCCGAGTAATTTAACGCGGATAATTTATATCGCTTAGCTGACGAAAAAAAAAAAAGAGAAGGGAAAGACTGAGTTGCGCGCGCTCCTATCCTAATTGCGCTCGTTTGTGCTTTTCGCTGGTATTATTGTATACTTAAAGCTGGTTGGTCGATAATTTTGACCGACTTCGCGTTAAAAAATCGTTACGTCTCCTCGCGTTAACGAACGATTATTTGCGCGCGAAACCGAGAAAGGTATCCTTCTGGCACAAGGGGATGTTGGAGGAATCAATAGGAGCGATATACCGATGAAAAATAAACCGCTCATAAAAAAACAGAAAATAGAGAGAGAGAGAGAAACCATCGAAACACGCCCCGCCTTGAAAATAAACCGCTTAAAAGTTATAATAACTCTGCGAAATAAACTACTTTAAAGTATTAATAAAGTGTATAGAGAAAGAACGTTCGCAAACGTATTCTTATCGGGAAATATAGTGCCGAGATGTGTTGCGAGCTCTTCATGACCTCTTCGTTTTCGTTTCCTCTTTTCTTTCATTTTTCCTATTTTAATCCGCGCATTAGACGATTATGTGCGCGCGGAAAAAAAATATTAGCATAACTTAATTTTATATCTCTATATTACACCGGAAATTTAATTAACATGTCTAAATTTTAGTTATGGTAACTAATATTTTAAGCTATAGTTTAATCGAGAATTTCCCGTTAAATTATAGTAAAAATAGGGATACCTCTCAAATTTAGTTATGGTAGCTACTATTTTTTTCTGTATGCATGCGTGCACAGTTGAAAAATTTGTGTTAAAAACAAATATATGTCCCAAACGATCCACAGAATTTTTTGTGTTACTTTAACATAATATGGATATGTTAAATAAAGACAGGAATACTGTGTGTTAATATTTTAATTTTTAATACAAAATAAATGTAAAACTTCAAGTAATTTAAAACAAATTTTGTGTAAAATTAATATAGTTTTATTGTAAAAATTAACTAAAAATTTGTTAATTTTAGATATTCCCACTTACTTACATCATAAAATAAAAAATCTACCCATCAATTTTTTCTGTAAATAACAAATAAATCCTGTCACTATAATACAACAGAACATATTTATTGTGTAAAATTAAAAATAGATGCACATTGTGTTATTTCTACATCTTTTTTCTAACATATGTAAGTTCAATGAACACAACAGCAATGTGCTAAATCAACACATGAATGTGTTAAATATTTATCATAAAATTTAATATTTCAACGGAAATTATTTAAAAAAAGAAACAAATTTTCCAACCGTGTGTTGCTACGGTTTGTGACAAAACGCAACAAAAATGAGACATGCGATACTCTTGTGTAATTGACCGAATACGTAAACTCGACGTGGCAGAGAGAATTGGACAAGAAAAAAAAAGAAGAAAAAAGAGAATCAAAGAAAGAGAGACTTCTAATACCAACGTTGCCACCGTTCGACCATTCTCGAAGTACCTACTGTGTTCCGTTCGCGGGAGAACTTTCGCGCAGGTAGTTTTCTTTAACGAAGCGCGCCCCGCGAAACTTGAACTTTAAGTACGCATCGCTAAAATGTTTGCCTTCCATTTCTGCGTCTTCCTTCCTCGTCTCTTCCGCATCGCGAGAGAGAGAGAGAGAGAGAGCAAAAATATTTCCTCATCCGCGGAATAAAATTCATCCTCTGCGCGATCGTCCTCTAATCGATGGCAGAGATATAATTATAACAGCCAAGATAATCCGGTTACACGAGCATGTTTCAAAACACACGTGAAGAGCGCGCAAATAATATTCCCATTTGTTAATTAACGTAATGATCGATCGTAGACACACGGTGGCGCGCAAAGTGTGCGTATACTGGGTGTTTCGAAATTGATATAGTAAAAAAAGGCATGTTCTACAGGTCAAAAGAAGGTAAAATTGTATAATAAATATATGTCCGAAAATTCATCCCCTTTGAGCTACACCCTCTCAAAGTTTTCCGAAAGAAAAAAAAATGGGATTTTCTGTATGTTGTATAAACTTGGGCTTTTTAACTTTTACAAAATTTAATTTTATTTTTGTTGTCAAAAATTATTATTAATAATGAATAAAATTATTTTTTTACATTGAAATGTAACCCTCTCTCTTTTAAAATCCTCTTCGAAATTTAAATAAATAAATCGCACAAAGATATGTATATACCAATTTTGTAAAATTCAAAGCCGAATTAAGTTTAGACAATAGGAGGATGTAGCTCAGAAGGAGTGAGTTTCTGGACATATGTTTATTAGACAATTTTACCTTCTTTCGACCTGTAGAATACGCCTCTTTTTTAATATTAATTTTGGGACACCTTGTCAGTGTGTTTGCTGTTATTGAAATAAAATTATATAGAAGATCATCTAGATGAAACTTATTTGGCATTATCTTTATATAGATAATAAAAATATGTATTATTTATATCTGTATATCTTTACTAAATTATTTATCTAGAATAATTTTCAGATAATTTTGATTTAGAATCATAGCACAAAAAAATACTTATAAGTAGTAAGCGATAAAAATTGATAAATAAAAATATGAATACATATATTTTTATATCCCTTTTATAATTTACGCATTTTTGGTATAACTGCGTTTCAAAATTATCTAGATGAGACTCGGCATATAATTTTGTCTTTTATCTCGGTATATTTAAAACAAAATCATCTTCATCTTATCTAAGATGAATTTCTATAATTTTGTCTTATCTGGCTAATTTGAAAATCATCTAAGCACAAAACTGTATATATGTGCATATGTATGTGTATATATGCGTGCACGCGCGCCCTATTTCGTGCAAATATGCGCTCGCTGGATGCGTTTTTAAGGGAGGGGGTAAGATTGGTTAATCCGTACGTCCGCAAAGTACTCCGGCCGCTACTGAAAATTGCGTTACTTATTCATGCTTATCCGGGGCGCCTTTCTGCACCGAGTTTACCCCGACAAGTGGAAGTAAGAGCTTTTCGGAAAGAACAGTGGAAGGATGGAAACGTGAATAATCCACGGCGAGGAGCTTCTAAGATGCTTAAGGTCGCGGAATCAGTCTCCCTTTTTCCACCCTTCCATTCTCTCCCCCATCCCCTAACTCTCCCGCCTTCATCCCGCTTTGGTTCCGGAGAGGGTTAACGTGCGGAGTAGCGATTTACATCGGATACCTGCGGAGATGCCGGTGATATCAAACAGCAGCGAGGCTGAATACGCGAGGAAATAACCGATTAACCTATCTACCCTATGCAAGAGAGAAATCTCTCCGCGCAAACCGGATTTAATCGATAATCTATTAATTCTATAAGACGAGAATTAGAATAAAGATAAATCGCAGAATAGCTTAGGTTCTTGTTATTTTTTTCGAATTATATAATTTTCAATCATTTACTAAAATTCAAAAAAATGTTCATAAACTAATTTTTCGTCTAATTTACCCTATTTTTATGTAATAATTCTATAAGACGAGAATTAGAATAAAGATAAATCGCAGAATAGCTTAGGTTCTTGTTATTTTTTTCGAATTATATAATTTTCAATCATTTACTAAAATTCAAAAAAATGTTCATAAACTAATTTTTCGTCTAATTTACCCTATTTTTATGTAATAATTCTATAAGACGAGAATTAGAATAAAGATAAATCGCAGAATAGCTTAGGTTCTTGTTATTTTTTTTTAATTATATTTTCAATCATTTACTCAAAATTCAAAAAAATGTTCATAAACTAATTTTTCGCCTAATTTACCCTATTTTTATGTAATAATTCTATAAGACGAGAATTAGAATAAAGCTAAATCGCAGAATAGCTTAGGTTCTTGTTATTTTTTTCGAATTATATAATTTTCAATTATTTACTCAAAATTCAAAAAAATGTTCATAAACTAATTTTTCGCCTAATTTACCTTATTTTTATGTAATAATTCTATAAGACGAGAATTAGAATAAAGATAAATCGCAGAATAGCTTAGATTCTTGTTATTTTTTTCGAATTATATAATTTTCAATCATTTACTCAAAATTCAAAAAAATGTTCATAAACTAATTTTTCGCCTAATTTACCCTATTTTTATGTAATAATTCTATAAGACGAGAATTAGAATAAAGATAAATCGCAGAATAGCTTAGGTTCTTGTTATTTTTTTCGAATTATATAATTTTCAATCATTTACTAAAATTCAAAAAAATGTTCATAAACTAATTTTTCGTCTAATTTACCCTATTTTTATGTAATAATTCTATAAGACGAGAATTAGAATAAAGATAAATCGCAGAATAGCTTAGGTTCTTGTTATTTTTTTTAATTATATTTTCAATCATTTACTCAAAATTCAAAAAAATGTTCATAAACTAATTTTTCGCCTAATTTAACCTATTTTTATGTAATAATTCTATAAGACGAGAATTAGAATAAAGCTAAATCGCAGAATAGCTTAGGTTCTTGTTATTTTTTTCGAATTATATAATTTTCAATTATTTACTCAAAATTCAAAAAAATGTTCATAAACTAATTTTTCGCCTAATTTACCTTATTTTTATGTAATAATTCTATAAGACGAGAATTAGAATAAAGATAAATCGCAGAATAGCTTAGATTCTTGTTATTTTTTTCGAATTATATAATTTTCAATCATTTACTCAAAATTCAAAAAAATGTTCATAAACTAATTTTTCGCCTAATTTAACCTATTTTTATGTAATAATTCTATAAGACGAGAATTAGAATAAAGATAAATCGCAGAATAGCTTAGGTTCTTGTTATTTTTTTCGAATTATATAATTTTCAATCATTTACTCAAAATTCAAAAAAATGTTCATAAACTAATTTTTCGCCTAATTTAACCTATTTTTATGTAATAATTCTATAAGACGAGAATTAGAATAAAGATAAATCGCAGAATAGCTTAGGTTCTTGTTATTTTTTTCGAATTATATAATTTTCAATCATTTACTCAAAATTCAAAAAAATGTTCATAAACTAATTTTTCGCCTAATTTACCCTATTTTTATGTAATAATTCTATAAGACGAGAATTAGAATAAAGATAAATCGCAGAATAGCTTAGGTTCTTGTTATTTTTTTCGAATTATATAATTTTCAATCATTCACTAAAAATTCAAAAAAATGTTCATAAACTAATTTTTCGTCCTAATTTACCCTATTTTTATGTAATAATTCTATAAGACGAGAATTAGAATAAAGCTAAATCGCAGAATAGCTTAGGTTCTTGTTATTTTTTTCGAATTATATAATTTTCAATCATTCACTAAAATTCAAAAAAATGTTATAAACTAATTTTTCGCCTAATTTACCCTATTTTTATGTAATAATTCTATAAGACGAGAATTAGAATAAAGCTAAATCGCAGAATAGCTTAGGTTCTTGTTATTTTTTTCGAATTATATAATTTTCAATCATTTACTCAAAATTCAAAAAAATGTTCATAAACTAATTTTTCGCCTAATTTACCCTATTTTTATGTAATAATTCTATAAGACGAGAATTAGAATAAAGCTAAATCGCAGAATAGCTTAGGTTCTTGTTATTTTTTTCGAATTATATAATTTTCAATCATTTACTCAAAATTCAAAAAAATGTTCATAAACTAATTTTTCGCCTAATTTACCCTATTTTTATGTAATAATTCTATAAGACGAGAATTTGAATAAAGCTAAATCGCAGAATAGCTTAGGTTCTTGTTATTTTTTTCGAATTATATAATTTTCAATCATTCACTAAAAATTCAAAAAAATGTTCATAAACTAATTTTTCGCCTAATTTACCCTATTTTTATGTAATAATTCTATAAGACGAGAATTAGAATAAAGCTAAATCGCAGAATAGCTTAGGTTCTTGTTATTTTTTTCGAATTATATAATTTTCAATTATTCACTAAAAATTCAAAAAAAATGTTCATAAACTAATTTTTCGCCTAATTTAACCTATTTTTATGTAACTAGTTATTAATTAGTTTGAAGACTAAATTGATATAATTTTTAGTATTATTTAGAACCGCGAATTTTTTCGGAAAATTCGTAAACTCGTGAAAGCTCGCTCCAACAAATCACGGACTTTTATTGACTGTGATTTTCATCGAACGGGAATAACACGCGCCGATCGTCGATCGTCACACGTTAGAACGCATACAGCTTAGTGCACACAACGCTCGTAAATAATACGATAAACTGCAAACGGGAAGAAATTGCGTCGTCGACAAGGGGTGAAAAGGGGGTTGAAGAGGGGGGAGGGACTTGCCCCTTCGCTGCAACTACTGCTGCTGCTTTGCACACGACGTGTTACGCGCAACGGAGGTACCGGCAGCAGTAACGGAAGTGGATTCTATATATATGTGTGTGTGTGCGCACGTGTGTGCCAAGCCCGGAGAGAGTGACATTCTCTCTCTCGCCTTTGAGGCGGAATATCACGATCGATTCGGAGGAGGCGATTATATATCGCTTCGACTCCGTCGATTTACACCCCCTTTTCATCCCCCTTCGGCCGCGGGAGAGACTTCTCGTGGGTGGGCGGAATAATCTTCCGGCACACACCCGGGCGTATATATACACTTTCAGTTTTGTTTATCTCCGACGAACAAAAGTTCACGCGTGGTCCAGAACACGTCGCCCCGGATATTCTCCTTCTCTCTCTCTCTCTCTCTCGAGCCCTTCTCTCTATCTGTCTCTCTCTTTCTCGCGCGCACGCGCGACCCTCGTCGGTACCTTTATTGAAGCTACGTGGTCGGGGTTCTTGGGAAGCTAACGGCATCATTACGCCTTTCGCCTCGCGTACGGCTGACGGCCTGTGACTGCGATAGGGGTGGAATGGGGTGAGTGAAACTTGGAGAAAGCGTGTACCACGTATATACCATGAGAGAGAGAAAACCTCTCCTATGCGGAAGTGACTGGGGAAGTACTTCGTTTCCTGAGATGTGTCGGGACGTTAACCCTTTTGCACACCGCTGTGTGTCCATTACAACAAACACCGCGTTTTCTTTTTCGCACGTAAACGTGTATTTTTAGATCCTTCTATCTCCTCGCGCGCTGACTTGACGGTTTCATTAATAAGTTATGCGGTTATTTCGCTCCAGTGTTTCAGTATTCGTTATTGTTGGTAATTTTTGCCATGTGAAGTATTACTTCTAATTATTTTATTTTTTATGAATTTTTAGGATAAATAAAACTCGATATCTATTTGTCAATTATGATGTAAAAGTAAAAACGGCTTTTCAAATCCGCGCAATTTTTCTCTCTTTTGCTTTCAGAATTTAAAAAATGTAACACCGACGAAATTGTGTATTCTCATTTTAAGTATAAGTATGTTATAATATAATATTTTTTACTAAAATAGACGTCAAAAGGATCTTAATTTAAGAGGAAAATTCTTTTAAACAGATATTCTCGTTACATATTCTTAACATGCAAGAATGTGTACTTAATAGGATGTTTTTTTTATTGATCTATTATTTGAAATTTACAAATGGATATTTATTATTTATTATATATATTTAGATGTTAAATATATAATTGAATATTTTTTTACATGTATTGACGTAATTAAAAACTAATTTTTTATATTGAATTTATTATATTTATTTATTGCACAATTAAAGTTGCAAGAAAGATTAGAAATATATATTCTTAATTTAAGAGGATATTTCAAAAAGCATGACGTAAAGAAGAACATATTCTTATTCATTAAGAATACATCTATTAAGAGGAAAAAGACTTATATAAAGCATGCATTTTAAGAAAATAATTTTTGTGGTTGAAGAAAAAATGTATAGGTATAAATGTGCAAAATATATACGGTTATTCTCATAAAATTGCAAATGCTACATCGATGCTGGTTCGTTCGAATACGAGATGCGAAAATACACGTTTTACAATGACAAGAGAGAGAGCTATAGGATACGTATCGCAATTCCATTTCTAATTTCGCGGAAGCGATAGAGAAAGGACCGAGATCTCTCTCAGATTTGAAATAAGAGCGACACGTCCAGGTGATCTTCCATTCCATCGTGTTCTTCCGAATCGCGATCGCTCCTTCTTCATATATCGTTGTCTGCCTCCCAAGACGCATGCATCGCATCATTACAAAATTGCTGACTATTCCGGCATATCCGGGGCCGCCGGCCCTTTCCTCCATCCGTTTTGTCCCGATAGCCTGGAGCGAGGAATCGAAGATGGCAGTGAGCGATCGAGGCACAGTTTTGAGACAGAGAGAAAAGTCGCGGACGACGAAGACGAAGGAGGAAAAAGAAGGAAAAAGAGCGGAGGACTCTGCTTATCGACGGAATAAAGAAGACTTCCTCTTCTTCTCCAGGAGGATGCGAGGGCGTAAAAATAAAGCGATACCTTCCGGCACGCGAGTCACGTGATGCATATATCATATGCATATAAGCGGAATCGCTCGGGCGGAACAAAAGTGGCTGCGAGATTGATGGCGATTTAGACCATATCTCACTCTCTCTCTCTCTCCTTTATATCGATCCCCCGTATTTCGGATACTGAAATATCGAAGTTGGATTTTAATCCCGTGATCTACGCGCTGCCCGATCGCGTGAAAAATGGCCGAGCCGGGATATTTTCCTGCGCGCGCGTGTAAGTGCGGTGTAAGAGCTGTATATATCGAAAATGTCGCGTGTATCAAACATTCGAGGCTAATGCCTCGTAGATACCTGCCCGATTACAAAACAGTATTAACAGGATTATTCAGAAAATGCCTCGCATTTTGTTTTTTTATACCATCGATTCAACAGGTTTGAAGTTTCCACGCACACGATATATATATATATATATATATATATGGATGTTTTCTCTATATATGTGCATATTATTTTTCAACATACTTTTCATCAATTTCAAGAAACAATCACTAATCTCGGCTTCATCCTACAATATAATCCTGATCCTTTCGATTTTTGAAATATAGCTTCTTGGACCACTTAAAGGTATAATTTAGAAATATATCTGTGCAATGCAAGATTTGATTCAAGCAGTGAGGATATGCACAGTTGAAAAATTTGTGTTCATTTTAACAAACTTTACATGTCCCAAAGAAATGTTTGCTATTAATTTAACATAATACGAATATGTTAAATAGTGACACGAATACGCGAATGTGTTAATATTTTAACATAAAATAAATGCAAATTTCAAGTAAACTTAAAATAAATTTTATGTAAAATTAACATAATTTTAATGTAAAAATTTACATTTTATCATTTCCACTTATATTATAAAATAAAATCAACATCTTTTTCTGTAAATTTTAATAGATAAATCTTGTCACTAATAATATGGATATGATACATATTTATTGTATAAAATTAAAAATAGATGCACATTGTTTTTTTCATATTTTTTTAGTTGTTTTAATAATATTCGAGTCCAATTAACACAACAGCAATATTTGAATACATGAATGAGTTAAATATTTAAAACACAAATATTTTAACAGGAACGTTTTAACAAGAAAACACAAATTTTCCAGCTGTGACTAAGAGCGGATACAATAAAGACAAAAAAACATAAGGCTTTCGAAATTGATGAAGACTAGATGTTAAAAAATACTGTATATAAAGAACAAATATCCATGTATATTGTGCGTAAATTTCAAACCTGTTGAATAAATAATTTCGGAGAAAAAAAATGTGCCTGATTTTGTCTGAACAACCCTGCTAACTTATATACCCCGAGTGAAACTGTTTCCGTCTATATATATATATATATATATATATCTCCTTTCGTCCATCTGATCCGACGTCTGGTCGTTGGTTTATCGCGCGCGCGTTGATCAAACTACGACTAATTACATTTCCAGATCAAAGAATCCCGATAGAGCGGAGAACGTGCGCGAGCACGGTCGTTTCTCATCCGCTATCTTTTTAATCCCTCGCGCGATCCGCCGACTAAAAATCGAGGAAAATCCTCCTCGTCGGAAAAGAGTCGGGATTTTTCGTCGGACGGGCACGAAAAAGTTCGCGCTGTCTGTCTGTCAGTCAGTCAGAGCCGCATCCGAAAATATTCGGATGCACTTTCGAGGCGGGAATAAGGAACAGAATGAAGAAACGACACTCGGGGTGTCGTATACATAATTCAACCCCGCCGGCCATCAGAGAGAGAGAGAGAGAGAGAGAGAGAGAGAAGGAGAAGAACGAGAATGTCGAACGTATATTTCATTTTACCACCTTATTCCCGATAATACATAACGATATTCAGCGTTTCCAAGTTTCGGAAGGAAAAAGAGCTGCAATATGGCTGCTGACGATTGCATCAGCAGGCTGTATGCACGATAAAGGCGAATTGGTGGCTTCACGTTTACGTTATACAATTGAGAGACTTATTTATTTAAATATCTAACCCCCTTTTTTTTTCCTTCCTCTTCGCGCGGGAAGAATCACGAATTTTAAACAGAGATACATACCGACGTTCTCGCGGTGCGAGTTAATTTTCTGGAAAATTATTAGATAGGCTATTGTCGCATCCTCGGCGCGCTTATATTTGCGCGTTGTTATTTATCACATGTAAGATTAAGATAGCACTTTACATTAATTCTGCATACGTGACGCTGCTCGCGCGCGGATCGCGAGAGATAGAATCGTAATCGTCGACGCGCTATTACGAACAACGATTTTCCGCGCGTTATGTACGACTTCCGACGAAAAGGAGGGTCGTTAATGCAGCGTGCGCCGCGATTGCGCGACACGGGAATGCAGTTTTTACGACGAGTGTATGTATACGTGTCTTGCGTTCAACGAGAGTCTAAACCCAGTCTCCAAAAAATGGAGGAAAAAAGTCCGCCGACAAAGAATTATAGAGCTGCGTGTGTGTCGAAAAGAGAACATATTCAAATTGATAAAAGGAAGACCAACTAAAAGTTTATCAAATAAACGATAAATATTTGAAAACGAAAGATGATTGAAAGACCGTATTTATGTAATTATACAGGGTGTATCTATTAAATAAGTGCAAACAATTTTCAGAGATGACTCTTTGTCGAAAATTAAGGAGGATTTCTTATATCCTTTCCTGAGGAGTTACACTTTTTTAAAGAGGGTGGTAAAAATTGTTTTTCTTTTCATTTCAGGCAAAAAGGATATTTAATATTTTTTTTATAAAAACTTTTTGACAAAGAATCATCTCCTAAAATTTGTCGCACTTATTCAGATACATCCAATATATTTTATATTATATTTATCAATTTTCATATATATGTATGTAAATTATTGTATAAATAAATCTAACAATGTAGAATTGATACAAACACAATATACGAATACGGAAAACTAAACAAGAAATATGAAAATATTGGTTTATATGACATCATTATATATTTGTAAAATTTTATACGGATATAAAAATGAAAAAAAAAAAGAAATAGAGAAATATCGAGACTTCATCTCGAGCTCGAACGTTAATTTAACATCTCTTATCGCGTCGCGTCGGAACGGAGGGCGATGGCCGCAACAAGACCGACGGAATCGCGGCGAGCGTGCAGCGACGCGAGCGCGAGTAGAACGTGAAGGAGCTATCAGGCGTGAAGTGTAAAACACGAGAGAGGGATGCGCATCGACGTGGTGCGGTGGCGAAGCGAGGCGAGAAGCGGCCGGCGGAAGCGAAAAGGAGTGTACGACGTGTACGTATATATATATAATGGAGGGTGCGTGGCGGGTGCGCTGTGAAGGTACACTGATTCCATTGTGATCCCGGGATATAATGGGGCACCTACACGGAAGTGTGGCTCTGGCGAAAAATAATGGCACGCTATTGCGGGAGTGAGACGACGACGACCGGGACGGAAAAGAGCCTTTTCGCTGACTGGATTTTGAGTGTTACGGCTGATGAGGCACCAAAGGTGGACTCTCGCGCGAATTTTTACAAGAGCTCTCTTTCTCTCTCTCTCTCTCTCTCTCTCTTGTTCGGTCGACACATTTTTCATCGGTTCGATCGGGATAACACTGTTCGAGAAAATGACCCGGTTCAAAATGTTTTATATCTAATCATATATAATAATATAAAATTATGTATAAGTTATTTAATAATTATATATAATTATTTATATTACTTTTTTCACATAATGCTGATTGACACTCCTTTTTATATTTACTCCGTATTATAATTATGCGTATAACGAATAGATATTTCTTTACGTAATGTTTTATATACAATCTGATATGATTATATATAAGCTCTCAGAATTTATATATTTTGTATAATTATATATAGAGAGCATTTATGCTAGTTTGTTCGCTTACTGTGATGCATATGCACTGCTCTAGCTTGTATTTAAATTTTGTTTTGAATATTATATATATATAGTTTATAAAAAGTGATTAATAAATAATATTAAAGATGTTATTATACCTATATCAGTTTGATTTCTTATATTGAAATCAAACTGACAGAAGTTCAAACATTGATAAATATTCAAATAAATAGAAAAATGCATAATTCAAATGTTACAGTAATATGCATATGGGATATAATTGTATCTAATTATATATAATGAACATAATTATGACTAATTATAAATTGTATATAATTATAACTAATTATGTATGGACATATTTCATATATAGTCATGTATAATTATGTATAATCATTTATATATGATTATATATAAAAAAATGTTTACCGGGACATAAATCGGAACGAGACTAGTTGTTTCTTATAGATTTTCGGATGCTGAATGTGAATCTGATTTCCAAATTATTTCATCATTCCGTCACAAATTTGAGACATTTTTAATTAAAGTTGCAGAAAAGGGCTTTGTTCACGAACTTTGTTATATACTTCTCAAACACGTCATGTATATTGTAATTATAAAATGACGAAGTGAAAATAATCTTTTTTTGCAAGTTTAATTAAAAATTTCTCAAAATTGTCACGTGATGTAGCAATTTGGAAACTGGATTCGTATATTAAGCATCCAAAAAAATTATAAGAAACGATCAGTCTCGGTGTTTAAAAAAGTCACGTT
Source organism: Nylanderia fulva (assembly GCF_048542155.1). Taxonomy (NCBI): domain Eukaryota; kingdom Metazoa; phylum Arthropoda; class Insecta; order Hymenoptera; family Formicidae; genus Nylanderia; species Nylanderia fulva. Next base: position 2,177,861 of record NW_028190698.1, read on the forward strand.
CTGATTGTAGTACGCCGCGTGTAAAAAAATTCGAGTGACATATAATATACCTAATATGTTTACTCTTTACTCGGATAGAACAACAAATATTACGAAATAATTGTAATCTATGCGATTTGTGACGTGCTTGAATTTATTATGATAAGATGAATATGCGAATGAGATTTATGCGTGATTTGTGCGGAGTCATTAACTGGTAATTACCCGATATATTCGGCATTTAGCGTTATTATTGAAGCACGAAGGTAATATATCCGGATGTAAATATTTGAAAGCTATTTAAGTATATAGTTGAGTAAGTGATCGCGGTTCAAATTTATACGAACTGTGTGGAAATTCGAATTAGCAAAAGCGAACGTCTCGCACGTTTCGATCATCCATTTTCCTCATCTTTCTCTCGCGTATAAAAGTAAGAGGAGGGTGCCGAATTTTAGATGCAAGTGCGAAGGGAAAGAAAACGAAGAGACGGCACAGGAACTCAGTGAATTCGCTGAACTTCTCAAAGGTAAAGAATAACGAAGCGAATCGGGAGTAAAAGGTCGCGTCGGCCGCCGAGTACAAAGATGTAATTTACAAGATGGTGGGGCATATCGTTCGACAAAGCAATTATCGTTGTAAAGAGCACGGGAGAAGACGAGGGAGAGAGAGAGAGAGAGAGAGAAAGATAGAGAGAAACGAAACGAGTGCATTATACGAGCATAAAAGGAGTTTCGAGTCGCGCGTTGGTTTCTACTACTCGCGCTCCGCCGGGCAAATACTCGCTTTTTCTACTCGTATTTACTACAAGTAGTAGTGGTTTGCAACGTACGAACCCTATTCCATGAAAACTCGGCTGCCTAATTTATCGCTATGTCCTGTATGGCTTTCCGATAAGAGAAGAACATTTGCGTTCCGTCGAAGCTACTTCGCGATTATTTATTCTTTTTTGCAATAATAACTACATTAAAATCTTCACAGAAAAAAACAGTATCCTTGAAAGAATGCAAATATGCCTTGATTCAAGTATATTTTATCCTTATAATAGCGCCAAATATAAATAATTTTGGATAATTTATCCTTAAAACAAAGTGCAAAATATTCTTGGTTGAAGCTGAAATTTACTTATTACTCAAGTATATATAATAATTCTTAATAGTTCAAATGTGACTAATTGTAAGTTTGTTTTTACCACGTAACGATTTTTAAAACAAGAATATATTTAAAGGATAAAATATACTTCACACAATCTTATTTATCATTAAGGCAAATGAAAATGTGATTACAAAGAGCATTTTCTGCTTAAATTAAATCAATCAAATAGCGTTCGAGAATAAAAATATACTTGAATCAAGGATTTCTTTTTCTGTGTTGCTTTGCCGAGAAACACATTGGCAAGCAAACTTGTTTCCAAAGTCGATTGATTATATATTTTAGGAAAAATTGAAATATAGTATCGTGAAATTTTTATAATAATTATATGCTGATTGATTATTTCCTCATCGCGGCTTGATTTAATTTTCATTTATTTGCGAACGTTTCTTTTCCTTTCTCCTGCATCACAATTTTAACAACTTTTTCGCGAAATCGATACCTCGACACTTAATCGATCTGCTCAAATACCCGAATAATAAATACGTGTACCTATACCTGGAACATATATTTCTAGAACGAGGAAGTTTAAATTATTTAGCCGCGTGACTTAATCACTTTCGAAGTTTCGTCTTTGCACCTTATTTCTCTTATATATATATATCACGGTATTTCCATTCAAAAGCGCGAAGGTCGTAAACCCTCTTAGAGTGACTGATCATCGGAGAAAATCAGAAAAAAAAAAAACAAAAAAAAAACAACCTAGTCGTCAATTAAAACCAGGCGCGCGGATCCGAGTATTTCCATTTATCACGCGCGAAAGGCGACGAAAATTCCGTGCGCGAGCAAACTATGTCGTATCACGCACGCCAGGCATTATTCTTGGCTAATTGCATTAAAAACTGGACGCTGACCGTATTTCGCATACGTGTATCGTGTAACGTGGTGCGTGTATATCCGCGCTTGGGCGGTGTCGCAAGAAATTGGCGGAGGGGGTGGGGGAGGGGGAGGGGGTGGGGTGGGGGTGGGAGTTACACACGTGGGTGTAATAAGCGTCGCTTTATCATATCATAATTATAACCGAGCGCATTTGCGCGGGATACTGCGTTAATGGCGTTTCTCTTTCTCTCTCTCTCTCTCTGTCTCTCACACGCTGCTTTTAAAGAGGATATTAGTTTTTACATGCTTGCAACAACAACATCGACGACGATGCTGATGAACTTTACTGCGCGGAAACGTCGTTTCGTTTATATCCTTGCGCGCTGCGCGTGAATTAAAATGGAATCTGACATCATATTTGGAATTATTTCGGCCGTTAATTGATAAATGCATCTTTTTTTTTTTTAAGAAATTGCTTTATTAATCGATGATAAAATCCTCTCTTTTCTCGTCACGAGAAGATAACGTAAACAACTTTTTGGCCGAGATTTCGAGTATTCAAACCCGCATTTTTAACTCGAGACGGGAAGACCCGGTAAACATTTTTTATATATAACAATATAAAATTATATAGCAATATATAAAATTATACATAAAAAGTGCTTTTTATATATAATATATAAATTTATGTACATAGAATAAATAAGTATTACTTCATATATATATTACACATATAAAAGGCTAATAAGAGCAGAAGTAATATTACGGTTATAAAAAACTAATTTATTACATTTAATCAATATATACTGATAGAAACAATAAAATGTAAATTAATATAAAATTATAAAAATAAACTCGAAAATTGAAACAAATGAAAAAGCGAACGTTTTGATCCAATTTTTCGGATCTTCTTAGCGTAGTACACAAAGCAAATTAAAATCACAAAAGTCTAAAGTTCATGTTTAACGTATAAAACGTAGTGTATCCTCTGAGCCGTTCTACTGACATGAGGATTACACTAGCTTCACTTTTGTTACTGTTACAATTAAAAATACTGTCACATCATAAATATATGATGCGATTAATGTTTTATATTTTAACATCTGCCAATCTCGTAGTCAGAAAACTAAAGAGGAGCGCTTCCCACAGTTACGTAAATGTGATGGATTAGTGAGAATCATCTTACAATTAGTGTTAATCTTACGACGTTTTATTTCGTTTATTGATGTAACCGCGTTTAAATATGTTTATTAGACTTTTATACTTTCGAGTTTATTTTTATAATTTTATATTAATTTAAACTTTATTGTTTAGCCTTTTATATGTGTAATACTTTATTTGAATTAAAGAGCATTTAATTAGTATATTGTTCATATATATATATATATATATATATATACACACATAAATATATATGTTTCATATATAATTTGACATGATTATACATATATGAACCTGTATAATTTATTATATGTATAAAAATGGACATATTTCGCGCACAATTTCATATGTATAATTATACAATTATTTATATGTAATTATATATAAAAAATGGTTTACCGGGAGCAAGAAATTTTGAACTTTGATAAATGAATACGGAAAGAGGTAAATTCAACCGATCGCACCTGAAAACAAATGGTCCGTTTTTATCAGGCATTTCTCTTTCGCGTGTATTTTGATAATTCGGATCGATTCGCGTCGAAAAGGAGGGCCTATATTATCGCGCGGTGCGCCATAAATATTTATAACACACGTTGTCAATAAAACTGCAGTGTTCTATCTTGGAACGAGGTCGGTATATTTTCGCTTTTCACGGGGAAAACATTAGTTGTCGGAATATGTGTCTCCTCATCTCCCCTTTCTTCCTTTCGTTCGCGGAATAAAATAAATTGGACGAGGATGAGCGACTCCCGAGCGACTCTTCTAATTCCGACGTATCGATCTCATCGTGTGTCATCATCAGCGCGCATCGGAATGCGGATTTTATTTTCGATCTCGCGCGAAAGAGAGAGAGAGAGAGAGAGAAACGTTGGACGCGATAATATCGTCTCCCATCTCCCTCGTTTGCGTGGAACCATGTCTTTTCGCGCAAGAGAGTTATGGGCTGTACGCCCATTAATTTTCCCGCGCATTTTCGAAAATGGCTCCGGGGGCCAAATTTCCGATACGCAATCCTATCGGGAGATCCGCGATTTAAATGTTGCAGCAAGAAATACCGATTAACGTTGCACGTTGACGAGAGAATATATATTCCCTTGAACCGTGTTTCGTATTGAATTTTATGTGGAATAAGAAATGATTTGTTTTTATTTTTGCGAAATACGTCGTGATCAATTAGTTATCCTTTTTACTTCTCTCTCGCTGAAATATAATGCTCGTGTATTTGACAGTAGAGATGATAAAATACACCAAAGACTTGTCTTTTCGAATAGATGAATTGATATAAATATAGTTGTAAATCTCGATGGAATTGTCACGAAAGCCATTTTCGGTTGAAAATGTGGGACATAACCAGATTGAGTTATGTATATGCGTTTGTTAATGCAGGATAATAATAAAGAAGAGAATTTTCGGTATATTTTAACATTTTAACGTGTAAACAAACGCGAAATACTGATGGCAGACGCGGTATTTTATAGAAGAAAAAAAATTCACCCGACTTCCGTCGTTTCCGTCGTTTCCGTAATTCAATGCGGTTAGAACGAGATGAGAGAGAACAGGAACCCCAAATTTGTGTCGTGGCAAATATCCACTTTTTCGTTATTTGCGTCGAATTTAATTTTCGCACAACGAACGAAAAAAAAAAAATAATAAATTAAAAGAATCGATAGGAATTAAAAGGAATCGATATGGGAATCTATCTCTTCTTACACATATATTTATTTTATTACTCGGAGAGAGAGAGGGAGGAGAAAAATCGAATTTAAAAAAGGAATCAATCTCTCGCACTCGAGATTAAAATATACCGTGATTCAAATGAATTTCTCGCAAGAAATTTTTGAATCAATTCGTAATTTCGGAATTTTTAGCTGTTTTATTTCACAGCGACGATCAAGTATTTCAATTTATTTTAATTTGCTTTGTGCGAAGTGTGCTCACGTATTTTGGCGTCTCTTTCTCTCTCTCTCTTCTTCCCTTTCTCTTCTCTCTCTTTCTCGAGAAGCGTCCTTTGGCATCCCTCTGTCCAAGTATTCTTGTACCAATTTCGAATTGATTTTGCCTTAATGAGAATTTCATTGGACATTCTTCTCGCGCAAAGTTTTCACCTTAATACGAACCCTTTAATCTCGCAATCTTTGCCTGAGATTAACTGAGAAAAGTAAAAGTGTGCTCTTTTTAATTCGAAACTTTCGTTCGATCTTTGTATAACTAAAAAAAACTACGTAACTCGTGACGTTAAAACAAACCATCTCGTTCTCGTTCCAAACTTCTCTCCATCTCTTTCTCGCGGTATCTTCAATTGACAATAATAATTCTGAACTGCTCCGTATAAATTGAAATGTAAATGTGGCGCCGTTATAATACATGCGCTGAAGTTATAATGTAATCTTTTGTGAATGGAATATTTAAAGAAAATTTAATCGATAATTCCCTCTCTCTCTTTCTCTCGCTTAAATAGAAGAGAATCACCTCATTTCTCTCAATTTATCCATCAATGACTGTACGCCGAGTTACGAAGACGCGTTTTCAAGAGGCTGCACAGTAAGAAAATTTATGTTTTCTTGTTAAAATTTTTGTGTTAAATATTTGTGGTTGTCTTAATTGAATTTAATAAAATGTTACATTATTAAAACGACCGAGAAAAGATGTAAAAATAATACGCGTGTATCTATTTTTAATTTTACACGATAAATATGTTCCGTTTCATTAGTGACAAGATTTATTTGTTAAAATTTACAGCAAAAATTTTGATTTTTTATTTTGTAATATAAGAATGGGGATGATCAAATCTAAAATTAACATATTTTTAGTCAATTAATTTTTACATTACAAACTATATATTAATTTTACACAAAATTTATTTTAAATTACTTCAAGTTTTTCGTTTATTTTGCAATATTTGTGTCTCTATTTAACATATCCATATAATATTAAATTAACACAAAATTTTCTGTGAACCATCTAAGACAAGTTAAAACACAAATTTTTTAACCATATGCGCTGAAAAAAAATGTGTAAATTTGACTAAACCTTTCAACTAAATTACTATTTTGTTAATTGAACATATGTTAATATTTAAGTCAAATACACGTTTTGTTAAATTTAATATATTATATTTAATTTAAATATTTTGTATGCTCAATCAACAAAATAATATTTAGTTGAAACTGTTAGTTAACAAATTTTTTTGTAGTGTGCCATTGTTGGAAAAATCCCGCCACATAGTTACATATTGTCAATAATGCAATCTTTCAACTAAATTACTATTTTGTTAATTGAACATATGTTAATATTTAAGTCAAATACACGTTTTCTTAAATTTAATATATTATATTTAATTCAAATATTTTGTATGCTCAATCAACAAAATAATATTTAGTTGAAACTGTTAGTTAACGAATTTTTTTGTAGCGTGCCATTATTGGAAAAATCCCGCCACATAGTTACATATTGTCAATAATGCAAGCTTTCAACTAAATTACTATTTAGGTCGAAAATTTCAATAAATTTGTATAAATTACTATTTTGTTAATTGAACATATATTAATATTGAAGTCAAATACACGTTTTGTTAAATTTAATATATTATATTTAATTTAAATAATTTGTATGCTCAATCAACAAAATAATATTTAGTTGAAACTGTTAGTTAACAAATTTTTTTGTAGTGTGCCATTGTTGGAAAAATCCTGCCACATAGTTACATATTGTCAATAATGCAAGCTTTCAACTAAATTACTATTTAGGTCGAAAATTTCAATAAATTTGTATAAATTACTATTTTGTTAATTGAACATATATTAATATTGAAGTCAAATACACGTTTTGTTAAATTTAATATATTATATTTAATTCAAATATTTTGTATGCTCAATCAACAAAATAGTATTTAGTTGAAACTGTTAGTTAACAAATTTTTTTGTAGCGTGCCATTGTTGGAAAAATCCCGCCACATAGTTACATATTGTCAATAATGCAAGCTTTCAACTAAATTACTATTTAGGTCGGAAATTTCAATAAATTTGTATAAATTACTATTTTGTTAATTGAACATATATTAATATTGAAGTCAAATACGCGTTTTGTTAAATTTAACATATTATATTTAATTCAAATTATTTGCATGCTCAATCAACAAAATAATATTTAGTTGAAACTGTTAGTTAACGAATTTTTTTGTATAGTGTGCCATGGTTGGAAAAATCCCGCCACATAGTTACATATTGTCAATAATGCAACCTTTCAACTAAATTACTATTTTGTTAATTGAACATATGTTAATATTGAAGTCAAATACACGTTTTGTTAAATTTAATATATTATATTTAATTCAAATATTTTGTATCCTCAATCAACAAAATAATATTTAGTTGAAACTGTTAGTTAACAAATTTTTTTGTAGCGTGCCATTGTTGAAAAAATCCCGCCACATACTTACATATTGTCAATAATGCAAGCTTTCAACTAAATTACTATTTAGGTCGAAAATTTCAATAAATTTGTATAAATTACTATTTTGTTAATTGAACATATATTAATATTGAAGTCAAATACACGTTTTGTTAAATTTAATATATTATATTTAATTTAAATAATTTGTATGCTCAATCAACAAAATAATATTTAGTTGAAACTGTTAGTTAACAAATTTTTTTGTAGCGTGTCATTGTTGAAAAAATCCCGCCACACACTTACATATTGTCAATAATGCAACCCTGTCCACCATAGCAGCACCGGTTATCGTAAAGAGGGTGGCCGGCGGAAACTGCGAAAAACAAGTGATGGACGGCAAGTCAGAAGAAGGAAGTAGTGAGCAGAGAGAAGTAATACAGAGAGAGCGCAAGCGGGTTTCCTCTTACATTTTCTCGGAATTTTTCCAGACACGTTCGTGCCCTCGACTCGTCCTTACGTTCTTTGAGCTTTTCCACTCCGGCGCGGCGTGAGGGAGAGGGACGAGATGCACGCGAGGGATGGGCGAGAAGAAGAAGGGTGGAAAGGGGTTGGGACGGGGGGGGTAGAAACGCGGGGCTAAGTTTCTCTGGAACTTGTCGTTCGGTCCCGGCCGACTGCAAATCCGGCTTTTTGCGCGCGAGACGCGACGCGACGTCGCGAATTATTATTCCACGGACGCTCCCCCTCAACCCCTGCGGGGTTGAGGGTGAGGGGGTACTTGGCGTCTCTCTCTCTCTTTCTCGACACACCTGTCGCTACGTTTAACTGGCGTTAAAACTCGTACGCAATATCGTGTAGCGGCTCGCAACTTATACGCGTTTACGTTTATACGAGGGTTTTAATGCGAAAATCCAGCTACTTTATTTATCGCGGCAGTTTATTCCACGCTCGTGTAAGAGGAGGAAAGAGGGAGGAAGCGAGGGAAAAGAGGGTGTTTAATATTTTACTTTATTATTCGACCGTGATTCTCATTCAAGTCTGATTATTCTACTATTTGTTGTTTCTTTTATGAGATTTTATAATTATAATATACGTATACAGATATATCGATGTTATTTTTATATATCATTCTTTATATATGCAGCATGTAACTAAAAAAAAATTATATAAGGAGCACATGAGATTCTCTGGCCAATTTGAAGACGACTTTTCCTCGACAAAAATGTCGAGAGAGGCATTTTTTTTGCATGTTTCCAATTTTTGCCATCATGTATCTTTTCGTAATTAAGCTTTAATTAAAATACTATTAAAGTAAACTCAACCTGAAATGTAGTTTTGTTTAATATTTTAACTCCACAAAGTTTAATTTGCGAGAAACTTCTCTTTCAATCATTTATAACTTAAAAATTATTGGTGCCTCGATATTTTTGCCGAGGAAAAATAGTCTTCAAATTAGCCGGAGAATTTGATAATGTGCTCCATTTTTTTTAAATTATACCCTCGATATACGACGTATAAATTTATGTAACAAAAAAGAAATATGTGTAGGTAACACGCAACCACGGTAACGGGCGTCCGCAGAATTTTTTCCCTGAAAGGGCATGATTAAAATTTGTTTCTTATTATTATTCTTTCTTAATTGAAAAAAAAAAAATTTAATTTTTTTTCTCATCTTAATATTTTGATATTATGAAATAAAATTGCAAATATAAATTCCAGTGAGTAAATGCTGAATTTTTTTTACCGCACAGAAAAAAAGGAATCCTTGATTCAAGTATATTTTTATTCTCGAACGCTATTTGATTGATTTAAGCATAGAATGCTCTTTGCAATCACAAATTTTTATTTGCCTTAATAATAAATCAGTTTGTGTGAAGTATATTTTATCCTTAAGATATATTCTTGTTTGAAAAATTGCATATGGTAAAAACAAACTTAGTCACATTTGAATTAAGAATTATATATTTGAAAGTATCACTTATATCCGATGCTCACTTGTCCTTGCAATATTTATAAGTAAATTTCAGCTTCAAGCAAGAATATTTTGCACTTTGTTTTAAGGATAAATTATCCTTTATCCAAAATTATTTATATTTGGCGCTATTATCAGGATAAAATATATTTGAATTAAGGAATATTTGCATTCTTTCAAGGATACTGTTGTTTCTGTGATTCATTTAATCCTAATTAAAAATTAAAATATCAATGTTTTTCGAATGTATTTTTCGAAGCTATTTAAATGTAACAATATAAAAATGCCATTTAAATATCTTACGTTATATTCATACCAAAAATCTGCATAGATCGCCGCCATGCAATTGCACAGAAAAAAAGGAATACTTGATTCAAGTATATTTGAAGCATAGAATGCTCTTTGTAATCACAAATTTTCATTTGCCTTAATAAAAAATAAGTTTGTGTAAAGTATATTTTATCCTTGTTTTAAAAATCGCATATGGTAAAAACAAACTTAGTCACATTTGAACTAAGAATTATTATATATACTTGAAAGTACCGCTTATATCCGATGCTCACTTGCAATATTTATAAGTAAATTTCAGCTTCAAGCAAGAATATTTTGCACTTTGTTTTAAGGATAAATTATCCTTTATCCAAAATTCATTATATTTGACGCTATTATAAGGATAAAATATACTTGAATCAAAGCATATTTGCATTCTTTCAAGGATACTGTTTTTTCTGTGCGATTCTAAGTAAGGGAGGCGGCAAACGTGGACGTTTTGCCGGAAACGCGATATTGTTTTTGATCGAAAGCCGATGAGATCCAGAAGTTGTGACGCGAACGAATCATCCCCTTCTCGCGTTTAGGGACAGTCTTCTTAAGGTACAAATGACAAAACTCGATTGTGCGCGTACTCACCGCCAATTAAAACTTTGGGAATTCGACTGCGCGCTACTTAAACAATGTAAAGTTTTTCGTCGGCGGCGTTTAAAGCTTCTCTGTTCCCTCGGTATTTACTCGGTCTTAATTAATTCACGCGCGCGCGACCAAAGTTTCTCTGCGCCCGCGGATCTCTCTCTCTCTCTCCTGCTCCAAGTTGCTTTCAATTCGTAAATACGATCGGGAGGAAGTTCGCAGCTCGCGGCGGCCGTTAAGCCGACGACTGCATGGCAGATATGGCCGATGACGGCGTCAAATTACGCGGATTTCTCCCACCCTCTCTTCATCTATTCCATCCCCTTCTGTTTCTGGGCCCCGAGCTAGCTGGTGTCTATCATAACGCCCGCTGAGATGTATTATACAGTTAGACGTGACCGAGCGATAAGGGAGAGACTTATGTTAATGTTATTCCGCACCGGGTATATAATAATGAGCGAATATCCCGGATATTAAAGTCGCGAGATCTACTGAGTACCGCAATCGCAACGAAATCCCGACATTTTCACTCGGACTAATTACTTATACTTATGTTTGAACACGGACAAAAATTGTTAACTTGAATAAATTAAATATTATTTTAATAAGAATATTAGGTCGGCTCCTTAATTTTTAAAAACACAATATAGTACACTTCCTTCATCTCGGCTAATAGAGCCAAACGCGATGTTATTGCGACAATTAAGAAAGAAAATTTGGAAACTGAGGAAATATTATTTTTATTATTTTTTATTAAATATTATTTTGTCAATTGAACATGTATAAAAATATTTAAATTAAATGTCACATATGAAATCTAACAAAACGTGTATTTGACTTATATATAGTAATATATGTTTAATTAACAAAATAGTAATTTAGTTGAAAAGTTTAGTCAAGTTAACACATTTGTTTTCAGTGAATGTATTTTATAATCCCAGTAAGCAAAAGATTATTGTTACAACGTTATTATTGTTGTTAAGTATATGTAGTTTTAACATTGTATGCAACATTATTATGAACAAACTTTGACATCGATTTAGAGGTTTCGGTTGAAATTCACGTTTTTGAAATATTTTATTAAAATATTTTGAGAACAATATGTTATTAAATAATATTTTTGAAACATTTATAAAATTATCAGTAAAATTATTTTTTTTTATATTAAATTTATATAAAATCAACATTTAAAAATGTTGATTAAATATTTCTTGCTTACTGGGATATAATTTGTCGCGAATGAAGGAAAATAAACCCGTATATCACGAAAAATTGCATAAGAGGCTTATATAAAGTGTGTGTTCTTTATCCGACGCCATTTTGGCTCGAATGAGACAAATGGGACAATGGATACTTTGTATATCTAGTGACTTTATACCGGGTATTATTCGCGATATTAAAGGGTCCTCGTAGTTCTGCTTAGAACTTCCCCGCAAATCGCCGAAATGGAAAAGATTAGAGGGACATTATTACATATTACGTGATTCGAGTGGAAATTCAAAGAAATATAATTCGCTCCGCCATTCGAACAATAGATGAACGGTTTAGGTGCAAAGAGCGCTACGTGGTAGAACTGTTATTGAATTAATTCAAGTTCCCTCTATGCGTCCTATATAAATGTAACTTAGGTCTACATCCTCTCTCCTTTCCTTCGTATAAATGCAAATTCCCGCTGAATTGTTCCCGAGAAATAAATAAATCCTTCATCATATTGTGTAAATTCTCCATCACGACCGGCTCTTAGCATGAAACGATTTTTTTCCCCGAGCGTTGTTTTCCAAAGAATAAAAAAAACAAAACAGGTTTGAAAAAATTTCAGGACACGGTTTTTACAATTTAACGCAAATTCCGAAATGTATATTTTTTTTATACATGTTATACATTTTTTTATACGCTTACACGGCCAAATCGCGAATTCATATTTTTATAATAATTGACGCATACAAATACATGATATTTTTTTTGTAACGTTTATATTTTTTTCGGGGGTGGCGGGAAAAGGGATAAACAAAGAGCGGTGCGGTTGTAATCACAGTATGCGGAATCGATAAAAAACATAAAAACGAGGGGTTGGTGGGGGTGGGAGAGAGGGTGAGCGATCGGCACTGTTAAAACTTAAAATATGAACAGCGCCGTTCTTGAAATTGACTGGTAGGTGGGTAGTAACGCGGTAACGTTTCACGCTTGTAGCCATAAACGAGGACTCTCATGTTCGTTGAGGTACGACCCTCTCGGGAGGGACTTTGCTCCAAGATAGAGAGAGAGGGTGAATATAGAGAGACGCGGGCTACGTACACCACCGTTCGTTAATGGTCGCCGTTCTGCGTCCTCGACGAGAGAATATACGCGCAAAGCGACGACGATATACATACATATATGGAAATTTGTATATTTATATATACAAAGGTGATTTGTTTTAATCCTAACAGGCGAATATATGCAATTTAAAAAGAAAAATTCGGGATTAAAGTTGCACAGAGGGAACTCCGCTTTGACCTTGCGACGATCTAAGATCGTTTGAAGATCAATGTAACTTTTTAAATGAAATTTTTTATACATGTAAATCGATTCCTCGCAATATTCGGTGGAAAAAGTTTGGATGGCCAAAAAGCGAATAGTTTACGAGATATTTTATACTTTAGTTTGACCTAATTTTTTTATATAAAATATATCTCGTGAAATATTCATTTTTCGATTATCTTACCTCTATAATTTTAAGCAGAAAAAATAACGAGAGGAATCAATTTGTAAAAAATTTTACATAAAGTCACAAAATCAAAGGGGGTTCAACTACTTTTATCAGGAAAGTCTGATTAAAATTGCACACTTTCCAAGTATTCGGCTGTTGAGATTAAAATGAATCACTCTGTACATATATCAGGGTGTTTCAGAACTGACGAAAAAGTTTTTGATGTCAAATTCCTGGTATCGTTTGAAAACGATTTTTCTTTAGTGAAAATGTTGAGGGAGGCCATCATTTTTATTATGTATTTTTATAACCAAGGCTTATATTAAAATTCTCTTGAAGCAAATTCTACCTAAAATTAACTGAAAAATATATTTTTGTTAATATTTTATTTCCACAAGGCTTAGTTTCCAAAGAAACCCCTAGGAGATTGACTATGACTGTTTTATCGACTTTGAATTCAAGGGCTTTTCTTTTCATTGGTTATACAGATTAAAAAATTTTTCTCCACAATTAAAGTACTCATAATAATGAACGAGGAGCGCTGTAATTTCGTATAAAAAAATAAAAGTTATAGAGTGTTTTATCGGTCTCTTGCATCAGCTCACAAAAATACTCATTTAATACCAAAGTTCTGAAGTTTATTTGTGCACAAAATATGGCGCTCCCAATAGAGATGACATGAAAGAATAATACAGAAGTAATAAAATGAGATTAAAAAGCCTGTATCAAAAGATTCGTACTTGAATTAATTGTCTGTATATTCAATAACAAGTGAACCTAACCTAACTTAAAGTCGGTAAAACAACGGCAGCATCCCCTTAATTTTTAACTGCTTATAATTCGAAAATTATTGGTGTCTCGACATTTTCACTGAGGAAAACTTGTCTCCGAATGATACCAGGAATCTGTCATTAAAAACTTTTCCGCCAGTTCTGAAGCACCTTGTATACACACCAGTGTTACCAGATGTAAAACTGAAATTTCCCCACTCAAGCTTAGAAAAGTCTTTAAAATTCCTTATTTGAAATTAAAAAATTCTCTACTTATTCCGAAAATTCCCAAAATATTTGAAAATAAAGAAAAACAATATTAAAGTATCCATTTTTAACAAATATATCGTATGTATGGTATCTATTTAAAAAAATGAATAAGTCACAAATTTCTCTTAAACAATAGTTAGAAGTTGTAACAAATAAATAAATTTTTATTTTAGAAATCGAGCAAGAATATTTTTTCGTAATAATAATAATAAAACTATAAACTATTATTGATAATAAAATATTAATAATAGAATTACATAAATAAATAATCATGAAGCAAATTATAGTTATTACCTATTAAATTAGAAAAATAAAAGTTACTGTCTATATTTTAATTTGCATTAAACATAAAAGAAAAAATGATTACTTTATTACATTTTTTAAGAAATACAAAGCACCACTTAAAATTATATAAACTGAAAATCACATTTTTAATAATTTTAAAGCCTAATATCACATATATATTATCTATATATAATATATATATATATATGTGTGATATTAGGCTTTAAAAATTATTAATAATAAATTATATATATATATATATATATATATGTTCTAAGATGGCCACTCATCAGCTGGTCAGCTGGTGCCTAGGAATTTCTCGCACCTCAATCAATGGGAGTCAAATGGGTGCCACTTGTACAAATGTAATTTCTCCACATTTCTCTACCAAAAAGAAATTTCCCGCGCATTTTTTACGCGCCTTAAAATTTCTCTACAAATACAGAAATTTCTCTACGTCTGGTAACACCGATACACACACATATATCTATCTCCCGAGACGCGGCACGCTCAGGAATGTCTGCCACGTGGGAAGATAAAAATTGAAAATACCGCGAGCACGGGACGAAATCGCGCGCCCAGCTATGCGACCTCGTCGAATATTATTCGCGTGTATATAAAGCGTATATGTATATATAAAGGCGACATGGCACGACGCGCTTTAAACCGGCCTCTCGCCCCCTTTGATCTACTACACTATGCGCCAAAAACTTGCGCGACATGCGCCGTATTACAACGGTGTATCACAACCGCGCGCGTTCACCCCATCCACCCCCATACCACCCCCATCCCCCTCCCCTCTTCCTACCCCTCATCTTCAGCCGCGCGCTACCAGGGTGATACATGGCGAGCATTACGAAGGCTTAACACACAGATGCGTGTATAGTATTCTCCGCTACGAGACGGGGTAGACCGAGAGGGTGAGAAGGGGATCCTTGTGTGCCACCACCCTCCACGACTATATATATGGTCTTTGCGGCACTTATATTACTCCGTCTGGTAACGGAGCTCGACTCGTTAATGTACACCCGTTAATGCCGTCGTGTGTGCGTGCCGCGATATGGATTGTTAATCTCATACCTTCCGATCATTTCGCTCAGCCCTTTGAGAAGCGAGATAACGCCGTAATTCCCAAAATTATTGATCTAAAAGCGAGATCTAAAGCGAGGGAAGATGGCAATCGTTTCGCGTTAAAACGATGAATAATTAAGCTTCGGGAGTGAGTTTGGAGAAAGAGAGAGAGAGAGAGATATGGAACTTTGCGTCTCTCAATTAATTTCGAGTGAATTTTCTTTTGACAGAGATGTAGATTTCGAAAACTAATTACCGGACCTCGAAGCTTGAGTGGTTAAAAAAAAGGGGGGAAAACCGGTTGTTGGGAGTTTTTTCACGAATTGAGTTTCTAAGGTGTCTAATTAGACAACAAAACTTTGCTGCGCGCTTTAAGCTGACTCGAGTCCTTTTTTTCCACCCTCTTAAAGTTTTAATATCGAATATATTAGTAAATAGCGACAACACAATGGTGGTTCGCAAAGTTTTCCTCTGGAGAAAGATTCACCTGGTTTTCTCTCTCTCGAGTGATACGACTGTGTAAACGTAACGAAACGAATCTGCCGTGTATAATCAGCGAGATAAATCCGACGAGAACTCCGCGACGAAACGAGTAATATGAGATAAACGGCGAATGTTTCGTCAAAATTACACCCCGTGGAAATTAGGAAGAGACTAAAGTCGGAATCTCCGCGAAGACGTTACAGAAAGCGAACATCAAACGAGAAGAGCTTCCTTTAACATTAATCATTTCATCTACAAATTATCCAAAGGATTTAATACACGAGTTTATATAAATACATATATCAAATTTTTAGGATCCCGCTCGCGCGCGACAGATTCAAACCGCACGAAATAATCGTTCGAAAGTAATAATTAAAAAGGGCGGACACTCCATCCCCGATTCCGCTATAAACGAAGCGTGAATGATAAAAGCGACAAAAAGGATCTGATTGTTAATAAACGCGAGTGCGTGTCGATAAACTAGCGCATTGTTGCAGAAAGATAACGCCGTTTTGCCACCCAGTCCATCCTCCCTCCATTTTCTCTTCGGACTATATAGACGACGCATTTGTAACCGGCGCATTATTCTGTCAGGACGCGGAATATCGGCCGCGAAAAACGTTCCTTGGGGCGCACTGCGTCACGGGAGCGATGAACCACCACCGGGGCGTTTTGCGCCGGAGCGATATATCTAGCCCGTCTGGCTAAATCGAAATGTTAATTCCACGTCTCTCGGAAGCGAGAGACGACCGCGAGTCTTCTCCTTCTTTTCCGGCTATTTGTCGCCGCCGTCCGGCATCATGTAAGGATCTCATCTCGTTGCGCTTTCCTCTCGCGACTGCGATGTCCCTTTCGCATCCTTCTCTTTTTCTCTTTTTCTTGGTGTGTGTGTGTGTGTGTATACTTGACGGTCAAATGTACAGGGTGCTTTCAAAAGTGCTGGAAAAATGTATACACAGAAAAAAAAAAAATCCTTGATTCAAGTATATTTTTATTCTCGAACGCTATTTGATTGATTTAAGCATAGAATGCTCTTTGTAATCACAAATTTTCATTTGCCTTAATAATAAATAAGTTTGTGTAAAGTATATTTTATCCTTAAGATATATTCTTGTTTGAAAAATCGCATATGGTAAAAACAAACTTAGTCACATTTGAACTAAGAATTATATATTTGAAAGTATCACTTATATCCGATGCTTACTTTGCAATATTTATAAGTAAATTTCAGCTTTAACCAAGAATATTTTGCACTTTGTTTTAAGGATAAATTATCCTTTATCCAAAATTATTTATATTTGGTGCTATTATAAGGATAAAATATACTTGAATCAAGGCATATTTGCATTCTTTCAAGGATACTGTTTTTTCTGTGCTCTTCAATCCGAAAAAAATCACAGATTATACTGCTACTCTTTTAGAAAAAATTCGGAATATCCGGAAAAAATTGATACATTTCTTGAGAAATGATTCGGATTAGGAGAAGACACAATGACTTATAAAAATACACAGAGAAAAAGGAATCCTTGATTCAGTATATTTTTATTCTCGAACGCTATTTGATTGATTTAAGCATAGAATGCTCTTTGCAATCACAAATTTTCATTTGCCTTAATAATAAATAAGTTTGTATAAAGTATATTTTATCCTTAAGATATATTTCTGTTTTAAAAATTGTACAATATATGGTAAAAACAAACTTAGTCACACTTGAATTAAGAATTATATATTTGAAAGTATCACTTATATCCGATGCTTACCTTGCAATATTTATAAGTAAATTTCAGCTTTAACCAAGAATATTTTGCACTTTGTTTTAAGGATAAATTATCCTTTATCCAAAATTATTTATATTTGGTGCTATTATAAGGATAAAATATACTTGAATCAAGGCATATTTGCATTCTTTCATAAGGATACTGTTTTTTTTGTGCTCTTCAATCCGAAAAAATCACAGATTATACTGCTACTCTTTTAGAAAAAATTCGGAATATCGGGAAAAAATTGATACATTTCTTGAGAAATGATTCGGATTAGGAGAAGACACAATGACTTATAAAAATACACAGAGAAAAAGGAATCCTTGATTCAGTATATTTTTATTCTCGAACGCTATTTGATTGATTTAAGCATAGAATGCTCTTTGCAATCACAAATTTTCATTTGCCTTAATAATAAATAAGTTTGTGTAAAGTATATTTTATCCTTAAGATATATTCTTGTTTGAAAAATCGCATATGGTAAAAACAAACTTAGTCACATTTGAACTAAGAATTATTATATATACTTGAAAGTACCGCTTATATCCGATCCTCACTTGTCCTTGCAATATTTATAAGTAAATTTCAGCTTCAAGCAAGAATATTTTGCACTTTGTTTTAAGGATAAATTATCCTTTATCCAAAATTATTTATACTTGGCGCTATTATAAGGATAAAATATACTTGAATCAAGGCATATTTGCATTCTTTTAAGGATACTGTTTTTTCTGTGTTCTTGTCTTTAGTATACGCCACTTATATCCAGTGTTTGCTGTTATCTAAAATTACATGGTCATCTAGATGAAACTTATTTGGCGGCATCTTGTCTTTATATAATAAAAATATATGTATTGTCTGTATCTGCATCTTAGATGAAAAAAAGTATTAGCTTTACTAAATTATTTAGAATAATTTTCAGATAATTTTGCTTTAGAATTGTAGCACATCAAAATACTTAAGCAATAAGGGATAAAAATTTATAAATAAAAATATGAATACATTTATTTTTATATCCCTTTTATAATTTATAATTTCTTTTTAATAACTGTGTTTACATAAGCAGTCTTAAAAATTATTATCTAGAAAACTATCTAGATGAATCGCCATGTAATTTTATTTTTTATCTAAAAGAAAATTATCTTTCTTTATCTAATCTGAGATGAATTTACATATGTTTATCTCTTTATTTAGCAAATTTTAAAATCATCTAAGCACAACACTGCTTATATCTTTCACTAAAATATTATTTGAAATTAATCGTGATAACGAAAAATTATTGACATAGTTAAATACACATTTTTGCTTATTATATTATTATTTTTAATATTAATTTAAACTTATAAATTTATATAATTTAAATAACTCTATTTGATTAATTTATTTTAAATTTATTATATTTATTTATTGCGAAACTGAAGTTGCAGAAGAAGATTAAAAATATATTTTTAATTTAGGAGGATATTCCAAAAAGCATCACGTAAAGAGGGAAATATCTTTATTCATTAAGACACAGATTCGGAAATGCATTAATTTTTTGAGACAACCTCATTTTTATGTTAAAATTTTAAATTGTTTTCGAGTTTTTAGTCAAAATTGTAAGAAGAAATAGTTTTTACAAGTTTTGTAACGTAATTGACATAATAATAAAAGCTCCGGACTGTTTAATTTATTCGATTAATTGACTTTATTGTTCCCGAGCGATTGATCTCCATTTTTGAAACGTCCTGTATATATTTGACCGTATACACATTTCGCGGTTCTCCCGTATCATTTACGATGCCGACATAATAATCAAACGTGGATATTCTTTTTTAAATAAATCATAAGTATATAGGCGGAAAGTAGCCGAGTTACATACAATTTCGTGCGTTACATTCGAGACATAAATCTATCGTTTGAAAAATACAAGTTGCATGTGTAGGTGTGGATGGATGGTTGGAAATATTTCAGAGGATTAATCGTTTGAATTTATCATTTTTATCGTGGGAATAATTTAGCCAGCTCGTATCTCGTACACGCTCGCGATGAAATGTAATTTTATACAATAAACTGTATTAAAACAAGAATGGTAAATAAATTAATCGTATATAAATTAAATCAGTCCGAATTATATATAAAATAATGTTTGATAATAATAACTGGGTAATAATAAAATAAGATACCATATATCGTCTGAGTAAAATTGCGAAATTATTTTATACGCAAATAATTATTAAATATGCATGTATGTATTTAATTCACTTTGATATTTCTCGTTTTTAATTAACGTTACTTACATTAATTAAGGTTTTCTATATATCTATTTAAATACCTTTTCTCTCTCTTTCCGAGAGTTGTAACATGACAACGAAAGGCGAAGAGAGATTTGTTGTTTAAATATATATACATATATTTCGGAAATTTTTCCGACATTTCGCGTTTCGGCTCTCTTGACATTACGTTATTATTTGCGATCGTATGCATACGTAGATATGCAAGTGCATGTATATACGTAAAGATATTATTACGTACGTCGCATTCGATATTTCTGGCATTTCACGGAGCAAGAATATGGAATACCTCGTTACAGTTGCTCTTATTACAGTCTCAAGCAACATTATTCATTCACCCGCTGCTGTTATCTAATTAGATCTCGCATTGTCATTGCGGAATATTCCCCGCCGATCGTAAACGCGTGCGTTCTTATCAGCACTCTGTGGGCTCTTGGCACAATTTCATTGTTCAAACTCGCGTAGAATCGGTCTCGATAAACTCGTTATTACCCAAGATTAGCACTCGACGAGTTTTCTATGCGAAATGTTCGTTCTAGAATTTTTTTTATTTTTTTTTTTTTTAATTTTAAGAAATCGTCCCCTTCTGGAATCGAGGCTGCAAACTTTTTTTAACCAGCCAGATATTTATGATAGGGCGAGGAAATAGAGGCGGTATCGCGTGTATCTCGACGATTTGTCTATCCGCATGTAAAGTTCTGTACTCTGTCGCAGCACCGATAATTAGGAAATCGTTTACGTGAGATACAATTGTTATATATCGCAGAAAGTGCATCGACCCGCTAGATTTTCCCGCGATACGTTCAATAATATTCGTCCCCTCGTATTATCGAGCGACCTTAATACCAGGCCGTCTCTTTTCGAGGTAACTAATTATGTTCGTTGAAGGAAATATACATATTTTCGACTTCGGCAGAAGAACTGCGGTGAAATGATTTATAATGTTTACAAGAAAGGAGCTTTATTATTTATTTATTTATTTATTTATCGGGGAAAAAGAGTGATTGACACAATTTTTGCTCTTAATTTACTTCCACGCAATCAGCTGGCAAAAACAAGGCTATTACAGATTAAAATCGAGGTAATTTCGAAACGATATATATAATACACATTCGCGTGATATATGATTAATGACGCGTAATTTTAGCTGGCACGGATGATCGGTGGATCGAGTGGCTGAGAAGGAAGAAGGGATTTATAATTCTCAGGGATTTAAAAATTTGATGGTTCTCAAAGCCGTGAGAGACGATGTAATCTAATATTTTGCGTAACGCGAATAAATAAAATGAAATAATGCATTTGTGACACCAGGAGTATTTCCGACTCTCCTTTTCGAACTGGCTGCAATTTTCCAGAGATTGCGTCAAGTGCATTACATGATATTTTTGTCATCTTTCCGGATGTGTAACATTGTCCTGCATCCCCGCGTCTCATATGGTTTATTTATCTATTTCTCCTCTTTCCATTTACGCGTGGTTTCTCGATTATCATCGGATAATAAAAGTGGCGTTACACGAAATTATCCATCATTTATATTCCTACCCTTCGCGATTCAACGTTTCTCAACACCGAAAAAAATTGGAGCATATATGCCACTTATATTTATATTTTCCACTAAAATAGATATGCTTTAAAAAGGATCCTTTTAATTTAAGAGAAAAATTTTCTAAAGAGATATTCTTAAAATTATCGCAAATACGTATACTTAATATTTGAAATTACGAATCGCGATAACACAAAAAACAATCTTACAAATAGACATTTGTTATTTATTACATATATATTTAAATGTTATACATATAATTGAATATTTTTTATGTATTGACATAGTTAAATACACATTTTTGCGTATTATATTATTATTTTTAATATTAACTGGGACTTAAAAATTTAAACAATTTTCATTTATGATTAATTTATCGTATTTATTTATCGCGGAACTGAAGTTGCACGAAGAAAATAAAGAATATATAGCAAAAGCATGACGAAAAGCGGGAAATATTCAGGAATATCTATTAAGAGGCCTTATAAAGTATACGTTTCAAGAAAACAATTTTCGGTGAACGTGAAACGTATCTCGAATATAAAATGTCGATCAAGTCGCGCGCCGTTTCCGAACATATTTGGATAGCAGACAGAAAGAAAGAAAAAATCTCTCCAGAAGTTTTAATATCGCGCCCTTCATCACGCTCTGGTTGTAAACAATCCGGACTGACCCGGTCGATCGGCGAACAAATCGGCGCTGATTAGTCGACGCACGCGTCGATCGTAAGTGGATGTAGCCGGTGGTCGAGCGGGCAAATTAATCGATTGTCGACTGTTCCGTTCGTGTCATCTGTCACACGATATACATATACGCGTCAGCTCGACACCGAAAGAGAGGTGTCACATCCGATTAAACATATCGTCCTCGCGCGCGAAAAAAAGTGGAAAGAGTATCGCGATACCGATACTGCATTATCGCGAATCGGGAGAGAAACGATATATAAAATCGGAATATATATGGTATATATGTATATATTCGAGTACGAGGGAATAAACCGACTTTCATAGCGGCCTCGGGGTCTTGCGGACGTTCTTAATTGACGTGTCGCGCGCACGTGCGCTGTTATGACGCTTATTAAATTAAACGAGCGGCCGGGACGATCGCGGGGAATAATTTGTCGGGGCGGTTCTTTTTTTAACGCTTAAGTGTACGACGAGGTAGGTAGGTAGACGACGGATGTCAAAGTGGCTGGAAAGCGTCCCGGCCCCTGCAAAGAACACAATCGGTTTTCCATTCAAACTCCATTTAAGCTCTCGATTATCTGGCGGCGGTCCAATCCGAGGCGCGTGTGCGAACATGTTTGTAACCGAGTTAAACTAAAATCCAATTTGTTGCAATAGCTTTCTGTATCAGCCGTTGCCCGGAGGGGGAGAGAGAGAAAGAGAGAGGGTTGGTCATCCCCTGGTTGATGAAAATGGGGAGGAGGGCTGATCGCTTCATTGGCGGCTAGGGACGCATAACATTCGCGTGCCTTCGCCTGGAGATTGCTTCTCCGAGACGAAAGAGTACTTTGATTTCGCACAATTTTGCACTTTCTTCCCAGCCGCGCGAACTTCCAATCGTCAAACTAGGGAACTTTCAACTTTTGCTCGGGATGATAAATCACATCACAGAAAAAAGAGTATTCTTGAAAGAATGCAAATATGCCTTGATTCGAGTATATTTTATTGCTATAATAGCGCCAAATATAAATAATTTTGGATAAAGGATAATTTATCCTTAAAACAAAGTGCAAAATATTCTTGCTTGAAGCTGAAATTTACTTATAAATATTGCAAGGACAAGTGTGCATCGAATATAAGCGGTACTTTCAAGTATATATAATAATTCTTAGTTCAAATGTGACTAAGTTTGTTTTTACCATATGCAATTTTTCAAACAAGAATATATCTTAAGGATAAAATATACTTTACACAAACTTATTTATTATTAAGGCAAATGAAAATTTGTGATTACAAAGAGCATTCTATGCTTAAATCAATCAAATAGCGTTCGAGAATAAAAATATACTTGAATCAAGGATTCCTTTTTTTTTGTGATTGTATTCGAGCTGTAACGTCACTTAATATTCGCGAAAATTGTATCATCATATATTATATCAGGGTTGGGTAAGTTAATGATTTTTTTAAACTAAGTTAAGTTAAAGTTAGTTGCTTATAAAATTAATTTAGTTAAGTTAAAAGTTGCGTGGACAAAAAATTCACTGAGTTAAATGAAGTTAAATCAAAAGTTTATTTTTAATAATATTATTTATATTAAAATTGGAGCTTTGTTTGTTAATTCTTTTAAAATTTATAATAACAAACAACAAAGAAATTTTGATTTTTATATAGAAATATAATATATTTTTTGTAATTACAATTGATGACAAATAAACATAAAAATTAATAATACTTTATTTAAAATATAATACGTTTATAACTTGTAAAAAAACATGCTATTCAGAGATAAAATAAATTTAATTTAGGAGAACAGTTTAAAGTCAAAAATAACTAGTTGAAGTTAAAAATTAATACATTTTAAATTAACTAAGCTAAGTTAATAGTTATTAACTTTTTAACTTTTAACTAATTAACTTGTTATTATCCAATCCTGATTGTATTTAGGTTGTAACCTCACTTAATATTTACGAAAATTGTATGTATATTATATTCGATTGTATCATTATAATTACACAGAGAGAATTTCAATGCAATCGTGGGACAATATTGGTATATTGGAAGAATTTTATAAAAGTTTCTCCAATTAATTATTTTTATCACAATTAAAAGTATTAATATCTATCACAATAAGATATAAAATATATTCGATTAATTTTACTATGTATATTATTAATATTTTTTATTGTGATAAATATTAATCTGAGAAGCTCTTATAAAATTCTTACCATGATTTTCAGGGTAAATTCTAAGAGAAAAAATTCTTTTCGTATACATATATGTATTGAGATATGTAATTCAATTAGAGATATAATAATAATGCCATTTTTTTACATCACTCATTTTCAATACACTTCTCACACCTTTGCACCAATTTTTTTATTCCACTAGAAAAAAAATGATTGTACCTTAAGCCAGAAATGCATTTCTTCTTTGATCTTGCAGTCCTCTATACAGTCTGACTTTCTTCCCTTTGATTATCATATGTTTCGACCTTTGAGAGGACGAAGATTTGGAAATAACGACGAAGAAGGGACGCTGAAGAAATAACCAATTTTTTTTCATTTTTTCTGATGGAATAAAAAAGTTGGCCTAAAGAAATGAAAAAGATGATTATGTAGAAAAATGACACATCATTAGTATCTTTAATTGAATTATATATCTGAAAATATTTAATTTGCTGTCACTTTTTCGCTCTCGTACTTGTTGCGAGAAAATAAACGTGTCTCTGGATCGCGACTTTAATTATAACCACGACGATAATATATAGACGCAGAACAAAAGTGCGAGTAGAAATATGTTTCTGAATTTTTAATTGTCCCTCGTCGCGTTTTGTCGCGATAGGAAGAAGAAGAGCCATGCATAAATAAATCGCGAACATCTCTATATATTAATACGTTAATGCATAATAGCATTTCGCTTTGGATTTGTATGCGAAAATTACAGAGATAAGTCATTTAATGCTCGTTATTGGCCTCGCGAGCTTTTAATTTTAGGACTAATCCTTGTTTTTCCCGACGTCGATTTTCTGTTTCCCAAGTGATGGCGAATTTGCCGTCTCTTAACGAGAAAATTACAGTAATAAATTTCCACAATAATAATTGCATTTACCGACCATTTGGCGAATGCAGGCTTCAATTTCGACGATGTTTATATATATATATATATATATATATATATATATATATATTATATATACATATATATATTATATACATATACGCAAATACACATATATAAACTTCGCTCCTCTTTTGCACTGTATATATTTGAAATATGAAATTAGTGGAAACGAATGTTTAGAAACGCGTGTATATACCCGTTAATTACATTTAATGAAGTATTTAATTATTCAATAATCAAGAGCAAATATCTTTTACGTAATGTTATATTACGAATGGAAATGAAATGCTCTCTCCTCGCGCTATTAATGAATTAATAGAAATCCATTCTCGCTCGCGCGTATAAATACGCGATCGTGTCCCTCCTCTTATTTTCCCATCGCGACAGCGTGCATAACTTTTTATTACGGCCGTAACATTTGCAGTACAAAAGGTCCAGGAGGTGAGCGAAAGTAGGACAAGCTCGATTAGAGGCGCCCTGGTCGTTTCCATCCTGGACATATTGGAGGCAGTGCTTGAAAATGGCTCTCGTTATGGCGTCGTACTTTTTCTTTATCACGCAGTAGAGAGAACACGGAGGGGTTGTAATTTCTCTTCTCCGGATATATACTGATACTTATTCCGCGGCGACTCTCTTAACTACCGGTTTCCTCGCTTATCTCTTACCTGCTCGCCGATTAATTGGGTCTCGATTAAAAGATCCGTTTCAAAATTATCAATGTGAGTTTTGCGATATTTTTTATTATTTGGAAAGTAATAATGCTCCTTTTAATCTCGCATTCCAACATAAATATCGTATGTACAGGGTGTTTCTAAATCTGTACCGGAGATTTTAAGGGCTATTCCAGGGGTCGAAATAAAAAAAAGTTCCTAAACTTGGGTCCAAAAATGAAAAATAGCAACGAGCTTCGATTAAAGGATTCGTTTCAAAATTATTTATATGAGTTTTGCGGGGATATTTTAATTATTTAATCATTCTCTTTTTCATCTCGCATTCCAACATTAATATATACAGGGTGTTTCTAAATTTATGTCGGAGATTTTAAGGGCTATTCCAGGGGTCGAAATAAAAAAGTTCCTAAACATGGGTCCAAAAATGAAAATTAGCAACGAGCTTCGATTAAAGGATTCTTGCAGGGATATTTAAATTATTTAAAAAGTAATAAGTAATTCGCTACTAATTATTATTACGCTGTGCAAAATTTCAACGATCTGTAAAAACGTCGAGAGCTATAATACATTTTGAATTTTTTCTCTCAATTTTAGGGGGCTATAACTCGGGGAAAAACATATTTGGATCCATGTTTACAGGAACTTTATTTCTTATTTTGACTCCTATAGGATACGCCTTTAAAATCTCCGACATAGGTTTAGAAACACCCTGTATAAAGAAATACTCTTCTTGGTTGGTATAGCTTACTTATTGTTAGTGTCAATAAGACATTTTTATATCGCCGATATGAAGGATTAAAAAGCAAACTTTCAACTTTATAATGTAGTATATTTGTTACCCTTTTTTTTATTAGCAATAAAGCTCTTATTAAAATTAATCGAGCATATAAAAATGTGCATAAAGGACTGGATTTCAATCAGACTATACGAACGACTGTAGGGGATGAAATATAGGGGGAGGGTATAAAATAATCGACAGATACGATCCTTCGTTCACTCGTCTCGTGATCTAATATGCACTTTATTATCGGCCAAGTTAATATCGATATGACAAAAATAAAGACGAATGTATATCCTCTTTCTCTCTCGCTCGCTCTCCCAACGAAATTCTCCAACTCCACAAATTAATCTCACTTAATCTTTCTAAAATCTCATACGCTTATTATTAAATTCGTACAGGTGTATTTACAGCTGTCTATGTATATGTGTGTATGTGTATAAGAGAGTGTGCGTTCGTGTTTCGTCAGTTTCGGGGAAATAGCGGAAACTAATGAGCGGCCATTGAACCAAATTGATTGATCGTTAATATTAAGGACAATCGATACATCGGTCTCTCTCTCTTTCTCACTCTTTTTCTCTCTAGAAGCACACAAATAGAAGAAAAAACTCGTGCCCTAACATTCTTATTTCGATTCTTAACTATCAAAAACGGCCACATTTACACAGGCACACACGTCTCTGAGAGTGCAAATGAGAAGAGAGAAATTTTCTGTCCCTCTCTCTCTTTTTTTCTCTCCTTTTCCCGTTTCAAATCACAGAAAAAAAGGAATCCTTGATTCAAGTATATTTTTATTCTCGAACGCTATTTGATTGATTTAAGCATAGAATGCTTTTTATAATCACACACTTTTATTTGCCTTAATAATAAATCAGTTTGTGTAAAGTATATTTTATCCTTAAGATATATTCTTGTTTGAAAAATCGCATATGGTAAAAACAAACTTAGTCACATTTGAACTAAGAATTATTATATATACTTGAAAGTACCGCTTATATTCGATGCACACTTGTCCTTGCAATATTTATAAGTAAATTTCAGCTTCAAGCAAGAATATTTTGCACTTTGTTTTAAGGATAAATTATCCTTTATCCAAAATTATTTATATTTGGCGTTATTATAAGGATAAAATATGCTTGAATCAAGGCATATTTGCATTCTTTCAAGGATACTGTTTTTTCTGTGATCGTATCTCGCACGTGCGTGATTCTCTCCTTGGAAATTTCGCTCAAAAATTTTTTTCTTTTTTTACGTCTACTATCTCTCAAATCGCGCTTTACTAAAATATATAATCAATCTCGATTCTTCCTACAAAATCTACAAACCGCTTTTATCTTCGCGCGCGCGCGAGAGAAACAGAGCCAACTCTCTCCGAATCGATTATTCCATCTATATACGTCCTTTTGTTCATTTTATACGCGCGGCGTGTTATTAAAATTCATTCACCTTTCCGTTCTACCGTAAAATTCGTGTTTGTACAAGGTGCTGCTGCCTACCGGACCACTAGAGCCGGTGATGGGAATTCAATTAATCGCGTATTATTTATCGGGCGGATATATAAAATCGATGTGCGGGCTCGGGATACTTACCGTTTCTCTATATCGATTGGCAAAACACGTACGAAAAAGACTTAATTTTCAGTAACTCGATTCTCCTCCTTCTCGAGGGGATGAAAACGCGCGCGCGCGCAAACAACTTCTACCCCCGTGATAATCGTGGCCAAATGTATAAACCCCCGACTCTCGTTCATTCGAAACAGATGCGCTTCCCTGTTCCGGCAACCTTGGCCAGAAACTTGGAGCAATAATTGGGTCACGTGAAAATAAAGTGGAGCGCGAAACAGCCTTTCGTTCTTATTTAGCGAAGGACGAATCCTTGAGAGAAATCGCGAAAATTCGTGGGTGAAATAACGTAGAAAAAAATAAATATGTACATACACGGAATTTTTCCTTAGAATTTTTTTTACCCTGAAAATAATATGGTATTGTGCAAGCATTTTATAAGGATATAATAATTATATGTATAATAATCATATATTTTATATATATTTTACATCCTCTGATATTAATATTTACCGCACAATAAAAAATATTAATATCTATCACAATAAAATATGTACGTGGTAAAATTAATCGAACATATTTTGTATCTTATTAATATTTTTTATTGTAAATATTAATTAGACGCGCTCTTATAAAAATTCTTCCAATACTATATATATATTATCCCACGATTACCGTGATTTTCAAGGTAAACTTTAAGAGAAAATTCTATTTATCGTAAAAAAAAAAAGTAGAAAATTGTAAAAGCAGGGAAGGGGAAAAATTGATTAAGTAAACCATGCACGCGGTTATTGCAATTTCAAGAAGTTTCGCCGCCCAATTTAGCGAAATCGGGGAATCATTCGGGGAGGAATTGTGAAATAACAATTTTACCCGCGAATCGTGGACGTAATTAATTGCAGTTTCCAAAAGTAAACGCGCGATTGCGTACCGTAACTGTTTGTCGATAACGAAATTTCGTTTCGGATCGGTTTTTTTCTCTCTCTCTTTTTTTTTCGGATTCCCATCACCGCTCGATCCCAAAACCCGAGATAAGAGGGATGCGGCCGCGAAACGTCGATATTTGAAGATACATTAGTGCGTCGATCTCTCCCCCATCTCCCTCTTTCGGCCTGAAAAATACAACGAGATAGGGGGAGGATCCTGTCGATGAATTAATACTCGCGTCGTGCGGAAAGAACATCGAAGAACATCGATATCTCTCGTTTTCTCTCTTTCTCTCTAAGTACATATTTACAGAAGAGCTCTACGAAGAGCGAACGCGGCTAAAGTCTCTAATGTAACGTTCGCGGATGCAGCAGGGAATCCACATCAAAGGGGCTAGACCAGTGATGGACACAGAGTTTCCACATTTTCACAATAATTTCGAGTGCGTGGTATCCAATGTTGACTCGTCGTTGATCGTTAATTGGATGAATTACGCGATCAGAGAATTGAATTAATAATCGTATAGCAATTTATTGTAGTTATACACACAATAAAAATATATAATATATATTCAGAATATATATACTATATAACGGGTGTATTTATAGTACTACTATACGAAATATATATACAGGTTTAAATGTGTGTCTAAATAAGTGCGACAAATTTTCTTGTCGAGGAGATTCTTCGTCGAAAATTAAGGAAGGTTTCTTATACAAATATATACTAAAAATTAAATAGGGATTGTTGGTTTCATCCCCTTATAACGATGCGGAAAGATAAAAAAAATATTAATCATTATTTTAATTTGTCTGAAATTTAAAAAAAAAAAATGTTTATCTCCCTCTTTAGAAAAGTGTAATTTCTCAGGGAGGGATATAAGAAACCTCCCCCTTAATTTTCGACAAAGAATCATCTCCTAAAATTGTCGCACTTATCTAGTTACACCCTGTATATTATTGATATAATATTATTAACTATATATTTGTGCGCGATCAACGTCGTTTTTAATTGTAATTAATAATATTATATCGGCGCTATATATATAATACATGTATATATCACTACAAGCGTGTTAAAGAATTGCGACTCCTCTTTTTCTTGCATTGCAGAGAAGGTGCCGTACATAATTCATTCACATGTCGTCTGTTGGTCCCTTGAAGAACACCGAGCTCCTTTCATCGGTTCTTATTGCGGAAAATAGACCTTTGCGCAGCTGCTTCCAAATCTTTCTATTTATTTTTTATCAGACACCCTCCCGCAGTTACATCCAGGGGTGGTTCTTTCTCGACGACATTTCTAGTATCTCTAGTATCAGCCGCACGCAGATATAAATCATGGACTATACTCTGGCTCTCTCCTCTCTTACACACACAAAACATTTGTTACCAGACGTATAAATTTTCAGCAGCGTTTATTCGCGGCAACATAAATATTCGAGCATTTTAGCAAAATTTTTCCGCGAGATAAAAGACGGAGATTTAATTTACTCCGCGACATTTTTGCCGAGGCTAAGGTCTAAACTAAGAAACATTTCTGTGCGAGACCCGAAGTAGCGAACTGACGTCATTAAACATCAAAATGACGTATGCTTGTTACTTGGGGAAGGACGATCTCGGTGTTTCCACAAGGACCAACGTGTTCCTATCGTGAGAGATTTTTCTCGATAAGGCCTGATTACGTCCAACACTCTGTGTCCAGACATCCGGTAATCGCCCGTGGAAGCTCGCCGAAGCAACGATCTTAAAATTTTTCGTTTTATATATAATCGAATATTTAAAGAGCCCGGCCGAAAGAGGGAGTTACTTATCCTCTCTCTCTCGTTGCCGTCTCGTGTTTTTAAATCTTTTTGCGATTCTTATGAAAAAATACTATATATTATACACACGTATATATTTTTTTCCCTTTTTCTTTTACGTACTACATGATTGAATCGTGTAACCTATACAATGGATCAGTTGTGTGTGTCGATCGTTCAAAAATAATCTTTAGAGAAGCGACGCGGCGCAAGAATACGTGCTACATTTTATTATGTACACGTCAGATAGCACCCTATATATTTGTATATTTACATGAAAAAGAAACAAAGCCGCACTCACGCATACACACACACACACATACGTGCGCCGTTTTACGCGCGCATATATAAGTACCTCTTTTTTTTTATCTCTTTTTCTCGATCATCGATCGATGATTCGCTCGCGCATTTATTGTGTTTTCAATTTGTACTTCGCATGTACTGCTATGCCAGTTAAATTTTCGAAAGACTCTCTACGCACTAAATTCTGTATATGTATGTACAATAGTGCATACAGTCATATATGCGACAATTTGTCGAGATTATGATACGCGCTACAGAAAGAAGTTTCAAAAATTTTCGCGGTTTTGCCTCCTTTATTCAGAAGGAAAAAAAACGCCCTACTTTCTCGAATCATACGCGAAATTTTTCGATAAAATTTCCTCAGAGGTCTTCAGAAAAATTTCCTTCCTTTCGCACAATCGATCGCGTAAATTGTCTCAATTAACTCTTATCTCTTTAAAATATCATCAAAAGACCGCGACAGGAAAAATTTGTAGTACCGTATCGTTACTTTGTATATACAAATTCTCACTTTTTCGCTCTTAAAAAAAAAACAATCAACTGCCTGAAGGGTCGTTTAAAGTTACCCTAGAAATTTCTCGCTTGCCTTAAAAGTTAGCACCTACAAGGGAGTCTCTAATTTCGATTGCTCAGGTGAGAAATACTACGATCCAAGCTTACCCTTTGCAGCGATTCTATTATTATCGTTAGAGAAGAATTGTACTTTTCTATATCTCTCGTACTCTGAAATAATCTCGAAAAATGTTATTCACCGACAAAAAAGCAGTCTCAACCTTTTTAAAGCGATATCGCTTGCAATATATATATATATATATATATATATATATATATATATATGTATGTATATATATATGTATATATACTACCACATCGATTTCTCGTTGATAGCTTTTCTAAAATTATTTTCTAAAATCATCGCGCTTGCTTACGTCATTTTTTTTCATCTATGTCTGCGCGGGGCAGCTAGCTACATATGATGTTTATACATAATATCTGTACTATTGACCTGTTCTATTAAAACGAATATTCGGTTGACAGTTGACAATCAATTTTTCAATTTCTTTGTTATTCTCTCACGATTTCTTTCTGCTGAGTTCCTTTTTTTCATTGTTCATGTTTCATTTATCTTAATCGACTTTATGAATTTCTTTGCGGTTCACGAGAGCTGTCTGCATTTAATCAGTTAAGAATTATTCCAAACCACCACCTATAAACCCTTTTTACTGGTTGGCATTCAGTAGGAGACTTGCAATTTTTTCTTGTTAAAGTCGCTGGGATTCTTTAGACGTAAAAACGCACGTATTACTTTTAAGCTTGCATATACATATATTCCTATTAATGCTCAATTTTGCATCACTCTTTTATATGACACGTAATATTCTATTGATAGTGACTAAATAAAATGATCCAAAAAAAGATCGAGATTAGCTTGAGAAATGACATTAAATAAATTTCTTAAATCTTTAAAGATAAATAATTTGCATCTGAATTTAATGTCTGACCCTCTGTAGTCTGTTTTTTTAGTCTCTTTACTAGTTTATCGAGTTTGTCTACTGAAGTTAGAGTTAGATTGCAAAAACCTAAATATAACAAAACGTAACTTCGAATAAACTATTGATAACTATAAATATATAAAAATCAAATCCTCACTTAATGTTTTACTTCTTCTAATTCATTTAACAATTTATGGAATAAGCTTGCTCTGTAAACGATAATCATGATTTAACGCTCCTAGTTTATTAAGAGTCTCCCTTAATTTCCAATCAAGCTCATATATCAAAATAATTTTTAGAAAAATACACTAGGATACTTATTTATCTCTCGCCATTTTGGTTGCCAAACGCAATATGCTGCACGCAAATAAAAAAAAATAATCTCTGGTTAATCCGTTTTTTTACAATTTGTCGCAAGAAAGAAAAGAAAATAGAAACGTGACTTGAAAAATTATTTTTATAAATCGGCCAAAGTCTATCGGTATCTACATATAGCTATCGATATACAGCACCTTATGTCACATCACTACGTTTATAAAGTATGCGTGTCAACGATTTTTGTTTCGTAGGTATACATATAATATTATATATACACATAATATGATATATATACATATAATATTATATATATATATACATATATATATATATACATAATAATAATATTATATATATACATAATATGATATATATACATATAATATTATATATATATACATATATATATATATACATAATAATAATATTGTATATACATTATTATATGATTTATATAATATTATATATAAAGTATTATAAAAAAACGAACATATTACTAAGCTAAATTAGATAAGCGAAATAGTACGAGGGAGGTAATGCCTTAATAATTAATCTAAACAAAAAAGGAACTCGTGACACGCATTACTTGGAGTTTATGCGAGAAAATGATTTACTAAATACGTAATTAACTTACGGTTTGAATTATTTAAATACAACAAAATACATTCAAAACAAACGAATTTTCTCTTATTCTTTTTGTACGACCTATAAATCGCATCGTTCGGCTATAATCTCACAATCGCATCAGACAAAAAACCGCTAATTCACGTGTCACGAGTTCCCTTAATAAGTACATTTTCGAGGATTATTCCGGAGACTTCTAGTCTTCGAGTCTGAAATTTAAGCCACAATCGAACAAATGTGTGAATGTTAAAAATTATAATCTCAAAACTATACAATTCTACAGTGACTTGATCTTGTGGAGAAATGAAATAATTGTAACTTTTTCCTTCTATATCTTGAACATTAGATAAAAGCGTCAAAGGGAACGAAAGCTCATGAAAGATTCGAGATAAAGCATGGATGCGCATAGAAACTAGAAACTATAACAAATGGCAAATAAAAATGCAACGAATAATATATTTTATTATGTCACAGCATATAAATAGCTCGCAGGTCGACGAAAAGCAGTTAAACGATATAAAGTGGATCAAACTCCGTTTTTACTTTAGAGAAAAATCGAAGCTAAAAAACTATTAGATTATTGGAGATTATAAATTGAAATTTCTCGATATCAAATCGTACAAATTCTCATCGAAGAGACAGCGAATGCCACACTTATCTCTTCGAAGAGAGAAGCCTCTCATTTACGTTATCAATTTATTACGGTATTGCGTAAGTTTTCCTTTTTAACGTCTCTCGTTAAGCTTCATCAAGAAAACCCCGTTTCTTTAATTTAGCATTCGTCGGCGTAAACGACCTTTCATATCGCTCGGACAATTTTTCAAACTTTATTTGCAACCAGCTAAGTCATTTACATAATTGATTTTTCTACGAGAGCTTGGATAGAATTAATTTCGCTATTCATTTCTTTATGCTTTGCGACATTTCAAATGTAATATTCGGCTGCAAAATATGCAAATGTTTATTTGATTTACATGTAAGTCAAATAAACATTAACGATTATTAAAATATATGACGTGTCATATTAATTACAACAAATCGCTAATTCTCTATAAGCTGTGTCCTCAAAGAATGTCATCTGCGTTTTTCGTTTCAGCGAATCTATGTTATCTCGTTTATCGTACATTCGCGTGCGTCGTTACGTTATTAATAGTTAATAAAAGAAAAAAAATTTGGAACATTCGAGCGTGAAAATGTACGTGTATGCGCTTTCTCCTTTTTCGGGTTAACGTTCGTCAGCATATCTTACTCAGGTCATTAGCTTACGGCTTAAAATTTATAAGCTGTATATAAACTCAAATCTAATTCGCTTTTTCGCTTTAACATTTCGGTTTTACGTCAACCAGTCGTGTGCGCGCAAGGATTAAACACACGTTCTTAAAGTCGTATTTACAAAAAATATGTACACTAAATAAATTCTTATTCTCGATCACTTCCACGTTTAATGCCACTTGGTGTGATTATTGCATCGATCCACTTTTTCTTTTTTTCTTTTTGCTCATATCCTCCTTCTCTCGCCCGCTCGCAAAATGTAAGCGCAATTATGATTCGTAGAAATCGAATGAACGGTAGTCGAACCGCATTCAATGAGAAATTTTTTTTTCTTTTTGACAAGGCACAAGTATTGCTTGTTATGAAGTTGTTAGGTCGAAAGAGTTACAGGCTATAAAGTTTGTCGAGATTTATATCGAACTTGTCGCGCGCATTCAGCAACAATATTATATACATGTTCTTGAAATGATCTTATTCAGTTTTCATCGTGGGATTTTTTCGTCTCCTATGTATCGCGACAATTAAAGATACCTTTTTACACAGCTACAGTAGAGTATTTTACGAGAAAAATGAACACAAAATGTATGATACAACTAATGTTAAATCGGTGAAAGTTAGGACACTAGTTCGAGTAGAATGGATTTGTCATCTGACGGACAATTTAATCGTCCAAGTATCCTCGTGAATAAAGTAATGCTTGTGCCTTGTGAATTTAAATCTGACCAGCGCTCTCGCAATAAAATGTAATGGGAAGAAAAATATTATCGCCTATGTTTTCTCTTGTCAGCATAAGCTTACAAAGTTTATCTCTTTTTCTTTGTTTTAGAAAATTTCGCAGAGAGTTGTCGTTGGCTGACCGCGATTAAGTAATCTTGCTTAACTTAATCGTCAGCTTAAGCGGTTCTCATTCTTGGAGTGGAATAGCTGTGACTCCAGGTGCGTAGGTCACCGTTGGATGCGAGTAGCTACCAGCGTTGTAATAATAAGGATCGTTGTCGTCGTATCCTCGTCTCCTCTCTGTCTGCAGTATTTTTTTATATTTCTCGAGCGGTAACACCATCACCTTGTGTGAAATCGTCTGCACGTCGTTCGAATCTTCATGCTTCGATGCGAATAGACCCCCCTGCGCAAACAAATTGACACTTATTATTTGAATTTTGCAAACCTTCGACAAATACAGTCATATCAAACACGAGAGAATTTATTTTCATACATGTCTAATGTAAAAAAAAAAGTAAGAAAGTAAAATTTATGTGATATTTCTTTAGCCTTTACATCATGACTTGATATGACTGCAGATCGGATTTTAAAACAACGTTTCTTAATCTTCTTATTCCTAGTGATTTTATTTAGATATAGATATCACATGAAAACAATTACCGGAGGATCCAGGGTGCAAGGTTCTTGCAGCTCTTCGGGACGATAAAACCATTTAGATTTGACTCTCATCTCCGATTTCTGATTCAACCACAGCGACGAGATCTTGCCGATATAAGGTTTCTCATGTGGCTTTCGATAGGAATAAAATAGCACGCTATCGCCTATCTTTATCTTCTCTTTGCCGCGTTCTATGCATCGGAAAAATTGATTTCCGCCTAATACGCGAGGCTTGCTTGCCCATTTCCAATGACGTTTGTTGGGCAACATGCGGGCTATCGGACTGGGCGTCTCGACAGCATTCAACGGGGCGGCAAGATTCGCTTGAACGACGGCGCGAGTCTTCGAGGCACGTTTCCAGCCATTCGTCAAAGCGGGAACTGTCGTCGAGGCTCTGTTTCTCGTCGTCGCGGAAGTTGTCGGGATGCAATCCGTCTTGGAGGCGCGATTCATTTTGGCGCGACCTATCTTGGAGCGGACTTTAGACACGTTGGCGCGTTGCGGGCGCTTTATCGTTGTCTTCCGCATCTTCTTCGGAGATGGTTCTTCTGACAGTTCTTCTGATGGTTCTTCTGCTGGTTCTTCTGATGGTTCTTCTGACGGTTCTTCTGACGGTTCTTCTGACGGTTCTTCTGAGGTTTCTTCTGACGGTTCTTCTGAGGTTTCTTCTGAGGTTTCTTCTGACGGTTCTGTATCCTCCTGGCGATCTGATGATTGGCTATTTGCCTGGACATCCTCCGACGATTCTGTATCCTCCTGGGTATCTGATGATTGGCTGTTTGCCTGGACATCCTCCGACGATTCTTCAGTGTCCGGACACTCTTCCGACGACGGTTCCTCGGATTTTAATCGAGCCTGTTGGATGACCGATTCTGGCGGCGGTTTGGAGACTATTTCATAAACCAGGTCGTTCTTTTGGATTGGATCTGACGGCTCCTCAGATTCTGCTTGAGTCTCATCGTCTTCCTGAATGGTCATTAACGAGCTTTCAGTCTCGTCATCCTTCTCGAATAATCTCGTTGTCTCCTTGACGGCGGGATAAGTTGTACCGGATGTACTCGAGAAGTCTGCGTTCATCGCTTTATCCTCGTTCCTTTGCTCCTGACTGGTTTCCCAGTTGCTGTAGAGATATTTTAACATTTAGAAAATGATGATAAAAGAGTGCCATAAAGTTGGTTAAAGCGTTCTTTTTAGATACAATTTAAAAATAAATATTACAACAAGTATCATAATTATGAACTTGAATCTCATCATAAACTTTTATACTTTTCAAGTGCTTAAATATTTTTAAATCTTTTAAAAAATTCTTCTCTATCTTCTCAATAGTTGGACCAAGTATAAGTTACGTGTACAAAGTTTCTCGTAAATTTTAACGATCAAACTTTTAGAAGCTTTAATAAACCGTCTATACGGAATTATATTTACAAGATCTTTTTTTTATTTTTGCTCGTAGAGAGTGAATGCAGCGTGATTATTAAAATCTACAATTTATATAAATATTGTATACTGGATGAACATTTCGTAAACCTACCTCATGCTACTCGTGTCACCAAAGCTGCTGTGATGTCTGTGCTTATGCTTTCGATGTTTCCTATGTTTATGCTTACGGTGCTCCTTGTGGGACCTGTGTTTCCTGTGCTTCTTCCCCTCTTGCGATTCGAGCAACCGCTTCATTTTCTTTATTTTCTTCATATGCTTTTTCCTGAAGTACTCCGTGCTGCTCGCACTACTCGTACTTTCGATCGTATCGACCTCCGGGTCGTTGGTTTCACTGCTGGTATTCATTACGGATTCCTTTACGTTGGAATACATCGCGAAATTATCGTTGTCTGCTGCTGCGTTCATTGAAACGGTTTGATTGCTGGAGGAACGTTTATCTTCCGAAGAGGACATTTGTCGCCGTCGTTTGCCCAATGAAAGAAGAGGATTCGGATCGTATTCTGCAAAGTGACAGAGATAAATAAATACAATTCGAATGTTTACATTGGTTCGAGCCAACAAAAGTATACATGTATTATTAG
This sequence comes from Nylanderia fulva, assembly GCF_048542155.1. NCBI lineage: Eukaryota > Metazoa > Arthropoda > Insecta > Hymenoptera > Formicidae > Nylanderia > Nylanderia fulva. The sequence continues at coordinate 2,216,309 of NW_028190698.1, forward strand.
GGATAGGTACTTTATGCTAAAATTGTCTTTAAGCATTAATTTTAATAGTTATGTATAGTACACACTTAATATTATATTATGTTAATATTATATATATATATATATATATTAAATTAAACACTTAATACATATTAAAGTAAACAATTTTTGACACGTTATGCTATTATGCTCAAAGCATAAAGTGCCTATCGCTATTATTATATGACACTTGCCTACGAGAGGATAATTGGGCTGCAATAATCTGATGTCGTCCAAGATGATGCTACCGCTGTCTCCGTCGTCAAATTCCACGGTGACGTATTTCTCATCGTGCACCGGATCAGGTACGATGGGCTCCACGGAGGTTCCCGGATACAAGCATCTGTACTGTTGACTCCAATACGCACACAATCTTGTACCAGGTGGTAGCTCTTTCGTCGAGGTCGGACACACTTCCACGATCTGCCGAATAAACGAAAAACGTTCTTATTCTTCGAAAGTAAACTATCAACAAAAGTCATATTTCTTTTTTCCCTTTTCCTGTTTGTCTTGTCACGATTTTCGAAACAGAGGTCAAATAATGCTTAAAAAATAAATAAATATATTGTATACTGGGTGTTCGATAAATGAAGGAAAGGTAATTTATTGTAAAGAAACAAATAACAAATATAGGACTTTTTTCAATAATTATATTGTTTTCAAGAGAAAATAAAATTAAAGAAAAGAGTGTATGAATTGTAATCATTAGTTGGATAGTGCATAATATTATCTTTTATTAAGTTGTTCATTATAATCTTACCAATATTTTCTAGATTTTGAAGGCAAGTTTTATGAATGCGTATATGGAAATATTCATGATTGCACATCCCCGATAAGAAAATATTTGTAAAATTATATGACGAATAAAATTTTAAATGTTGCAATTATATATTTATATTTAAAACAATAGAAATAAAAATTTAAACTTTTGAGCAAATATGTAAAAATATTTGCACAATTTATTTCTAGCATAATATTTCAGCAAAACAAAGTAGCATTATGGCAAATTATCTTGCTGAAATATTTGCAAAATTAAATTTGAAAAAAATTATTAAATATATTAAGTTTTATTATTCTAAAAATATTTTATGAAATAAAATGAATAAATATGCTCAAAAAATGCACAATTATTCTGAATTTATAATTTTTAAATGTTATAACATGAAGTATTATACAATATTTATAATAAGTATAACACAATAATTGTGCATAATTCATACTCTAAATTAAATAAATCAATTTTTAGGCAAAATCATTTAGAAAATTTTGATAAAATCGCATTATGGGAAAACGTTTAATGCAATCATTGTGAAATTCCTTCCTTCAGTGATGGAATTATTATACAATAATTGAGCCATTTTCATATTGGGGATGAATGTGTCAAGTTCCGCGTATCGCATTATTATCTATGATTACCGCATCTCTCAGGATCTCTTCTCGGGAGTGAATATGCGGCCTGTTTCCCCGTTCACCATCCAGCGTGATGGCGTAAACATCCGGCGCCTGGACGGCACTGAGTCTGCCCGCGTAGAAGAGGCCGCCGATCGCCATGAGGACGCGCAGCTGATCGATGGTCAGATGCGCGGCCGTCAGCTTGCACTTGTTGATGATACTTGTCTCACTGGTTCTCGCGACTGCGGCGGCGGCGGCGCACTGCTTGCACTCCAGGGATCTGCGACGCTTGGATTCCTTCCGGTCGTGGCTCGGCGACTGCGACGAACTGGACTTTCGCTTCTTCTTCTTCGACTTGTCGTGGCGCGGTTTTTCCGGCTCTTTCTCCGATGGCTGCTCCGCTGGAGGCTCTATCGACGGCTCCACCACCGACGTTTCCTAATATGCGAGCAAAATTTATCTTTCATTTGCTAAATTTTAAAAAATCCTAGACTATATGATTAACTTGAGAATTGCATAAGTTACTTGATAATTTCTTTTAATTCGTCTATTTCTTCTATTTAAAAAAAAATCGGTATTTTCAAATCAGGAATAATTTTGTAAAAAATATTTCTTTTAAATTTTAATTTAACTTTTATAGAGTATCCACACAGCATGCATATCCAAAAGGCAGAAGATATCCTAAAGATATCTTTAGGCGATAAATATCTTCGGGATATCTTTGAACGTCTTTTGAATATGTATGCTGTGAATCTTCAGTGTAAAAGTGAGTTTCAAGGACAAAACATAATGACGATTTCAGTACCTCGACGAGTTTTTGAATGACGGGTTCTTCGGGTGGAACGTTTTCGGATGGTACCGCATCGTTTTCGTCATCCTCCCAATTTTTCACCTTTACCTCCGCTTTTAGCTTCGGTTTCACTTTACTGCCATGCTTCTCAAGCTTCATTTCTTGGCTCAGCTTCGCTTTCTCGGCGATAATCGAGCTAATCACGTTTTTGTTGTGCAGCGGAGTCTGCTTCGCCGGCTTTGCCTTCGTTTTCGTGACTTTTTGTGTCTTAGATTGCGTCTTCGGAAGAGACACTCCAGAAGAAGACTTGAACGGCAACGGTGTATAGCCGGTCTTACTGTTTATGCATTGCTGAAGACGAAAAAATAATCGTGTATGAAATAAATCAGTAGCTTTATAAGATGAATAATGTGTATGTATGTTTGGAGAACGTTAGGATATATAGGGAAAAATTACACTCTAATGCAAATTTATTAAAATAAGTCTTCTTACTTTGGTTTGTAGATGTCTACTCTTTGAAGACAGCACGTAACCCACTAGAGAACTCTTGCTCTTGGGTTTCTTGGCGACAATCGTCTCCGTCAAGTGCCTGGCGTTGCCCGACGTGCACGTCAGCTTCCTCGGTCGTCCTACTTTTCTCTTCTTGGAAGCGGAGCTCAAGCTCGCGACAGTTGGTGCAGGTGATGATGTATCGTAACTCACCTATAAATAAATAGTTGGTATTATTATTCTTGACTTTCTCAGTTGATTGCTGTTGATATGCTTCGATAATTATATTTATCTCGCGATGAAGACGATCTCTATTTAAGAATCTTGGATTTGTATTCCTTGTAAAATTGTGTTCCAAAATTATATCGTATACTAGTCAAGTCGCAACTGATATTCCTATGGCTAATTATCGTGTTTTAATGGAGCAGGTTTTCCAACGAGCTAGTTTCTATTTGGGGAACCAATATTTATTCTTGTTATGAGATATCACTTTATATTTACCGATTTTATTAAATATCCCGCAATATTATATAAAATACATACATGTATATTTGTTTATTTATTGTTGTGGATTGCTTATTTCTATATAAATCATTAAACAAACACATTGCATGTATTTGAAAACTTTTGAAACAGATTAAATTTTAATTCCACTAAAAAAAATTGTCAAAAAAACATTACTATTTAAAAAAAAAATTGCACATTTATGTGTTTTATAAGAGACATTCAAATTTAGAAAAATCGATTACAAACAGCAAATGAGTTTTCCGATCCAATAGACTTTTTTTCACTTGTCATTTAGCACGTTTAAGCGTAAATTAATGCAATATCCTCGATAGCTGTTATCTGTCATTTTCTTTCTTCTCTCTTTTCCACTTCTATCTCTTTTTATTTTCGATACTATATATTTTTCCAATCAATATTATTATGTATCCGTCATGATGCATATACACTTGTATAAGCGTTAAAATTATGTATCCCAATCTTCTCACATTTATAAATAAAATTATACAGAAGATAATTATCTAGAGATTATAATTATCTAATTAAAATTATCCAAAATTGTTTACAAAAAAAATCTGTATTAATCTACGTACCATTCCTGTACTTTTTTCGTCATCCTCTGGTGCCGCTTTGCTCGAACCAGGGATCGGCGATGTCACCGGTACAGATATTGGGATGCTAGGGATGCTATCCAGAAGCTTTATGTGGCTTCTGGGCTCGCCGAGTTTTACCAGATTCACGTTGCATTTTGGCATAGCCAGGACGGCCGAGGCCAACGGTGGAGGTGCACTATCGTCCAGCGATTCCGATGACCTTGATGGTGATTTTTGCAACGGGGAGTTCATAGAATCCAACGCAGGCGGCAGCGATAATATTCCATGCTCGGAACTGCAGAAATCGATCGATAATTGAATTAGTCACGTCCGGAATATCAAAATTATTACATCTAACTTGACAGTTTAATTAATCGGTTTTTGGAGTTGAAGAAGTTCATTGTCAGGTACGTCTAAAATTTTTATTAAATTTACTGCAAGCGATAATTGGTACTTCACAATTATCTCTTCTGTACAGGATGATGCAGATAAAGAATGCTGCTATATTAAAAGTAATTCGCACTCACCTGGTGGAAGAATGACTCTTCTTCCGCGGCCTGCTAAAGTTCTTCTTTTCGTCCTTCTTGGGGATCAGCTTGGAGAGCTCTTTCTGCTTTTCCCTGTACTGCCTTTGGATGTCGGCCATCCGGACTCTCATATCCAACTCGGTAGCATTCATGTTTGGCCAGTCATCATCATCATTTTCGCAACTTCCCTTTTTGGTAATGAACTTCTTCGTCTCTAATTTCATCCGTGCATTTTTGTAATCATGGCTGTCTCTCTCTTCGACGAATACCTTGCGATTTTCAATGTCGCAGCTCGCTGACTGATCAGGAAGAATCTTCGACTCGAATACTTCACCTTCTGAAAAATCATTTTCTTTGCCAATCTTATCATTATGGACACCATTATTTTGCGAATTGCCGAATGTTTCGTCTGAGGAAACTTGGAGATCTTTAATATGCTTTGTGCCACGTTGATTGGAGTAATAATCCCTATCGAGAGACTGATCTTCCAAATTACTGACTTTTTTATTCGCGCTATGAATTTCCTCTTCGGAAAAGTCAAGGGTGCGTTTAATGTCTCTTAATTTCAGAGGGATTCTTTCTTGCTGCTTTCCTGCAGCTTCCGTTATCTTGCCTTTCGCTAGGGAAGTATCACACTTGATGCTCCCCTTCGATTTTGGAAGTGCCTCTTCCTGCTGTTTCCTCATAATTTCCGTGGTCCTATCTTTGGCGACGTCTTTACTAACTTCTTTCGACCTCCTTCGAAGCGTGAGCTCCTCCTGCTGTTTTCCCGTCCTGTTCTCGATAATTTCGTCGTAATGATTCGGTGACGATGCATTCTTACTAGTCTGTTCTTCGTGATTATTGAGCTTGGATCGTTTGGAATGATGGGAATCGTCGCCTTCAGGATACTTTCTCTTGCTTCCATCTTGCTCGGGATAATCTGGACCTCTGCCCAGATTCAACAGTAACCTACCAGCCTGTGAGATCTCCTCCGAACTTTCCAGATTCAGCTTCCGGGGAGCTTTGTCGGCCACCTCCATAATCTGTTCGGCTAACGCACAGAGTAAACCAAGAGGACTGCCGACGTTATTATTATTATTCTCGCTCTGCTGACTCATCAGCTTGCCTCTAACAGATGACTTTTCGGCCGGTTCCGTATCCGGTTGCGGTTGTTCCGGTTGACCGACTCGTTCCAATTGGTCGATGCTGTTCGACAATAACTCGAGACCGCTTAGGTCAATGGGCGGCTTTTGCTGGCTTTCGATTCTGGATTTCGTCTCCGAGAACGCGTCCTCGAGCTTGCAAGCTGTCTGAGGCTTTTCGATTGGCTGCACCTCACAGCGCCAAACGGTCTTGGGTTTGACATAGGCGGTGACTTCGCAAATGTTCTTTTCGTTTTTAGCGAACAGTTTCTTGTCTTCGAGTGCCTTGATGTTGTTGTTGTTACTCCTACTGTCGTTGTTGTTGTCACCGAGCAGGCAAGTCTCGCCGGATATATTACACGATCTGCCGCCATCATCATTGTGCCTGTCATCCTTTATCGATGACGCATACTGTCCTGATTGGTCCTGAACGTGCCGCTCCGACGTCGTGGATTGCGAAGAGGAGGAGACCTCGACGCTACCCTCCAGGGAATTTTGGCACGATCTCAAGAAATGCAGCTTCTTCGGGATCGTCTCGGAATGTCTGCGCGATTTGACGCTTTCCGCGTTGGATCTCTCCGTGGACTCGTCGAACTTTTGCACGGCGGGTAGCGCCGCCGCCTCCTGCAGCGCCGCCGCGTTCTTCTTCAGCTTCTCCACCACGTTCTCGATACCTGGATGATGGGATTTCTCCAACGCGTGCTTCTTCGTCGCCTCCGGTGATAATTTCTCGCAGCTAGATAGCCTGGATCTCTCGCTGGTGGACGTCGGCTCGCATCGGGACGGCTCGTAGCACACCTCGTAGCAGCTCTCGTCGGCCTCCTGTTTGACGACCACCTGTGGCGCGATCTCCTGATCATCGCAATCGATATTGGGCATGTCGAAGGACTTTACAGTGATCTGAGGCCGTATTTCACCGTTCGAAGTGTCCTTTGTGACGTTTTTGTCGCTACTGTCGCAATTGATTCTCGACGATTCTGTGGAATCGACAGTGTTTAACTTGGATCCGTTGAAAATTGGCGGCTCCGATGTTTTGGTGCACATTTGACGGCGAATTTCGACATTTTCCGAAGTGTCGATAATCTTTGACTCGACCTGAAAGGTATGCAATAATTCTGAATAATATACTAAAAGATATCTTTAGATCTCTAGATAAATGTTAAAGATGTACTAAAGATATACTATAAAAAAAAAGATATACTAAAAATATACTATAAGATAAGATAAAAGCGATGAGATGCGTATCTGATTTTGATTCGAAACGTTAAATCATTATAAAATCGAAATATTTGAGGGTAAAATTAGTCGAGTAACAACTTTAGAAGAGAAACTTTGCTCTACTTTATATTAATTGAACAAAGAAAAACTCTAATAAATTCTTTTCAAGAGAAAGCCATTTATATTTGTTAAGATTAAGAAACTTTGGATAATGACCAAAGTTTTACCTCTATCTTTTCATGAACCTTGGACTCTTGCGCAACGTTCTCTTCATCATTGGGATAACTATCGTGACGTTCGCGTTGATCCACGCTGATGTCTCTCCTCCTCGCGAAGAACTCTAGATTCTCGTGGAAGCTGTCGCAGTTCTCTTCCGTGATCTCGATGATTCTAGCGCCGATCCTGCCGGCCCTGCTGTTACAGATGGATGTTTTGTCATCCCTGCAGATCTCCTCGTCAGTCCGAGCAGCGTCGGGCTCGATCGCCTTGACGATCGCTCTACCGTCCTTGGCCGAGTACTTGGCGCAATCGGCCATGTTGATGATCGTGTTTTCCGCTTTATCCACCTTGGCGACGATGCCGCAGACGGTCGGATTCATCGTAGTTGTGGTCGTCGTGATTCTGACGACGTTGCAGATTCTCTCCGTCGACGGAGGCGGTGCCGCGATCTCGAAATTTCCCAGATTCGACTGGGATGCGACCTGGCAGGGACTTGGATTCTGCTCCTGCTTAACGAGCGATTCCTGTTTCAGATCTTCGGCATCCTCGGGCGCATCCGTTTGATTCGAGGCGTCCTGGACACCGAACGACGGCGGCTCGATGGCGCGAATCGTCGCCGGCACTTCCGGGGGTGGCGTCAGATACGAAACCGGCGACGTGGCCTTCATAAAAAAGGTATTTTCTATTTGTTATACCAGATTTTGGAATAATTTTGGAAATTTTGAAGATCTCCACACACACATTTTTTTTTACGTCGCCCGAATCTCAAATTCTTTCGCGTATGAATTAATTATTATTTCATAAAAGCATCGAGAGTAATCTGTTGGATTTTTTCCTATAGGCGAAGTTAAAAAAGAGGAAGAGAGGAAAAGAGACATCTGAGGGATCGAAGGGAAGAGAGAAAGGAAAAATAGAGATAGATAGAGAGAAGGATGGATGGGGGTGTGCATCGGTGATTACGTCAAGCTTTGGGCGCGGTCCAGCCATTCGCATAATGTGGAAACGTTGCGGTACATTGTATTAATCATCGAGGATACGCGATTTGCATCGGGTATCTGCATAGATATTGCGCTGGCCGGCGTAATAATTCGCGCGCGCATATCCCGCTTCTAGATGATATTGCTAGATGTTTATAAATTTCTGGCGAAATGCGATCTCTACCTACCTGCGATCTGCAGTGCGTGGTAGGCTCGGCCTGGCTGATCTGCACCAACGCCGGCGCCGGTGGATAATAGTGCAACGTGGTGACCAGGGCGGCATCCGGTACCAAGGCGCCGGTCACAGAGGTCATAGTCTGCAGTGCCGTCTTGGACGACTCGGTGGACGACGCTGCGTATAAAATGCAATGTAATATCTTGAACGAATCAACTATCGCCATTTATCTTCTTCAGAAATTATTGAGTAAAATCAATTTTTTATTTGATATTTTTCCGCATTTTACATCATCAAGAATTCGTATAATTGTAATATGTTTATTATAATTAATTATAACTGTTAATCTATATAATTTGCATTCAACTTTGTAAGAAAAATGTTCATTATATCATCGCGAAAGATAAAAATTGATGAAATATTTCCTCTCTACAGTTTACATCCGCTAAAACGACATTTTGAAGATACATCTTTTCTTTCTCCCTAGGGAAAAAATACATAAAGTCCTGCTCACTGATTATGGTGGTGGGACTGTTGCTGCATTCCGCCTCGATCTTGACGATGGGAAGCGCGCTTTGCTGCTTCCTCTTGTTCTCGGTCAGCACCAGCCTCGCGCCGCCGATGTCGCTCAAAAGCTGTATCGAGGGAGGTGGAGGCGGCAGCAGAAGAGGCGGCGGCGCAACGTTACCGTTGTGATTGGGATAATTAGGCCACACCACGGCCTGCTGCATTTGTTCTATCGGAAGGAGAAATGCAAAATAGTTGAGTCTCACATCCTTTCCGTGATAAGGGAATCGACATTTTTGAGGAATGTTACGTTACCCGCGGCATGGATGAGGATCACGTGCCCGGACGGATCGCGGACCAGCTGCAAACCGCCCTGTAGCCCGGAGCCCATTTGCGGAAAGCCTACCGGCTCCGTTGGCATCGCTACAAAAGCCAAATTAATTCCTCACTCGCTGTATTAATTTCGATTGTCTCATTATATGTATGTGTGTGTGTGTGTGTGTGTGTGCGAGGGAGAAAAGGGTAGGAAGGCTCAATTACGCTTAATCCACATTTATAAATACATGCACTTTGAGCGCGCGAGAACTTGAACGATATTAAAAGACCCAAAGGATTAGATCGTATTGTCCGAATGATGGTTATAATTCTGAATATATATTTCTGTAGTCTACGAATATATGCGATCCGGTGGGATATAAAATAAGATTGCATATATAATATATGTGTTACTACTACGCTATCGTTATATTTAAATATCGCGTAAAATTAGGATTTGGTTCTTGTACATGTCTTGGCGCGCGCGCGCGCGCATTTTCGTCTCGATTCAAACGCTCGATCGAGAGCGACGTTAATTAAATTAAAAACGAATATGCACGTGAATGATTTACACGGCGCGAAAATATGCGCGCGCAAACGGCAGATCGGGCGGCGATGTAGTTCAGTTCGCGTTATTTAGGATAAATGTCACTCGGTCAGCGGGGCCGGGAAAAGGGGATGGTGGTGGTGGTGGGTCGGGGTGGCACAAGGGGTGGTGAATTCGATCCGAAATTGTATAGGGTCGCTCGTTAGTGGCCCGGTTAATCGCCCCGCGCTGACGGATGCGCGTAATACACGTCACGGGACGTTAATTAATTCGTACTTTCGTCCCCGTCCGACGACGTGGTCCGCTTACGTCGCCAAAAATTTTCGACGTTGTACGAATTATGCAGGAATTATGTATGCGATATACTCTTTGTGCGTATATACGATATACTTTGTCAGTCGCGCGAGTGCTTTTTATAAATTTAATTTCATTTATTTTTCAACTATTTTTATGATTTTTGTATATTTTTACTTTCTATTTTTTTTTCGTTTCATCCTTTGATTTATTTATAGGGTTTTTCTTCGTTATACCTTTGTTTTTAAATTTATTTATATTATGTATTTTTTATTTCATTATTTTTTAGTATTACATTTTATTGTATTTTCAATATTAATACTTGTATTTAGGCATACGTATTAAAACAAAACGTAAACTGTTATAATATTATTATTATTAATATCGAAATATTAGTGTAAGATAAGATTTAATGAACGTTGATAGAATTTTATGTATAAATATTCAAGTATGTAATATATTTTATTATATAGAGATATATTTTGTAAAGATACATAAATTTGAACAATATTTTGCGAAACTGATCGAAAAGTCAGATATTCTTTTCTCACTCATACATTATCTTTGAATGTTCACTTTGCGTATAAATCATCGCATAAATAATTTACCAAAGTTTCAAAATTAAAAAAATAGTCTGGTCATTATACGATGGTCGATACAACTTGGTATCACAATGACGTACAATAGATTCATCCCCTTTTCGTTTATCTAAATATATATCATCCATTTTAAAGAATCATTAATATACATATATTCGTATGTAGAAAAGAGGGGCAGTTGAATGCTTCCGCGTGTCGCTCATTATTAAAGGATCGTATGTTTGTAGGTTGAATGCTTCCGTGCGTCGCTCATTATTCTTGATAATGATATTCGAACTACTCACCTGCGGCCGCTGCAGCCGGATACTGCCACAGCGTGGGCGGCCACGCGGTGGCGGCCGTGTCGGCCGCCGGTGCGCCGCCGATGCTGCCCAGGGTGGAATTCAGGCTGGAATTCAGACTGGAATTCAGGCTCAGCGAGGGCGCGAGCGCCCCGGAGGGAATGGCAGCGAGGTGGGCCGCACGATCCTCCCCTCCAGGCCCTCCGCAGTGCACCAGGGTGGTGCCGCCTACCGCCATGGCCGTGCTGGAGCCTGCAACGGGGACTCATTCAGCCTGGGGTTCATCCGCGTCCACCGCGAGCACCAGGGATTCATCGAGAAGGGAGAGTTTTAGCGCGAGACTCCGGAGTCTCAGCTTCAACCCCAGCTCTTCGTCGAGGGATGTAAAGGTGAGCGATTGTATATTTGAGGAGATTTATTTGTGCCTCATAAAACAACCCTTAGAATTCTTAATTATGAACTATTCTAGAAGTCTATTTAAAAAAATAACGTTAATGAAAAAGGAAAAATTAATTTCCAATTGAAAAGATACATTTTTTTAATAAATTTTATTTTCTTTATGTATTTATATATATATTTTTTTCACAGAAAATGAAGATACTCGAAGTAGACCCAGGCTATCGAAACCTATTAAACCTATTAAGAATTCTAATGGTCCAGGTCGTTGCCGAGATCGGCTTATCTAAAGTACCTTCAACTGGATGGACTTGCGTATAGATATACGCAGTTGCTGCACGTGACTTGGCATGAGACACTAACGTGTCTCTCGATAGAGCCCTAGGCACCGATAATGGTGGCACGATATCCTTTCGCAATAAATTACGCTCAAAATAATGCGATGGACGAAATTACTCCTTCGTTCACGTCGATATCCAAGACGTTAAGCGCGAAAAAGCTCGACAAGGATCATGCGATCGATTTTAAAACCCGTTCACATGCACGACAAATGATATTTTGCACGCCAGCAAACCCAAGCGAGCCCTCTTTTAATTTTCGCTTCAGGATTACAGCTTGCGTGTAATCGCAATTACGAGAGCACTATATGTATACATTTGCATGCTAATATTCAAAAGGGATATACATATGTCTCTGGAAAAACTTGTTGTCAAGGTATTTTTTTTTTTTTTTTTTTCGTGCGCAATTGTTATCCGAAGAATCATGTCGCGTTTCTCAAATTTGTGCATTTAATTATTATTTAGGTTTTTAAAATTGCATCGTGAGATATCGAAGATGCGAAAGATGTTATTAACGTGATAGCGAACTTGTCGAACACTACGCGATTAGCAAGAATAAACGGAACAAGAGAGAGAGAAAGTGACAAAAACGTCTTGTATAATTCGATACCAATATTTAATCACACGATAAATCTTTAAATACACGATCCACTTTTCACAAAGCATGACGATCGCGGTTATTGAAATATAGATATTACATATCTCACAAATAAGTTCATAGATGTGACATGTGACATGCTTTCATAATGAATACGGAATTCATATTTCCGCAAAGATATCATCCACTTTTTGTGAAAGAAAAGTAGAATTCTCATAAACGCTGCATCGTTATATTCATACAAATTGCTTCGTCGAATGTTTGTTTTCGTCGTTACGATAATATACCGGAAGGAGTTTGAATGTAAATCGTTCACGTTTTCAGGAGCACCCGAGAGTTTCGTAATCCCAGAGGAGAGGAAGACAGAAAGTTTGAGACGGAGACACACTTACCCAGACTGTCCGGCTGGAAATGATGGTAGCTCGTCGCGTGATGCGACGTGTGATGACTTAGGGACACGTTGCGCATAGACGTCGAAGTCTCCTGGTGTTGCAACCGCTGTCTCGCCACAGCGATGCCGACCGGTATGCCACCGGCAGCCGCATTCGAGACCGCTATCCCTGAAACGATTAAGGAAATCGTCCCTGAATACGCTATATAGGAGAAGACGTCAGAGATCGCCCGCAAACTGTTCGGAGACTCGTCTTATTATTTCACGCGTCGCTCTCGTTTCGTTCACTCAAGTTTATTTATCAGCGAAAGGAGGATTCTGAACAGCTTCTGGAAAGAATCCTCCCCTTTTAGATTATATAGGGTGAATGAGATGAAGTTTTATTGTGAATTATGCGCAACATCATTTTTTTATTCGACGTTTTTATATAGCATTGCGAAGGTTGCGGTCGCGTTTTTTCCCCGAGTTTTTATACTTCGAAGAATTTAAGGAATCTAAGGAATTGTACTGCTGCTGAAGAAAAAAGCATCGACGTTGCGAATAACTATATATATATATATAGATTATTGGAAAAGAGAGGATTGTCGCGATTTCGATCTATAAGTTTGTGATTAAGAAAAAAAGAATATTTCCAATCAAACTTGATTCACGGATGTATATTTTATACATCCAATACGCATTCGTTTAAATATCCCTCTTCTTGCATCGGTTGATTGGGCTTTTCACGAAAGTCTCGCCAAACACTTCTTCGCGCGTTTTACCGAAAAAAGGGCAATTTATACTTCGAAACACATTCATTTCACAGAATCGCCGTCTCGATTCGTTCCCCTTCGTCGATGAGCCTCGACATTTTTACTTCGGAGAAAGGATTTACGCGTCGCGTTTCATCGATGCACTCGGAAGTGCATTCATTTAAATCACCGTCTCGGATCTCTCTCGACCCTTCCTTCACCTCGTCTCACCTTCCTCCTTTTCTTTCTGCCACCGTGCGTCGTCCTCCCCGACACCTCTCCCTCTGGCGGCCTTCGACGAGACGCGCGTTACGCTCGCATGACGTAACACGTGTGGGCATCACGCACACGCGAAAGAGAGAGAAACCGATGCGAGATGTGTCGGGACCGGCCAGGAGAAGAGAAGAGGGTCGAGACTCTTTCGAACCACGCCTTGTGTTTGCGTCGCCATGCGTGCCACGCACCTCCTACTTTAACGAGACTGTCTGCCTTTGCTCACTCACTCTCTCTCTCTCTTTCTTTTCTGTTTCTCTCGCCCTCTTCTCGCCCTCTCGTTCTTTTCCTCTCATCGTCTCGCTCGCGAACCAACCGGTCCTCTTGCGCGATCTCGTCTCGCGCCGTCTCTCTCTTTCCTTCTTCCTTTTTTTCCCTCATCATCTCGCTCTCGTGCTCTCATGCCATATCGCGCATTTCTTCCCTCGCCCTCGACGCGTTGTGCGCCTATCGAAAAAAGCGTCGCGCCACCTTCGCGAATCGGACGAGCGAGCGATTTTCCGCGTGGCCGATGAAAAATGTGATTATGTCGATTCGAATGGTATTTTCGTACAGATAAGAGCTTGCGCGTCACGAGTTTCGTTGCAAATTAACGAGTTCTCTCGCGCGCTCGTTGGAAAACATAATTATTATCTTCATTCTTTGTAATCGTATCTTATTTTTATATTGGATATATCTTAGGCAAGATATTTTTTTCAAATATTTCCCAGTCGTGCGATTATATCGATTCGGATTAGTCGTTTCGATCTCGAACAAGATGTTCGAAGTAAATTGACGACAACGTAATTATATCTCTCGTGATTTGAAAAATATCTTATATCATGTATTAAACACACATATGTATGTGAAAGGTTGTTCTACTACGTTAGCATTGAATGACCGACGATTATCTGTATGATTGTCGAGAGAGAAACGCGATTATATCTTCGATATACCGAAGATATTTTTACCTCTCACACACAATCTTATATCGCGCGATTATTACTTCGATTCGAGATTGCGTCTCATCTTCTCCAAGATTCCGCGATTCGTTCTCGTGATATATTGTCGCGCAATAATACGTGGATACGCGGATAATTTTCATCTGACATCTGTCGTTGATGATATATCATCTTATGATGATCTTGTTGGATACATCAAGAAGCAAAGATAAATTCGATTATCTCTATGATAATTAACTCTGACCACCCTGCTGATTCCAAAACCATCGCTCTGAATAGGAATAATCGGCTCTTCTCTAATGTTCTAGGACACTTACCGTTCTCGGACTTGGGTGGAACGGGCTCGATCTTGACGGAGGTGGTGGTGGCGTGTAGAGACGTGGAAACCTCGGCGACTTGGCAGGGCACCGAGGCCAAGGGTTCCCTCTTCACCGTCAGATTGGCACCGCTATTGTTGGCACCCGCATTGCTGTCCTGTCCGTTCCAAGATGAAGCGACAGGTAAGGTCCTGCTACAACCCACCTCCGAATGCACCACCTTCGTCTTTCCTGGAATCGATCGTTTCCGCGATCGTTAATCGCGAATTCATAATCCAGAGTCTTTTCTAATTCCATCTAATTCAAGAGCGACGCGCGATAATGATCTCGAAAATTTAAACTCTAGGTTTCCTCTTCCAGATTGGAGTTTTTTTTTAGAATTTCAAGAACTGTTCAGGATTGGAAGCTCGAAAAATATAGCTTCAGAAAGATCGAAATCTGACGTCTGGGAAATGTGAATAAAAAATGAGGAGATTAGAGAGGTCCAAAAAGAAGCTTCCGATTATCAAGGGTACCACACGGACTCGTACCATTGCTATTCCTGCAGAGGCACGACGTCCTGGTCGATTTGTTCTCCAGCTTCACCGGTTGGCCTTGACTGGGCAGAAAGGCCTCCCGCTTCTTCGTGGCCGTGGTGGCGGCGGTGGTGGTTTGAACGGCGGCGGCTTGGACGGCACCACCGCCGTGCACCAGCATGCCACTGGTCGTGCTGCTGGTGTTGGTCAGGCAGGACGAGCCCGAGTTGACGGTGACGTTGCATCCTGTCGTCGCCGTCGCGCCTATCGGCGGTTGGTACTCCTGCAGAAGGACACCCGTCGTCGGCGCGATCCCGCTCGCCGAGTTGGGTGACGAGAAGCTGTTGATGGTCAACGTCGGCGCGCCGCCGGTCACCAGGGACAGCTGGGGCGAGAACGCGTTCTGGTGGAGGCCGCCTTTTGCCAAATACAAGTAAATTATCGTTAACGTTATTCTCTGAGATGTCAATTATCATGAGAGAAGTAACAGATTACGTGCTATTTCCGCAGGACTTGATATTACGCTGATAAGATAATTCTCGGGATGGCAAGGGGAGAGAGGAAGATCCGATTCAGCAAACTCATTAGAAAAATTTGCTTCAATATTTTTTCGAAAACTCTCAGAGATGCTTTTTCCGGAAAGTGCTACAAGTTGTCGATTCGTTGTAAGTACGAACTACTATCCGCATATATAACAAGCGAAAAAAAATAAAAGATGAATTTGTTATAAGTATGTGTGAGAGAGAGAGAGAAAGAGAGATTCTAATTTATCCTACTTATGTCAGTTACATTTTCTTCGCTTCGCTTATCAGATTCCGTTGATTAGATTCGTTAAGTTCCGACTAATATAAGATGAGGAAATTTAATGAATGCAACGCGATTTGTAACGGCAGGCAGTCATTCCGTTCTTGATAACACTGTCGAGAAATCAGAGCTACATACATTCCGTTATATTTAATTCCTCGCGAAATAGCTTCATCTTCTTCCGCGTTAATTGCACAATAACATTATAGATAATGTAGGAATAAGAGGAAAATAACATATATTCTTCACCATTGTGTCATCAAAAGTACACTAGCCTATTTCCCTCTCTCGTATAAAAATAAAAAAAAATTCACTTTGCTCGTTTTCAGGAAGGAATTATCAAATTTTAGCGCACGTGCAGCGGTTCCCCGATACTTGGAAATTTCCCGAGTGCGACAAACACGTCCGGGGATTCAATAGGTTCCCTTACCGTGATGCAGATGGTGGAGCCCGGTGAGGTTGAGGGTATGCTGAGTGTGCTGGGTATGCTGGGCGTGATGCAGGCTACCGGCAACGTTAACCCCGACACCCTGCAGACTCAGGGCCTGCTGGCCCGCCGCCGCGGGCGCCAGGTTCGCCAAGTTTTTCGCCAGCAGCTCCAGCTGCGTCACGGGCACGGGGCTGTAGGGCGATCCCGGCGGGGGCGTGGGAGCGCCCCAGGTGTAGCCGCCCATCCCGACCCCAACCGCCGCGGAAAACACGCTCTCTGAAACTGGAGAATCCGCCGATTAATCGACCCGGCTCACCGCGAACGGGCGATAAGTGTACGGTATTCGTGCGCTCTCTCTCTCTCTCTCTCTCTTGCTCCTGTCCGTGAATAGAAAAGTTATGTTATTCCGCGATCGCGATTCTAGATCGAGTCCATTTGACGATCGAAATAGCGGGGTATTTTATCTTGTGTAGAATTGTCTCTATTTGTATAATCAAAAGCATGTAATCTCTGGATCATTTAGCTTCTCGAGGAAGAATAAAATGAGAGCTCCATTTTTTATCAATTATTGATAAAATACGGAGAGGGTAGCTCTCGAGATGGGGGTACTTTGGTTCTATATTTCGCCAATAATTAGGATTCCATATTTTATCGATAATTACCTAACCGGATATTTTATCGATAATTAGGTAACTGCAGTTTGCAAGGGGAGGAGAATACGGTGGTAGAAATGGGGCGGATATTACAATTTTCAAAATCCGCGTTTTGCGAGGGAAAAGTCTCGCGTTATTCTCGCGAGAGGGAGAGAGAGAGAGAGAGAGAACACGCGACGTTCTATCGGAGCGCGCGGTAGCGCGATATATCTTCGGCAGCGCGCTGCGCCATCGCTAGGACTATTGATTTTATCTAAATGCGGATACGTATCTGCCTATGCAAATTAACGCGTGTGTGAAAAATATCTACGTCGATGTCTACAACGATTGCGTATACAGACTTGACTGTCGTTAGCAGAATGACACGACGTCGGAAAGTGTCATTCATCCCAAGATTATGCATTATGTCAAAATTTCGAATCTACATCTATGTACGTCCTTCGCTTCGCGACTTTATACATATACTTACTTGTTCGTTCTGCAATACAGCCCAACGAAGCATGAAAGATAAGGTTGAATTGATTAGAAACCGCGAAATCGAATCTTTACTATACGGGAAAAAATCATCTCGACATTCATCAGAGTCCACGCATTTCGCCAACTTGTTGATTAATAATATAAGTTATATATTGTTAATTTCAGTTATATTGTTATAATTATTGCTTCATTTATAATAATTTATATTATTCCATATTATTAATGATATATATGCATATGGTATATAATTTTCAACTGGTTCATATCTTCAGCTTACTGTCTATTAGCAATATAAGTTCTGTATACATGGCGCTTTTTTGTGACGCGACGCGAAAAAGTCTTTCACGCGGAGCCCCTCCCAACTCACAATAGAGCAATTACGCAATTAAAGCTCGAAGGAGGATTCGGAGAGAGGAATTGAAGAATTCTCGCGCGCGACCGAGTGTCCAGTTTGTAGACTGTAGACCGTCTCGGCATCTCCTCACAGTTCCTAACAACCTCATTGTCCGAGGTGTAACCCAAAACGCGGCTCCGTAAAACGACGACGGCGGTGGTGGTGGAAAGACCCGGCAGCAGATTCGGAAGAAAAAGAAAACGAGACGACACGCGAGGGACACTTCGAAGGGTCGAGTCCCCACCTTCCTCTCGAAGTCCTGTCGAAAATAAAATCTCCGGCGAGATTTCAATTATCCGAGGGAGGCTCGAGCCAAAAGTCTCGTCACCGAGACACGGTTGGAAAAATCGCGCCAAGTTCGATCTAAAAGTGATTCCTAATCCTCCTTCGAGCGTCAAACGTTCTTCGATCCTTTATCGAGGTCTACTTTGCAGATATTGACGATGTTTTTAACGATCTTATATACAGATAACACATTATAATCAAGAAAAGACATATTATATATCTTCTCGATTATAGCTTCATGCGTTATCTTCTTCTTGTGTTATCTTCTCTGTATATAAGATGAATGATAAAAATATCGTCAATATCTGAATACATGTCTGAAAATTGACAGAGGTCAACGTCTAAGATTCTCAATTAAATTGTAATTTGCGAGATGTAATTCTTAACGTCATCCCCAAACGCACGATCGGATCGGAAAGATTCTTGCGTTTGCGCGGCGAGAACTATTGCTGTTTAAATGATTACTTGGCCTTGAAAGAAAAGGAATCGGCGAGAGGAAGTCGTTGTAAACTTACCCTTGTGCGTCGTCGCGTGATAAGCTCGTGCTGGCGTCGGTTGCCCGGGGGTGGCAGGAGTGGCGGCGACGTAACTGCCCCCGCCACCCCCTGGGAATAACGAGTACAGTCCGTAGCGGTTCGCACCTGTAACATCGTTAAGATGTCGGGGAGTTTATAATTAATCCAGGTCAAATAAGTCAACGACACGCGATCGAGGAAACGCTTAGCTCAACTTAACGATCGAGCGAGGCTCGCGAACGCTGTATTTTCGAGATACGCATTCAAATCGTGTACATATATGAATATAGATCCGGCATTAACAATGACATTTGTCTGAAATATATCGTGAAAAAAAGTGGATCGTTCTTGCGGATGCGTAACTGATTATTATAGAATAAAGATTTGATATTTCACTTTTCTTTCCGTAATATGTGTATTTCTGACTCAACACGTGCCAGACAAAAGTATGACATGCCGGCCTAGCTTTTTATATCTATTTTTAACGCTTTGTTTTACATCGATTCAAACCGCAAGTCTTACGTATCGATCAATCATACTGGGGTATGTGTAATCTTTATATCGGATGTAACACACTATTTCTTCGGCGTATCTTCTTATCGTCGAGTGCAAATGTGTAATCAGAATTTCATCTTTATATATGTCTTCGAACAAATCACTACGATGATTTCAAAATACTTGCCAATGGTAATATATATATAATATATGTACAAGAATTATCATAACATTATTAAAAGCGATACTTATTAGCATAAAATTCGTACCTCATCAAATTTCATAATGTTTCGAAGATAGACTTATTTGGGAAAAATAAGCAACTCATTATTTACACAATTGCATAAAAACGTTAATAATAATGAGGCATGTTTTGTTCAGTTTTTCAATGGATAGTAATCAATCATCTGGGCATGTGTAAAATATTGACTTAGGTCAGGTATAATATATGTATAATGTTAGATGTTACGGAACACAGCTAATGGTTGCACTAAATGTAAACGTTAATTTAATGAGGCAAAGAGAATAAATATTTGTTCCATTTCGAAACTCGATAAATAAAAGAAGATCATATCGTATTCCAATCTCTCTGACGTTCTTCTGAATGAAAACAAAGAATATTACATCGAAGATGAAAAAAAAGTTTTGCCGAAACCCGGGATTGAACCGGGGACATTTAGATCTTCAGTCTAACGCTCTCCCAACTGAGCTATTTCGGCGTATAGACATTCTAACGTATAACTCAAATTCGAGTTATCCAGTTGATAATGCGCGATAAGCGTATTACATGTCAAGCGTGAACGACCTCCGATCAATAGTAGAATATTACATAACAGATGTACCGGATATGCCGTAAAAAATCTGACAAGTACAGTTCTTCATCAAGATTAAATTAGGTTTTAAGTTTTCTTTGCTTTTTCATGAATGTTTCAAGGTTCTCGCACAATGCCAGGCAACATGGAATAGAAAATACCCATCAAGGGAGCAGGGAATGACATCTAATCCCTTTTCCGATTGCGTGATTGATATTTTCTACTTCCTATTCCTATTGTCTGTTGCCTGGCATTGCAAGGACCTTAACACAAAATATCGAGGAAAGAATTAATATGAAAACTAAGGATACATCTTACATAAGCGAGAAACGCACAGGCTTGACTTTCCACAATTTTCGAGAGATGAATATATTCAAGATCGGAGTTCATATATGTATATAATCTGGAAGAGTTAGGCCGGCGTGAGATAATAATAATGAATCGATACACACTTCCACACGTACAAATAACGTAATGCTCACCTTGATTGTGAGCGGGCGCAGGCGTGGCGGCCAGGGATGGTATGCCCTGGGCCTGTTGATTGGGAACCTGATTGGGCTGCGCAGGTGCTAAAGGCCATAGGGTCGTCGTTGCGGCGGCGGTGCCGGTCGTCTGCTGCGCCCGTGCCACCGGGTCCCCCACGGGACGATCGCCGGTCCCACCTTGGGCCACGGGAGGGACCAACATCGAACCACCCCCTCCCGAGGCTGC
This sequence comes from Nylanderia fulva, assembly GCF_048542155.1. Taxonomy (NCBI): domain Eukaryota; kingdom Metazoa; phylum Arthropoda; class Insecta; order Hymenoptera; family Formicidae; genus Nylanderia; species Nylanderia fulva. The sequence continues at coordinate 2,236,954 of NW_028190698.1, forward strand.
AATCGGAGAATCGAGAAAAAAATGCACGGCATTAATCTCAATTTCGGGCGAGAGCGAGCGACGAGTAAGAGCGATCTTAATTTCAATCGGGTTCACTCTCGTCGACTGGAAGAGAGACGTCTGTGAAGTCGGCACCCCGAAATGCGAATTTTTACACAATTGATGCACCCCCATTTATCATTTTTAAATAATCGCGCTTACACTTAGGAATGCTTATAATGAAATTGATCGTTGACTTTTTTGTTTGTTTTTTAATTTTTATTTGCATTCAAGTGGACAAGAGACAATTATTTATGGTCAAATGTGGACAATCGAAATACATATATAGTTTTTTTTAAAAACGCATCTAGGGGTGGTCATGATAAAATGTATTCCTTGTTTATTTCTAATTTTTTTGTTGTCTGGTGAACAAAAAACGGCAATGTATGTGGACAAATTGTAGACAATCGAATATATCACATCAATTTTATAAAAATTCGCATTTTGGGGTGTCAACTTCACAGATCTTCGTGAGAGGGAGATTTTCGCATTGTTATTCGAGTATATTTTCATGCTATCGACATTTAAATATTCTATGACAGTTGGACAATATTCTGGATCTTCGAAAAGGAAAATCCTATATGAATCTTAATCGAAAAACATAAGATCGGTTTGTTGAAAGAACTTTCGGAGAAAGGATCATTCTTGTTTTGACGTTTGACGATTGAAGAAGGAAAAAGATAATACATCGGCTACAAGTCGGCTACAAAGAGTCCGTCATTAGTGCTATGATTAGTCGTTCTCGGACACCCCGTAGATACTCGCGTAGCAGACGTTCGTGCCTATAAATCCTCGTTAAGGTCTGCGGTAGAAAATAACATATCGGCCGCACAATACAAGGCGAGAAGTTACTCGTACTTTTTAACTATCGAGTTAAAAATATCGATGCCATCTCGTCAAGGTATATCGATATCGTAGTGTTTCGAAAGAATCTCTTTCGCGTAAAGAAAAAATCGAAGAGCTTGAAAAAGGGATCGAGAAAGGATGAGAAGAGGCAGTGGATGAAGATCGAGATTGAAATAGAAGAAACGGAGAAAGAGAAGAGGTATGTAGGAAAAAAACGAAGAATCCAAAATGAAGGATATAGAGTGGTTTCAATGAGCCGAACTAACATGAGAAAGCGCACATGAGGTGGAAGACGGAGGAAAGAAGAGAAGAGAAGAGAAGAGAAGAGAAGGGATTCCGTTTCGTAGCGGCGGGTGGATTAGGTCGGAAGGAACAGTAGAAGGGTGCGAGGTAGGAAAGGGTAGCAACAGGTCGGCAAGCATAATGTAGTCTCTTAGAGATATACAGGGTGCGACGCGCCTAAGGGTGTATTGCGCGGCAATCATCCTAGATCGATACATCCGGGCTTGAAATCGCCAGTTTCATATTCTCCGCGCAAGTCTTTTGGTTTTGCGGTTATTATAGTAAACGAGCGTTTTTATGTTCGCGGAGTATCTCGAAAGTGGAAACTGCTCGGATCGGTCTATGAAAAAGGGATCAATCTTTAAAAAATTCTTCGTCAGTTTCAACGCTACATGAATTTTTAATAAAAAGGAGAGACTGACATACATATAAACGCAGCAGACGAGCGTTTTTAAATTCTTTATGTAACTTGTTAAATAAACGAATTATACATATAGAGAAGAATTTTAAAATAAATCTATTGCGTTTCTACGCTTGGCTCTTTTAGCTTGTTTCCTACCTGGATTTGTGTATAAATTTTTAATATTTCTACTTTTACATTTAATTTGATCCTCTTAATGCTAGATTAATTGTAAATGTTAAGAAAATCAAATTATACAATATAAACACAAATATAAAAAAAGGCGTACATTTTATTTAATTTAATGTAAACGGTTGATTAAAATCAATCTTTAAAGAAGAAAGATCTCCATAAATCTATAATTGTATAGAATTTACATTAACCTACAAAACATGATTGGATCGCATCGTTTGCACAACATCTCTCATCAACGTATATCGATTCCAATTAATAAACTTCTACCTACATAGGAATAGTTTATTAGACAAGAGTGCGCTGATACACCAACGCGAGATGTAATATAGACAATTGTATTTATTATCACATCGCAAAGTTTGGCGTCGCCAAAGATTAATTTCCGGCAACGCCTCGTGTTACATCGCGCAACGTAACCGACATAACCGGCCGCATTAGCGGGAACGTAATGAATATAACGCGCGGAGCCATTTTCATAAGAAAAATAGCTCTAGCGGCGCGGCGAGAGAATTATACAGTCACAAGTTACAAGTACGGAGTTAATCGCGATCCTTGACGCGCCCTCGCGTGCGCTCGGTCATGCGTGCACGCACGCGCTTACGCATAAACGGCTTACGCGGAGAATCGCATACACACTCGCCCTCGATCGCCTGCTTCGCTGCAGAGACTAACGACTAACCGCCAATAACCTGTCAATCCGCAGGCATACATTCACGGAGAAATACACGTGGCGTGGCACTCGCCGATAGTGCGAATCATTAAGCTATGTCCTCACTGGAGCAGCAGTGATCAACTTTTTGTTCATGTTTCTTCAAAAAGTTGCTGAAAGTTTCAAGCTGCGTCTTTACTGGAGCAACAACGAGCAACTTTTTGTTGATGTTCCATGTTTCTTCAAAAAGTTGTTCATTACTCCAATGAAGAACTCGCAGCTTATAAAAGTTTCAGCAACAACTAGCAACTTTTCGTTGATATTCCATGTTTCTTAAAAAAGTTGCTCGTTGTTGCTCCAGTGAGAGTTGCGTCTTCACTCGAGCATCAACGAGCACCCTTTTGAAAAAAGTTGTTGCCGAAAGTTTCATAAGCTGCGTCCTCACTAGAGCAACAATGAGCAACTTTTTATTGATGTTCCATGTTGTTTCTTAAAAAAATTGGTCATTGTTGCTCCAGTGAAGAACATAGTTTTATATGATCGACCGTCTCGTTCTTTTCATGTCGTCCTACTCTCTTTCTACATGTACATCGCTAGATAAATAGAATATCCGTAAATTAGAAGTAAAGATTCCGACTCGGTCTCTTTTAAACTTCATGATGTACAAGATGCACGTTCAAGCTGCGGATGATTCAGAATTATCGATGTTCTTTCTAGGTGCGGGTATGAATAGATCATTAGTATGAAAATGCGCATCGATGGGATAAGATGATGTTCCTTATTCTTCGGGCTTGTGGAGAGAAAAGATTCTTCTTCGAAATGCAAATCATCCTTTTTACGTGCGAATCTCGGAGCTGGGGATCTTCGACATCAGTTTGAAGTCGATTTTTCCTGAATGGAAAAGGATTTTCAAAAATTGATAAGCGATTGAAAACAAAGCTACTCGTAACCCATCTCGATAAGACGTGCACCATCTGACGTAAGCTCGTAGGAACTTATCTCGCGACTACTATACCGCTGGATCGCGCGCCGTCAGAAATCTGGTCCGCGTGTTTTACAAACACCCCGTACGTACGTGTCGGCGTGCGATAAATAAATGGTGATGACGAAAAAGTCGACGGAGGAGAGGAGACGCGTTCCGAAGGAGGCGAGGTCCCGACAACGGCCTAATTTTTCATTTCCATCGCTCCCGCCGCCAGCAGCAGAGTGAAGAGCAGGGTGAACAGCGGGGCGAATGAGGAGGAAGGGGGTTGGAAGAGAGAAGGAAGAACAGGTTTCCAGGTCGATAGGGTACCTATAACACGGGGCCCTACGAGCCCTGCGTGTCTACCTGACACGATGCGGGGCCCAGTCTTTCTCTCTCTCTCTCTCTTTCTTTTTACAAGGAGGGAAAATGGTGAACAGGTGCTCGTAAAAATTTGACACCTCCGACTTTTCTTGTTCGCCTTCTGCCCTCTTCCCTCCCTCGTTGGCGGGGCGAATTACCGGGGTCGGGATTATCGCGAGACTCCTCTTTCCCTGAGTCGACTCTGATTACGCCGCGATCAGCGGGAATCTCGCTTTGCAACTTCCGCTTTTTTCTTTCCTTTTTTTCGTTCGATGCGCGCGCGACTGGTGCAACTCGCACACTATTACAGATGTACCTAATTTCGGTGGGATCATTTTACGACACCCCAATATTGCACAACGCGGCGTTGTAAAACCACCGAGGAATCCATTGAAAGAGAATCGATTGTGTATCCACATTCGAAACAACTCAAGACAAGACAATTGGATTTTGCAAAATATCTTTTTTTTCTTCTCTTCGCTACGCATAACGAAGAAGTTCATAATTAAAGAAGAACACAGAAAATCTCTTCTCCTCTATCCAAGCTAGACTTATTTTTCGTTTCCTGCCTATAGTTTTCGAGAATCCCTGATTCGAAGAACACGCATATATCGCCTTCTCCCTCAAGATTTCTACATCTCTTGTGATATTCATCATATTACGCGTCATTGAGCAATCGCTTATTATCCATCGCGGCAAGAATGATCGAAGAGCGATCGTCAACGAGCGATATCTCTCGATAAATCCAGTCCGTCAAAATTCAGCCTCGCGAACAACGCGCGGATGAGGGTTAAGGAGTCTCTCCCTCTCTCTCTTCTTCATGTGTGCGCGAGTCAGGGGTCGTGCACGCTCCGCTCCGCCGTCGGTGGGTCGATATATGCAGCCCAGGCGACGGGGAAGAGGGTGGCCAGGATTCCCGCGCGCGCCACCCTCCCATTTCCACCCCTGCCTTTCCCCCTCTTACCCCCCTCCACGCGACATGACAGGGGCGACCGAGCCGAGCCGGCTGTCATTTCCACATACAGCCCCACGTTATTCCGAGGGCCGAAATTTCCGATCTTTAACAACGCGCCGCGCAAAGGATGCCGATTTCCGCGGAATCCGCGTGCAATTTATGCGGCTGAATCGAAAAAAAAAAAAATGCTTCCCTTTCTTGAAGAAATTGATGAATGATATTGAGATTTATGGGAGATTCACGATATTTACTTTCCGAACGGAATCCAGAGGATCGATCGTCGCGTTGCGAGCAGATTTGCAAATCGGATGATTCTTTCCTCCTCGAAATTATTCCGGTGTGATTAGAAACGCGTTCTCTCTCGAGACGCGGTTACGGCAACGTTCGCTCGTGTACGGCTATAAACCAAGAGAGGCCGAATCCTGAAGGCCTCTTTAAGCCTCTTCAGAGAAGGCCCGAGAGTAGAGGAGGCTCAGTTCGAGAGGACAGGTTCTTCGTCCTTCTTCGACGCCGGTATCTCGTCTTGTCTCACCTACACCGACTTCTTCGTCTCTTTCTCTCTCTCTCTCTCTCTCTTTAAACCCGCGGGCTCCTGCGTTCGCTGATAGTGCTCGCTCACGGTCCGAACACCTGGCTGGACGAGCGAACCGAATCCCCCGAACACGCAGGAATTTTTCCTACCTCGTTCTGCCGTAAGATAACGAAGCTTGTTGCGGCGTAGCTCAGGATCGCGTAGATTCAAGGTCCCGAATTAATCTTTCTAGAAATAATTTTTTTTTCTTCGTTGGAGCAGAAGAAGATTGAATGAGTCGATCAAATCGCGAAATCTAATGAAACGTAATGATAAGCATCGTCGAAGAGTCTTCTAGTCGTAAACTAAATGAGAACCTCGAGCTAAAGAAAGGAAGAGGAACAGAGCAAGTAAGAAAGAGCGAGAGAGAGAGAGAAGCAGCGATCTTCAAAGTAGGCAGAGAAGGATGCACCGAAGGAAGACAGGAAGCTAAGGAAAGGGACCGCGATAGAGTGGATGATAGAGGGGAACCGAAGGACGAGAAAGAGGCAACGAAGAGGGGAACGAAAGACGAAAAAAGAAGAAAGAAACTTCTAGCTTAGAAGATAGGCAGAAAGAGATAGAGGGAGGAACTCTTTCCGTGCGAGAGAAGACCACAAAGTCGAAGAGAAGGGGAAACATCAACGAAGGAACGAAGCGGCGTGGGAGAAGGACAGGTATAGGACACAAGGGTTTTAAGCTAGGCGCAGCATTCCAGGACCCGACCGTCCGTTTTCTCATCCCTTTCCTAGAATCAGGGTCAGCGTTAAGAGACGCGCTGGCTGCGTGATCGATGTGATTTCGTGTATTCGAGCGTTACCTCGTTGCTCGCCACGCGTTTGCGTTTGTCATCGCGTAAAGAGACGCGTCTTCATTGGACTTATATGGACTCGGGTGGAAAAGGGGATTCTCTATTCTCAGGTGGAGAGCTTAGTATAGCAGTCTGTTCCTAATAAACATTCAAAGTTTCACGCGACTCTATCTTTAGTTTCACACTTGTTACTCCGTGACACGCCGCATTTGAGCGGCAACGACAGCTAATACTACCTCTACTAGACGACTCGATGGAACGTTAGACTTCCCCTCGATATTTCAACAGTCACGGAGGCAATCGTATGCGAGTACCTCATTATCATATACTCATTTCTTCGGAAATTATCATATTTAGATATCGAGAAACTTTTTTTCTTTTTTTTTTTTTTTTATTAAACGATATTCCGAGATTAATGATTTTATCATATCTGCGAGGCGAATAGGAAATCAAGCGGAAAGTATAAAGTCGTCGATCATTCGCGAACTGCCATAACTATCCGGAGGAGAGAAACACAGAGGCGTATATATATTTATACATACGATAAGGCAATCGAAGCGCCGGTATACGACGAAATTGCCGCTGTCTAAGGGTTAATCGTATACGTGAGCCGTTCGAGAAGAGGATGGAAAAACTGCGCATCGGTAATAGTTCGCTCGTCGTGGCAATTTACATTCGAGGCCGGCTTTAAAGGGACGAGAGAGTGGACGCGCCGTTCCGGAATTTCGCACGCTTTTCCATTTATACTCTCACGAGCCGGCGAGGATCAAGGATCAAGGATCTATCCGCATGATTTTCCCGAGCACAACTTTCACCCGACCGAGGGACAGGAGAATGAAGAGAGAGAGAGAGAGAGAGAAAGGAACAGGAGTATCTCATCCGTTGCCAACTCTCTCTCTCTCTTTTCTTTCTCTTTCTCGGTCGCTTTTAAAGATAACCAAACTAAATGGCAGTTCTTAGATCAATCGGAAATTTGTTTCAAGTACAGAAATTCGATATGATTGCCCCCTATCAGAGCGAACGAGCAAAGAGATCCGCTGCATTTTCTTTAGTTTATTTCTATAAAACATAAACTATGTCCTCACTGCAACATTTTTAAGAAATATGGAACATCAACAAAAAGTTGCTCGTGTAAAGACGCAGCTTGAAACTTTCGGCAATAGCTAGCAACTTTTTTTAAGAAACACGGAACATCAACAAAAAGTTGTTCCTTCTTGCTTCAAGTGAGAACATAGAATTGCGTCCTCACTGGAGCAACACGAGCAACTTTTTGCCGATGTTCTATGATTTTTAAAAATATTGTTCATTGTTGCTTCAGTGAGGACACAGCTGATGAAACTTTCGGCAACAACCAGCAACTTTTTGTCGATGTTCCATGTTTCTTAAAAAAGCTGCTCGTTGTTGCTCCAGTAAGGACATAGCTATAAAGTGACTTCAAACTACGCAGTTCTACTACCAACATATATATTTCTCCCTTTCAAAAGCAAGAACCTGAACCTTGCGGCGTTCGCCAAATCGTCGAGTACACACATCCTTCTGCACCTTGTACTATTTTTATATGTTGCCCATCTATACCGAGATAGACGGCCTATGCGCTGTGCGAAAAGTCACGAAAAGCTTTGTGTTTTCGGGGGCTACGGCAAACAAAGTACGCTCGAGGAGGACTACGGGGCTTCCCGGGGCAGGTCGCTAGGCAACTGGCGCCCCCACCATCGTCCGCGGCGCGATGCCGCGCGTTCACGGGGTGTACCCGAATTAAATGATCCTCCGCACCCTGCGTTTTCTGCCTTCTTCGTTTTCTCGTCGGCAACCCGCGGAAGAGTCGTTACACTTTAGATACGTGAATCGCGCGTGTCGGCGCGCCAAATTACTCCAATTATCTTGGATGGGATAAGGAACGACGTTAATTGTTAATCAATCGACTGTGTTGCTATTTAAGGGAGGAAGAAAAAGAAGTAATCGGATAAATCGATACTGATGAAGATGATTTGCTCGCACAATGATCGCTTTGTCTTCTGTTTTGAGTGTTCTGTACTACAATTGCACTTTCTTTCGTTTGCTTGTTCGACGTTCTAACGACGGTAAGGGGTTTCGTATGTATATAGCTAACCTCGCGTGTGTTGATCATAAAATAGCTATAACGATGGGGAAGCCATCAGTTAGCATGTACGGTAATGAGGATAATGTCTGCGTTAGAGTTCTGCGTCGAATGCATCGGGAAAACGATGTTAAAGCAAAGCGAAATCGAAGTGTACTAGTAAGGTTGCGGAAGCTCTCTTTCTCTTTCTCTATTTATTGGTAATATTTTATCCTGCCAAGGAAACCGTTTTACTTTTTCAAAGTTGTATACTTTTAGGGAGGAGAAGGGAACTTGTATCGAGAACAGGAAGCGGTAAAATGATTTTTTGCCAAAAACGGTCGCAGGCTTTTCTCGTTCGTTCCGCAGCTCGACCGTCTTTCTTCGAAGACGAGAATGTACTGAAAAGTGGCAAGAATCAAGAATGCGGAGCTTAGGAAAAAATGAAGAGAGAGAGGCTGCGCGAACGAATGGCGCGCACGTGCGCCATTTTGAAAGTATACCGCAAGTTGAGAAACAATCTTTTATACTTTTTTCAAATTATACGACGCGCCCATATCGGATATACATACATATGAATAAATATATATATAATATATATTTTTATTACGCGTAACATCTATGTTTCTTCGTTATCAGAAATTGATCACTTTCCGCAACTTGTTCAGTTTCCAGATCTAAGGCTATTCATCGTCTAAAGTGATTCGTAACTTGGGACTAACTTGGTTTCAGCGCAATAGCGTTCGCCTAATTCCGTTCTAGCCGGTTAAGACCAATCGAACAAGTCGTTCTATGTTTCACGTTTCGGTACGACGTAGCCTTGGCACCAAGCAGGCGAGAAAGAGAGAGAGAGAGAGATATCGCGGTGTCAAGTTTCGGCGGGGTTCCACCAGTACAATCACACGTTAATGGTTAATTCTGGCATACCCCCATAAAGCCCCGCGGGTTCTTAGGAGCGCTTTTAAACCATCGGGCCCCGTACACACGCCGAGGAAATTAAAGTCCCTCGGGGCCGCTCTCTTCCCTCCCTCCAACCCCCACTTCCCGCCGCCCCTGTCCGACTGCCCGCCGTTCGTAAATTGGAGTAAACTAGACCTAACCCAACCTGAGTCGAGCGCCAGACCTAACTCATAGAACCACGGCTACGATACGCACGTATGACAAATAAACGTATACGCTTCGACTTTGCGTTTCTAACGCGCGGCCGAGAGACCGACGCCGCCTCCGAGATTCTAACGACGACGGGAGGCTCCCCAGATAGATACCGAGTGTCTAAAAAATCCTGATCTCGGATGCTTCGTTGAAGAAAAACAGCGCCCGGAATCAAACATTGATATATTTCTTATTATTAAAATCTTTAATTAAAAGTTTAAAAAATAAAATTCACTCGAATCTAACGGGTCAGCGATAAATTTTTTATTTTATTTTCGCTACGCAAAATTAACCATCAAAATTCGGATGATCGATCTCAAGGATCGCGGGACTCTCGTCCCGAAGCCGCAATCGGACGTCGAGCGTGACGGGGGAGAGAGAGAAACCGATCGATCGGTCGGTCACGATTTCACGGATCACCCCGTATATATGCCCGCGCGGCTAGAGAGATGGGTGGAACTCTCGTATCTGCGCGCCCGCGCGTTCAGATATATAGGAAGTGGACGAGAGAGAGAAGAAGAAGAGAGAGGCCTCCCTCTCTCTTTCCAACACCCGGTATAAAGGGGATATACACGCGGCTCGGCTGGTGAGCAAGGCCGACGAGCCCGTAGTAGCGCTCTATCGGCTTTAACAACGAGTTTCAGAGCTTTCTGCCCCCTTCCTCCCCCACCCCCGACCTCTCTCCACTCCCTCCTGCACCTCCTCGCCGTCTCCTTTTCTTGCTCGGTGTCTTTCTGAATTTTTCAGCCTTCTCCTCCTCGCGGCCTAACCGAACGCGAGACTCCTCTCTTCGCATCCGCTTCTTCTTCTTCTACTCCGAGCGAAGCTACGCTTCTTTTCCTCTCTCGCTCTCTCTCCCTTTTTTTCCCTCCTTTATCCTTTCGTCTCGCATGCCTCTCATCTCGCGCGGACACAAGTGCCGATTTATTATTTGTCGTTGCCGAATAGCGCGTTTCGTTTTCATTCGTTCACCATCAGTCGCGAACCGGAGAGATCGCGCGTTATCGAGCCCATAGTGCGGCGAAAAAAAAAAAAAAGGAAAATAAAAACAGAAGCGAGCTTTAACATGCGAGCTACGTTACGCGTCGTTATCGGACACTTTGTGTACATTCGACGAAATGTATACGTTTTTGCGCGACGAAAATTACTGCAATCGGAGACTTCGGAGAGGGAGAAAGAAAGAAGAGTGAGAGAAAAAGGTCGATACGCATACTTGGCAAAGTACACGCGATTTGTCGCATGTATACAAGTTTACCTGCGCGTTCATCATCCAGAGCCTAGACGGAAGACGGAATTCCTCCGGGTTTCGGCTATTTGCGACGACTTCTAATAGAGCGCTTCTCGCTCATTTTCTTGACGGAATTTAACAGCGTGTGAAAATTAGGTTACACGCGTGAATAAGGGGACAGGCGGCGAACGTTTTTAGCCTATGACGGATAGTGAAGGAGACAGAGCGAACGTAGCTGGCTCTTTGTGTGTGCGCGCGCGCGCGAGAAGAGACAGATACGCGTGGTTCAACACACCTCCATATGATTCCCCATACGTTTTCCCGAGTCGGCTCGCACGCGGTGGTTGTCGAGCAAAGGCCTCGTACGGAAGCGATTTGGTACTCCTCCGTCTGTGAGTTAAGAACTCTCATTACTCTCCCGCTATCACGCGATCTCTCACGCGCCAGTTACTTTTACGCCCTCCCAATTTCCGCGCGAAAATTCGCGATTTCGACGATAGATGTGAAATTCGAGACTCTTTTTTTTTGGGGAGGTTTTTTGCTCGAAAAAGTTCGGCGAGGCGAGAAGTCAAAGTTGACGCGGCGTCTTTGAACCCCGGCGGCGATGTCGCGTCTCGACGCGAAAAACGGAAAAGCGCCTTTAGCGTTAACGCGAAAAGCGCATTCGCGATCACCGCCCCTATCTGCCGTGTTCTGCAACGGGGTGATTATCACCTTATCAGATTGACGTAGCGTTTCTACCTATCGGGTGCGATCGCGCGCTGGACAACCGCGAGGAAATGTAATTCTCGACCTCGTTTAAAGGTCGCTCCCATTGAGAATTGTAAACTGCATCGAGAAATATTGCAGCGAGCAGAGAAGATTTTCCAGTTTTTTTCCTCGCGTACGAGTTGAACGTAGAATTGACGCTTTAAGCTAGGTCCTCGCTGAAGCAATAACGAGCAATTTTTTTAAGAAATTGTGGAACATTAGCAAAAGTTGTTGCTGAAAGTTCATAAGCTGCGTTCCTCCTCGTTGGAACAACAACGAACAATATTTTGAAGAAACATGGAACATGAACAAAAAGTTGCTAGTTGTTACTGAAAGTTTCATAAGCTGCGTCCTCGCTGGAGCAACAACGAATAATATTTTTAAGAAACATGGAACATCAGCAAAAGTTGTTGCTGCAAGTTCATAAGCTGCGTTCCTCCTCGTTGGAGCAACAACGAACAATATTTTGAAGAAACATGGAACATGAACAAAAAGTTGCTCGTTGTAAAAGAGATCAGATCCTATGATATAATATAAATCGATAGACGAGAAATATTAACTTATATTGTTTCATACCTTACATTAAGTCACATGATCAAAATTGAATTGGTATCTTTACTTTTGGTCATGTGACGTCTTCCGATACTGAAATCCAGCGTCACAAAATCAGCTTAAAACCTAGTATCCAGCGCTCTAAGGGATATTTCTAAACAATCATTACGAACTTTTATTTTCAGTCGTTTCATATCAACAAAATTAACATGCACGCCATATTAATGATTTCTTTCAAAGCGTCGGTATCGTACACACATACATATATACGTACGTATAGCTTACTCGAGAGCGGATAACGATTTTAGAGGTCGCGGAATATCCCGTCGAGAAGCGTCGTTGCGGAGTAAAACAGCCAACGAACGAACGAACGAGCGGGCGAAACAGGGTTAAAACGATCACGGGAACGGTCGGTCGCAGGGGGAAAAAAGATGGCGCCAACGAGATACACGCGTTTCGCACGCTACGCCGCCGATGCGAGATAAGACGCACAACTAGGTTACTCCACGCAGTTGCGCCATTCCGCTTAATTGCTCGACTTGGAGCAAGGTAGACAGCTCTCCCGGCGGCGGCTGATTAAAACGGCATAAGTAGAATTAATAAAAAAAAGGAGAACCCGACGCCAGACTTTTCCTATATAATGATGAATAGCGCCGACATTTAGAGGAATTTCCCTCCCGATGTCCGGGCTTTTATTAGGTCAACGAGACAGTTAGGTTCTCTGTACCAAGATTGACTGCAGTTTTGGAAAACCCCGACACCCTCCGGATTGGAAAAACCGAGGGAAAGATTGCGCCGCACAGTTGGAATTGCATCAGAATGTGATTGAGACACAAGTTGGGTAAAGGTAGACGGGTGAGATAGTGTTTTCTTCCTGAAAATTTGGCATTTGTCCCGAGTATATATTCTGCAACAGTTGTAAAACGATCTGTATGTAGGAAGTTCTTAAAACGTTTCGTAAGAGATCTCGCGTGAATGCTATACGGGATGATTAACAGAAGACGTCTCGTGACAATCTTTCTCTCTCTCTCTCCCTCTTTGACATCATCATCAGATCCATGTATGTAAAAAATGTATCAATTTGAAACTCGAAACGCGTACAACAGTTAATACGAAACTTGTCGATTTATTAGTATAACAATATAAATGAATATCGATTTATTAAATCATATGGATCTGATCTCTTTTAAACGGCATCAGAGTTTCTCCGATTTTTATTTCCTATAAAGGTTTTTCCCGAATTTTTCGCATCTAGTAAATCTACCGCGTCTCTTCGGATGAAAAAAAAATCTCAAAGCGGAGTTCCAACTGCAAAAAACCCTCTTCAGCACTGCTGTATACGTCGCTAGTGGTTAGAGGTCCCCTTCTTCTTCGTCGGTTCTGCCACCGACGAGAGAGCCAGTCGCTCCCTCTCTCCATCTCTCTCTCTCTTTTTCTCTTTCCGTCTCCTTCTTATCCGTTTCTCTCTTTCGCTCACACACAGCAATACGCTCAAGCGATATCATGCTGCGATATCTACTTTTGTTGCATGCCTGCGCTATCTCCATCCTGTCCCTTCCTCGCCGTTATTTCTCGTTCTTTCTCTCTCTCTCTCTCTCTCGTGTCCTTTCTTTCATATCCTCTCGCTGCGTCGCATACAGGTCGATTACTGCTGGCTCTACCCCCCTCTCGTCCCCTCCTCCTTCTCCCCCCTTCTTGTCAATAGAGTAAATTTTTAGCGCAATCACCTAGCCAACTGCACGCACTTGTCGTTTCGGATATAAAGCACAAGTACAGGTCAGCCAGGGGCGTAATCGGAAATTAATCCCGGCGGATGTGCGGTTTTGTTCCGCTCATGTGTGTGAAATAAGATTGCATAGTAGGTTATTGTCCTATTTGTCATAGATGTACGCATATTGAAATCTCTTTTCTTCTCCCTCACAGATTAAAAAAAAAATTCCATGTTTGTTTTGACAACGAATCGATAGCAGCTTCATTACGATGCTGAATGCACACAGATATGGGTAAGAATAATTCACAAGTTAATTTGAACCTATTCTAAACTATCTTGATGGTTTTATTGCCAGTTTTACTTTTTGCAAAATGGAAAAGTGTCCTTCCTGTAGCGATTGTTGTCGAATCCTTTTACAGGACATTTTCGAAAGAAACACGTACAATAGTCGTGCCGGAGAAGCTGCCTCGTTGCACGCAGCTTGTGTACGATGGCAATTACTGCCATTTCTACAAGGCTGTGGAAATATCTCTAGAAACTCTATAGCGAAGTTATTGTCACCGGGGCTTGGCTGTTCGCGCGAAACTGGCATTACTCGATACGCGAGCATCCGTCGTCTTTCGCAGCTACGATTCTCGTTGTTGCGCCGGAATATATCCGCAACAGAGAGGGTGCGTTCGCGTACTCTCAAAAGGACCGTCGATAATTATCACGGTAACGCAATTTGCATCCGTTTTCCCCTCAAAGTACCATCCCTAAAGCTATGGCCTCACTGGAGCAACAACAAGCAACTTTTTTAAGAAACGTAGAACATCGACAAAAAATTGCTAGTTGTTGCTGAAAATTTCATAAATTGCATCTTCGCTGGAACAACAACGAACAATATTTTTAAGGAACAGCAACCAAAAGTTGCTAGTTACTGAAAGTTTCATAAACTGCGTCCTCGCTGGAGCAACAACGAACAATATTTTCAAGAAACATGGAACATCAACAAAAAGTTGCTAGTTGTTGCTGAAAATTTCATAAATTGCATCTTCGCTGGAACAACAACGAACAATATTTTTAAGGAACAGCAACCAAAAGTTGCTAGTTACTGAAAGTTTCATAAACTGCGTCCTCGCTGGAGCAACAACGAACAATATTTTCAAGAAACATGGAACATCAACAAAAGGTTGCTAGTTGTTACTGAAAGTTTCATAAGCTGCGTTCTCGCTGGAGTAACAATAAACAATATTTTCAAGAAACATAGAACATCAACAAAAAGTTGCTAGTTGTTGCTGAAAGTTTCATACACAATAACTTTTTTAAATCACATGAAACATGAATAAAAAATTACTCCTTATTGTTCCAGTGAGGACGCAGCTTAAGGCTAGTTGTGAACGGTGTAAATTAATTAATCGCGAGAGATACAAATTTCGCTCTTCCTATATTCTGTCTCTCTGTTATAAAGCTTTATCCTCCAAACGAAGAAGAGAGGAGAGAGAGAGAGCCGAAATCTCATTAATTAGAGAGTTAAGTGACATCGATATCCCAGACCGAAATTCATAAAATCGATAATACGTAGACATGTATCGAAATATTTCACGTCTTCTTTATTTATAATGGGGAGACGATAAATCGCAGTATGTATGTATATATATTATAATGCACGAATGAATAAAATTACTTTCTTCCGCGTGTTCTCGTTCTCGTTTTCGTTTCGTTGCCTTTTCTCTCTCGAAACCTTAATAATTATAATTATAACAAAGATTCTCGAGAGTTCGCGCGCGAAGGTCAGAGAGAAAAAGTTTGTTAGTCAAGAAAACTGTCCTTCCTTCCTTCCTTTCTGACCTGAACTTTCAAGTTCCGTATAGCAATTTCTACAACTTTTTTCTTTCTCTTTCTCTCCACATCTCTCTACTCGAGCGCGAGTTTGAAGATCATATACGAGTCGAAACTTTCCGGAAGAAAGCGAAAGAGAGACGGTGCTCGTAAAGAAGAAGCCAGGAATATGCATATATAATTGGACGATATTTTTGATTTTACGAGGAGAAACAAAAGCTATAGAAACGATCGTTGCCGGCAAAGCGAATGGCTAATCGTCGCGCGAGAGGGACAAAACGAGCGAAATCGAGAAGAGGCCAAGAAAGAGAGAGAGAGGATACACCTTTATCTGTATACGAGAATGCCGCCAGCGGCATTAACTGACATCTCGGGAAAGTCAAAGGAGGAGAGGAACAATATTACAGGGTAGGATCAAAGGAGTGATGGGGAGAGATGAGGCACGGAGCAGCAGCAGAGGCGGAATAGTGTGTGTATGTGTCCCTTGAATGATTGACGGTCGGCCCGGGCCAAGAGAGGAGGAGATAGAACGATGGAGATCGAAGAAACGTAGAACCCGGAGTAGTGTGCTTTCCAAATGTTCTCCTAGCTCCGACCCACAGCGAGTGGGCATAGCCGGGATCATTAAGAGTTCCCCATTTTCGCCGGAGAAAACTCTCCTGCTGTATCTGTCGAGGTCCATTTGTATCCCCCTTACCGTGACGGATGCCGAACATAATAATTGCTCTAGAGAGATCGCGTAGATGTGTATACTTAAATATGTCTGGGGACGCATGTTTTGGATATATCACAGAATTTTCGGACATTTGTTTCTCGGAGTATCGCGATTAAGCCTTCTCTGTTATGGTGAACAGGTAACTCGAAGCTTTAAATGCTCGAAATATGTCGGCACTTTTCTTCTCTCGAAACAAAAAACACAAAGCGCCTTTGTATTCGAAAACCTTCTGAAATATAACGGTGAAGAATGTTTGCAATGTCCAGCTGCTATAAAAAAACTTGCCACAGTGCAATGTGTCGAAAACACGCGGGTGGTACCCAGGTAAACCCGTGCATTGATGAAGAGGTGAAAAATTATACGTTGACAGGAAGGTTGAGAGGATTTAAAAAAAAATCGAAAAAAAAATTATTTACATCTATAGATTTCAAGATGTGACGGATAAAATCTGTCAAACTTGTAAATATCGTTACACTTCGTGAATATAAAAATAAAAAAATATAATAAAATAAATAAATTCACAGTTTGTTGTATCGAGCTGATGCGAGAAAAGACTGTTCCAGTGTTTTGGACTTAAAGAGAAATTGATATCGCGCAAACTGACGGGAAATCGAACTCTCTTTCGAAGGTGCCGGGAACTCGCGTAGGTTATTGCGAATACCGTCGCGAGAAACGTCGCAAAAAAAAGGAGAAAAAAAAACGAGCAGGCCGGAAGGCGAGCAGTGGTCGTGCCAGTGTCAAGTCGACCCGGGCAAACAGGAAGCGAGACTTACGTCATGGTCCCCGACACAACTCGGTCGACCGCGTGTTGAACCGGTGGCACTAAAATCAAGATCGAGAGAGACGAAGGCAGAGTAGCTTCCATAAATTTTGTAAATCGCTCGCGATCGAACGAAGGAGGGTATAAATATGCGCTATAAGACGCGATTCGAACCGAAACATCGGAGGAAACTCAGTCGTTTGAATTTTTCCGTGCATTCAGAATCGCCAAACTCGGTTTTAAAAAGCGCAAAGCTCTCCGAAAAAAAGAGATGAAAAATTCCTTTGAGATACTTTCGAGATAAAATCGCGCGTGGAAAAGCCACAATGTGACTTTGACGGTATATTGTAATCCATATTCTCTTCTCAGTGTTCTCCTCCTCATCCTGTATAATGTACGTAATTAAAATTGACATGCGTTTCTCGGCGACATCGTCGTTCAGAATCGTTGAAAACCGAGTGACAAAAAAACACCGGCGACTGAACTGATTAATACATCGTGAAAGAGGTTGATAAATTGAAGTAAATTGAAAAGGAGGATTAATAATCTCTTCAAAAGCGAAATGTCTTCGGTTTCTCCTTCGTATCCAAAATACATAAAAATGACACGGTTTATTTACGAGGAGAAATTTATCGAATTTCAAATCTGCTTCCTCGAAAAATTTGATACTTATTTCTATAAGAATTCTCAAAGACAAAGAAATTCGTATATATATATATATATATATATATAATATCTCCCCATCTCACGGGTGCAAAAGAGTTTTTCTAATAGAATAATTGATATACAATTAATATACGATGACACGAGAAGGAAAAAAAAAATTTACCATTTACACGAATCGCGAACGCTTTCGCGATGCTGATAGGACAAAATTTCGCAATACGGCGCTAAGACGGTAAAACGACCGGTTCAAGGCACAAAGGAGAGGAGAGGCCTCGTCTCGTGTTTCTCTCTCTCTCTCTCTCTCCCTCCCTCTCTTTCTTCTTCGGGACACTCAAGCGGTCACGTCATTCAACAGGGATGAGAGGAGTACATGAAATGCACTCGCGACGCGCTGGTCCTACACGCAACGTGATGCGCGTAGGTAAGAGCGTAGTGGAGAGCCCCGCTTCTACTTCTTCTTTCACATCCCTCCCTCCTCTACCCTCACCTCCGCCTCGCCTCATGCCTCGCGCGTGTGAGTTTAAACACGTGCGCGTCCGTTCGCTCGCTCGAGCTCGAACTCGAACTCGAGGTAAAGACGTTCACTCGCTCGCGCGCGCGAGCTCTCTTAAGCTGCGTCCTCACTGGAGCAACAACGAGCAACCTTTTCTTAATATTCCGTGTTTCTTTTCAAAAATTGCTAGTTATTGCCGACAGTTGCAAGCTGCGTCCTCACTACTTGTTGATGTTCCATGTTTTTTTAAAAAAATTGCTCGTTGTTGCTGTGAAAGCTTTTTAAGCTGCGTCCTCACTGCTTGTTGATGTTCCATGTTTCTTAAAAAAGTTGCTCGTTGTTGCTGAAAGCTTTTTAAGCTGCGTCCTCACTACTTGTTGATGTTCCATGTTTCTTAAAAAAGGTATTCGTTGTTAATATTCCATGTTTTTTAAAAAAGTTGCTCGTTGTTGCTGTGAAAGCTTTTTAAGCTGCGTCCTCACTACTTGTTGATGTTCCATGTTTTTTAAAAAAGTTGCTCGTTGTTGCTGTGAAAGCTTTTTAAGCTGCGTCCTCACTACTTGTTGATGTTCCATGTTTTTTAAAAAAGTTGCTCGTTGTTGCTGTGAAAGCTTTTTAAGCTGCGTCCTCACTACTTGTTGATGTTCCATGTTTCTTAAAAAAAGTGTTCGTTATTAATATTCCATGTTTTTTAAAAAAGTTGCTAGTTATTGTCGAGAGTTTCAAACTGCGTCCTCACTGCTTGTTGATGTTCCATGTTTCTTAAAAAAGTTGCTCGTTGTTGCTGAAAGCTTTTTAAGCTGCGTCCTCACTACTTGTTGATGTTCCATGTTTCTTAAAAAAGTTGTTCGCTGTTAATATTCCATGTTTTTTAAAAAAAGTCGCGAGTTATTGTCGAGAGTTTCAAGCTGCGTCCTCACTGCTTGTTGATGTTCCTTAAATGTTTCTTAAAAAAGTTGCTCGTTGTTGCTGAAAGCTTTTTAAGCTGCGTCCTCACTACTTGTTGATTGTTCCATGTTTCTTAAAAAAGTTGTTAGCTGTTAATATTCCATGTTTTTTAAAAAAAGTTGCGAGTTATTGTCGAGAGTTTCAAGCTGCGTCCTCACTGCTTGTTGATGTTCCATGTTTCTTAAAAAAGTTGTTCGTTGTTAATATTCCATGTTTTTTTAAAAAGTTGCTAGTTATTGTCGAAAGTTTCAAAGCTGCGTCCTCACTACTTTTTGATGTTCCATATTTCTTAAAAAATTGCTAGTTGTTGCTGAAAGTTTTTTAAGCTATATCCTCACTACTTGTTAATGTTCCATATTTCTTAAAAAAGTTGTTACTTCAGTAAGAACATAACTTTATACACAGCTCCGTAATTTGGATCGTCTTAAATACGCGCTATTGTTCTACGAAACGCGGAGAAAGATTGTGAGAAATCGGAGAGCTCTCTAGATCATTTTTTTCAACGAGCTACCTTGACGAAATATATCTATATCGGCATAAAAATCAGGCGTTCAATCTTTGAAGAATCTTTTGAGAAATATATAAACTTATTCTCTCGTAAGCTTGTTGTTTTTCGAGCTTGAAACACGATTTGTTTTTTTAATCAATGATGGTATCCCTTTCAGTCCTTTAATTCAATTGAATTTAACCGGATAATATATATATATATATATATAAACATGTTGATCTTATTAAATATTCACAAATATATCCGATATGTAATCAGTATTAGTATATCATCGACAAAATTTAACACCATTATATTGCTAATATATCTGTTTGCGATGTCAGGCTATTAATAAAATATACGTATTTCAAATAGATATTTAACAAAGAAGAAACGGACGTATCGGAAAAAGACAGAAATACAACAAAATTTTAGTGCTATGTTTAAAAAATGTCATTCATTATCCGCGTAAATTTCCATTTTTAATACAAACTTTCAAATAATGAATGACAGTCTCTCTTTAATAATAATTTTTAAAAATAATAATAGTATTCTCTAAATCCCTATTGTATATCAATATTATATTGTTTACACCAAGAATATGTTGTTATATAAAACATATATTATAGTATGAAAAAGAGAGAGAAGAAACAGTAGTTTTAAATAAATTTGCAATAAAGGATGTACGAAAATGTCTTTCCATCTAACAATATCTAGTAAACTAAAATGATATTTTCTCTTTAATAATAATAATTTTTAAAAAATAATACTATAGTAATTCCTAAATTCTTATTGCATAATAAAAAAATTATACTGTCTACAAGGATATACATTGTTATATAAGACATAAGATATATATTATGGTGAGAAAAAAGAGACAGAGTAAAGAGTATAAGAGAGGTCCTTCTTCCATCTAATAATACCTAATAACATAACATAAAATAAGTTGGTATGCGCGCGCGCGCGCGTTATAAAACAACACCTGTTATATTCCTTTACACCAGCGAGAAAACTTATGGGTATCGGGGGAAAAGAGGGGAGACAAAATTGCTTTTTCCTGTAGTTTACGTATATGCGGGTCCGGAATTCTTCCCGCGGCTCGTTAGGAGAAGCGTCATTAATCGACGACGACGAGACGAGACGACGCGCATCGCGTCGTGGACGATTTCTGTCTCACGTGTTCCGCGAAAGCGCGCAATTTGGGGAACGTCGCGAGGCAAAAGTGTGCATATATACCGTGTGCAACATATAATGTAACGCGCGAGGGAGAAGGGGAAACTACTACTATACTACTACTTCTACCTCTTCTTCTTCTTCTTCTTCTTCTTCTTCTTCTCCTTCGGCAAAGTAGGCGGAACAACGCTCGCACGCACCTCTCGGCGCGTTCGTAACTCCGACGCACGAAATGATAGTCGTCAGAGCCAAATAAATGCCACTTTACTCGACACCGAACAGACAAACAGCAAACGATTGATACGATTGAGATCCCCTTTTTCCGTCGAAAAAAAAAGTGAACCGCGCTTTTGAAAAATTGAAGCGACGATTGCGAGGCCCGCGGCTGGAATGTTTAAAGAGGAAAAAAATGCATCGCGATGTAAACGTCAAAAATTTAGATAAATTCTCTACAGATTTATACGATGTATAGAACTGTAGAAACTTGGGTGATTACTTATAAGTGTGTAGGCTAAGAACTTTTATATATATATATAATTTATTTAGTCTTAATTTGATGAATTTTGATGAACACAATTAAGGGACAATTAATTTAAAGATAATTAACGGAGCAAGATATGAAACATTGAGTGTTGTAGAAAATGATACGATTTCTAAAATTATTCATTCATATATTTTTCTTTTAATTTTTTCAAATAATTTTTATCGAATTTATCTCTATTGAATGTTATAAATTGCGCATAACGTAATTCGATCCTTCTTTTTGTAATCTGTATACTGTTACTGTATCAATTTTTAGATATTATATAAACCGCAAGAATGTGGTGTAGAATTAATTGTGATCCTGCTTTGTTCACCTCGTTTGATTAAATGTTACTGCGTTGTTCACTGATATATACACATTTAATGCATAAACACGAGATAAAAACTTTTACGTTGAATTTCTGCAAATTGATTTGTTGCTTAAAACCTCGAAAATATTTCCTTTCTGTTTCCTCGAAAATTTCATCGTAAAATAACTTCAATCCGATGAACTTCGACGCAATTAGTAGACACAAGCTATTTATCGTGTAGTTATTGCCGCGAAAAAATATCTAGCTTAAGAACTTTGTTAGACCCTCCATCGCATAATGTTGCCTTAATGCGACAAACCGGTTTCCCACGTTTTTCCCACTTCTTCGTAACCTTCGTGTCTATGTGGTATAGGAAAAAAAAGATCCCGAAGCTTTGGATATAAACGCACGTATTATGCGTTACGCGTTATTAGATAAAAAAAATGTATATCGACCAAATCGATCAGAATGTATTAAAACGTAAACTCGCGTAATGCTCTCGCGCTGCAAATAAACGTAATGCAACGATATCGCTTATCTATAGCGAGTATCGAACCCGAGGTTTACGTCGTTGCATCTTGTCGAATGTTCTTTTTGCCGAAGAATCCGAGAAAAGCTTGTGTACACTTGTATATGTATATCGGCTATCATCCGTTAAATGAACAAGCGTTGTCCGAACGAACTTGGGATAGATAATGCAATCGTCTAATCGCGGCTACATTGATCGATAACGTGTACGCGATAAACGTAACAATACCCCGATGGTCATGAATCTTTTCTCGTGTCGATAAGAAATGCCGCTTTTATTAACTCCAGTACTTTTTTCCTCCGATTTCCACAGCTTTCCCTTTCGAGTTCCGCATAACTATAGAAATTCTATTTCTTTTTATTTTTATTTATCGTTTATAAAATTACCTTCTTTATCGCATTTATCATTTATTGAATTTTTTTTTTAATTTACGCGGCCAATATTTTTTACGCGAAAGATTCGACACGTAACTCGGATAAATATACTATTAATAGCGAGCAGACTCGGCATTATCGATGATAATAATTTATCCGGCCGATTAAACGCTTTGGTCGTAATTAAAATTTACTGAGAGCGAACTTACGAATTCGCATATATATACACGTGATTTGTTGGATTTGTTGATTTATCTCCTCTTCGCGCGGCCAAAAACTCTCGGCTTTCCTTATCCCGTTCGTGTTGTAACTCGCTAATGCGTGAGTGACTAATGTAATTGCTCATTACCGAGGCAAAAAGAGAAACACATGGATCTACTCCGGCCCCGGGGCGCGAATTATTAATATTTATTTCGCGGTGCATCTGTTTTTTTTTTTGTTTTTATAAGGCGTTTTTCACGACCACGTTTGACGCGCGTCAATCGCTCTTAACTAACGTCAAAACTAATGCCAGGCCATGAGATTCATCGGTTTGATATTAAAGGTATAATCATGCAAATGCGAAGGCCGATATACATACGTGTATGTCTAGTCGAGGAAAAATTTCTTCATTTGCGATTAATAAATTGTGCAACAAACGTGCTCAAACCGGAAACGACTCGATCGCGTATAATAGCGTGATTTTTGCATTTACTAGTAAACTTAAAACCGATAATTTTTTTTCGTCGCGTTTTTTAAGGAAATCCCGGAATTCGAATCGATGTTATCGGTCGAATGCAATTTTCGTAATTTCCGCTCTCCGGTTTATAATAATTGCATCAGGCGTTACAAAATAAACATACGTTTACGTTGTAATGATAAATAAAAGTTATGCCGAGAATAAAATACATTTTTATTCTTTAAATATATACGATTTTACATGTCAACAATATAGGACATTTTCAGCTGTCCTCTCTCATATTTTCTCTTTATGTATAAGTCTCTGGATTTATATTAAAAATACAAGATCGCAATGTAAACGATACATAAAACTATTAGAGAAACCATCAGAGGAGACCACGCGGTTTAAAGATCTAAAATAACAATGTGTAGCAAAATTACGATTCGAATGTATTTATTATGCATATATAGTGAATAAAATAAAAAAAAAGAATAGTATAGATTATAATTTTCCAATGCATACACACAGAGTATTATTTATACCAATTGATAATTACGCATTATGTCGCAAAATACGTAAACAAAAGATTATATAAATGAATAAAATTCCATTATAAATGATCCTTTTTTCCCTCTCAAAAAAATTCCAGTTTGCGGAAATTTGCCGATTATTTGTGCGGAACTGTATATATAATATGTTTTGTGTGAACTATCATCGATTGTGAAAAAAAAACTATCGATTCGCGCGATCGAGCTTGGTCCCTCATAAATGAGACAGAGAAAGAGAAGTACTCATCTAAAATAGTCGAGCATACCAGTTTTGGCGCGAAGTGCGAGCGGAAACAAAACACCGAACATCGAGTGGATTCCTCAGCAAAGCAAAACAAAAAAAAACACACACATACAAGAGAATGAAATTATGTTTCGGACCAAAGTATAGCCTACTGTCCGGACTACCGAAGCAATCTTTCGAGAGGAAAGGACGGTGTGGTCCTTCACGGGTGTCCCGTGAAATTGCAGCGCCAGATGGACGAAAATGACGGTGTCCCACATTATTGGCTCTATCCTACGCTGGCCTTTATCCTTATTCTACGACGCTGAAAAACACACAGCCAATGGAATGGATATATCGGCGATCCGCGGAGCGGCTGATAAAGCGAGGGAGAAAAAACGAAACAAATCCTGGTATTAAATAAATTTGCGTTAGAGCGGGAATCGCCTTTCTCGAAATAAAAGGAGGCATTCGTTCGGCGTGTCTTCTCTCTCTCACACACACACATACGCGCATACACGAACACAAAGCCACGTGCTGCTGCTGTTTTCGCTTACCCGGCTTCAATCTTCCCTCTGCGCAAAATTTTTCACGACGCACAGCATTTTTGCCTTCGATCGGGCGAACGGAATCATGGCTGGTCCCCCATCTCTCTCCTTCTTCTCCTCATCCTCCTATTTTCCTATACAGGACGTAAACATCTCGTCCCTTCCAGATATTTTGCTTAACTTTCGATTATTATTGCTCGATAATGATTTCGCGGGGAATTGATGAATTACACCGATATCGCGATGATGACTCGCTCCTTGACGTGTTTACTTTCTTACTATCATCTCTCATTGTTGATAAACATTAGATTAGATTGATCAAAAAAAAAAAAAAACAAAGGGAGAATTGACAGCTTTTTCTTCAAAAGTGACATATTTGTCGGATTTGAATTTTTCAATGAAATGTATACTTGCTAAATGAATAATAATTGCTTAGCAATTGGTTTGTTTACAATTAGTTCTCGGTAACCTCGTGCAACGACTTTTTGCGAATCTTTTCGAGTCGCAATTCGCCCCCTCCTCTTATACACGTGATACTATCGCGTTCGAAATATATCGGCTTGTTTCCCACTTACATAATCCGAACTCTCGAATCTTCGCGATAGCTCGGCTTGTTATCGAACTTTGAAAACTTACGCCTCGTGTCTTGCGTTAAATCTCTCAACTTTCACTTACCCTGAAAATCTCACGCTTTTTCTAGGTAAATCGCTTTCGTAGTAACTCACAAGTTCCGTTATCCGTTTGTCCTTAGGGGATTCATTGTCAATTCATCTTGTATCTACCTGTTTTTCTATTCACGGTGGAAACATGTTTTTTTCTTTGTTAAAAACCGGTCCCCGTTACAATTTTTGTATTTAATATTTAACACATTCATGTGTTAATTTAACATATTGCTGTTGTGTTCATTGAACTTAAATGTTAAATTATTAAAACAACTGAAAAAAGATGTAAAAATAACACAATGTGCATTTATTTTTAATTTTATACATAATAAATATGTTCTGTTTTATTAGCGACAAGATTTATCTGTTAAAATTTACAGAATAAATGTTGATTTTTATTTTATAATACAAGTGAGGGTGATAAAATCTAAAATTATTTTTAGTTAATTTTTACATTAAAACAATGTTAATTTTACACAAAATTTATTTTAAATTACTTGAAGTTTTGCATTTGTTTTGTATTAAAATATTAACACAGTATTTGTGTTTCCATTTAACACATCCATATTATGTTAAGTTAACACAAAAATTTCTGTGAACCGTTTGAAACATATAATATCTGTGTTAAAATTATCATAAATTTTTCAACTATGTTATTATCTCTCTTTAATCTTATTTTTACGCATGTCATTTTTATATGGCTTATATTGCTCCGTATATAATTTTCGAAAATCTATACCCGAAAAATAATTCTCCCTCCCGTTTTCGCGATGAAAATTCGAAATTATCGGGTCAGAAATTTCGTTGAAAAAGAAATTATTGCAAAACGCAAAACGACGACCCGACAGGGCTTAAACAAGGTTTGTTTCGCATAGATTGTTAGATAGCTCGTTTCGTGGGATGTTAGCGGATGAACGGATCTTTGACAGGGTTGTGCTGTCGATATCTGACAATAGATGTAAAATTACATTCGCGTAGCGAGAGAGAGAGAGAGAGAGAGAAAGACAAAGAGCTTTGCAAACGAGATCCAGTGTCGATCGCGTTGATCAAACTTCACGAGCTTATTTTCAGGCCGGCAACGCGTCAGAGTTTTCAAAAATACGAATTATCCGAAAAAAATGTCTGGGCTGCCTGAAAAATGAACCGCCGCATTTTCGAAATTCTGGGCTGCGATTTTAGATAAAGGAACTAACGACGGGGTGACATCTATATATACTAGCTAGGCGCTATCGATCGTAGTTAACGATGGGAGAAAGTACATTCGCAGATGTCCTGGTGCATTAAGAGAGAGAGAGAGAGAGAGGAAGCATAATCTTTTTTTAATCTTCCCAACTGTACGGCAGAACCGAAAATGGGGATAATCGCGGCTCAAACGCATAATTATGCGTATCAGATCCGAAGGAAACGATCCCAACTGCGTTATTTTCTCCGCAACACTTTGGATACATCTAAGTCGTCATTCTTCTTTTATATCCCGAATAAGTATTTACGATATTAATGATCCTGGCGAAACACTATCATTTCGCGACACCGATTGTCGTATTCAGTCCACGCTTCGTTTCGCCGAATTCGCTAAAGCAATCATCATCGCGAGTTTCTTCTAGAAAAGTTCAAGGCGTGTCTGAGAGACACCCGGTATAATTATCGTGTAAAAAAAGTCCTAGGCGGTTCGTAATTCGAATTATATAATACGCTAAAAAAAGAATTATGAAATTAATAAATATTTATTTCAATACTGCCTAATAAATCATTCACATATTTGAAACAAATAAATATTTTTCACATCCAATCGGTATTATTAGTTTCAAATAAATGATTTATTAGCAAGTATTTAAATAAATATTTATTCGAATTCAATAAATTCTTTTCTCAGTGTATGCATGCATTATTTAAAAGAATAGCAAAAATATGTCATTTCGAGATCAGTGACGTGATTAAACGTCAAAATAATGTAAAATGACATCATTTTGACGTTTAATAACATCACAAAATGACATATTTTTGCTATCTGGAGCTTCTATTTTTCTTCGAAATAATCGTCACATAATAGTTCATTAAATGTCAAAATAACGTTATGAAACGTCAAAATAACGTCATTTTGACGTTTAAATCGACATCAGTGTGCTATACTCGGGTAATCATCTCGACTCGGGTCTCGAGAACGCTCGCGTTCCGTCGGAAAAAGTTACCTGCGATTAAGCAGAACTCCACTGTGACGACTAGTCGAACGCGTCCGGCAGACAACGTTCCGTCATCTCGGACGCGGGAGAAGAGGATGAAGTCCTTTCCCACCTAGTATCCCGCACACATCACGTCTCTGTGTTTTTCCGGGAGACAACAATCCTACGTCACTTCTCGGGAAGAAGGCGGCCGAGCAGTAGCACCATAACCTCAACGGAGTACAAACGTATAGGAGCACACGACACGACACGACACGGCACGGCACGATGATGAAGACGGTGGATGATGATGATGATCGGCGCCTTCCCTTCGCGGAAGCGAACGGAGGGATCCGCGCGCACGACAAGCTACATCTCGGAGCAGGAACGAACAGGAACGTCTCGGTACGAAACACACCCGCGTCTCTCCTCTCGCGTGACGCTTCTACGTGGATTCGCCCTGACGATCTCGCATCTCCTTGCCCGAGAGGAAGAGAGAGAAAAATCTATCGCGTCGCTCCGCTGACGTTTCAACAACAAGCAGCTGCTCCGCCGCGGCTGTCAGTCGACGCCGCCGTCGGCGCTTCGGGCATATCTCCCTTTAATACGCGCCGGCCGGGCGTAGCTTAAAGTCGCGCGCTTTATCGCGGATTCTCGCGCGAGAATACATCCGCGGAGAATCCCGGGAGTCTCGAAAAGGTAAACTTTAGGCACTCGCGAATACTAGATTCACTTCGCGACGAGAAACCCACCAGCGACGGATGCCGGATCGTCGGGTGAGAGAAGTTTCGTCGTAGAAACAGTTTCGCAGCAACGGTTCGAACGTCTAACCTCGCCGGAACTTGAATATCTCTCGCGGATAAGTGCGCCGGGGAACGGAAAGAACGAAGGAAATTACGCGGCCGAAGACGCTACTTCCGGAGATAATCTCTCTCTTTCTCTCTCTCTCTCTCTATCTCCGGAGAGATCGCGCGACGAACACTCGAAGCGGCGCGACGCCTACACCGCCGAACGTCCGAATTGTGACTGCGGACTATGGGCTCGGGAGATTGGGAGTTCCCGCTGTGGCGCCAGAAGGGGGCGCACTGCGCGCCGCCTAGCGGCAGAAGCCACGCCTTTCGCGCGGGAGTTCACGCCCCCTGTCGACGATCGGAGCCGTCCTCTTTGCGGCGCCCGCTTCTGCGAACGATCGCGACGTTATGAACGCAGATGAAATTTGTTTTGCATCATTGCCGATAATTAATCGTATTAATACGTATTAATACGTTTGATACGGATTTTAGCGATTGAGATATTCGGATTCGTATTTGTGTATTATTCTCTAATAGCATAACGATATTCGAAAGATATTTATAAGATAATCAGAGGATATCCTCAGGATGTTCTCTGACCGTCTTCGGGATATGTGGGCTATTTTCTCTTTGGGACAGATCGCTTTCTAATTGAGAGATAATTAACTTTTCTATGAAAACATTGGGAATCGTTAATGAATAATTGAGCTATGCGACTGACCGTTTTGAACTCAAATGAATCGTCGAAAAGGTCGATGCTAATGAAGGAAAAGCTTTTTCGAGAGCCCTATATCGATAACGACGCGCGCATTCCAAATAATTAATATATCTTTGATTGCCTTGTGATTCATTTATGATATATATAGAGTTGCTCCATTCTTAATTCCGATTAAATATTATTATTTTTACTATTTAAAACGAGCATAAAAGCATATTTTCTTAAGTGTCGTACATGTTTAACATTAGTTTAATGTGACCAATTTTGCACTATAATTTAGTTTGAGTCATCGCTACTTATTGTGTGTGACGTCTCTGATTATGTTGCAATATAGATTCCAGATAATAAATGTCAAATGTCATTATTTTTACCCCTATGATTTTGCAATCTTGCTAGAATTGACAAATTGGTTAAATTTATTAATATCGATATGTATGACGTTCAATAAAAGAATGTTTCTTCTCTTTCTTTTTTGGAAAAATGTCTAGTTGACTTGCCAGAGAAAGAATTCTAACTTAAATACGCTATTTTCATATTTTGTAATAAATCGTATATTATTTTTTTTTTTTTGCGTTGGTAGCTTAAGATGTGTTTGTTCCTCGACATAAAATTCGATAGTTGTTAAAATTCTATAAACGTTATCTCGAAGCTATTTATAGTTGTACAATGAAAAATGCATTTCCTTGATCGGTATAAATATAAGACGCAATTTTATGTTCTATTTTCATTACCAGGCTACATTTTGACAATTTATCATGCAGCGATGCAAGAGTCGCTTTTATATCTAAAATAATATCTTGAATCCAGATGTAATAAATAAACCAAGATATATACGTGTCTGTGCATGTGTGTCTATATTCTATTAATAATAAATGAATATAATATATAATAAAATGATATAAATAATGAAATTACCGAGATTTTTTGAGATTCTTAAAATATATATATTATTTAAACGAGAAATTTTAAAAAAATAAATTTCGTCAGAAACTTAATATACACACACACAATACACACATGGAGAACAAATATTTCTCCTTCTTCGCATTGGGCATTCCTAACTCATTATATTTCCACAATCCCGATTAAATATTCTCTCTACAACTTTGTGTTTACTATATCACGAAGCGATATAATAAACACAAATACAGTAATAAAATATTATACAGAAAGCGTATTTTCAAATGCGAATCGCGCTTTCCTCGAGCATGAAAGAACGCAAGAAAGAAAGACAAGAAACAAGCGCGATAATCATCGCGAGACGAAGGAAAAAACGCGATGTATCTAACCTTGACGCAGCTCCGGAATCCCAGGACTCGTTTCCTCCGTCGTTCCTCCTCGTCCAGCCGAACTGTCATCAGGCATCATCCTCGTCGTCTCGGTCCCCAGATCTCCACGCAGCCCGGCTCCCGAAGACTCTCGCAAGGACGACGATCGGCGGTCCCGATTACGGATCTCGCGTGCGCGTCAGCATGGCGCCTTCCCAAGTGAAGCGAAAGGCGGTGTCGTGCCGGTGCGAACCGCCGCGTTTCGGCCGCGCGCGCCCCGCCCCGATGACGAGGGCGCGCTTTTTGCCGGTGCACCTCGTCCTCGTCGGCTCCGCCTCGCGGGCGCGCGATCAAACGCCATGACGCGTGCGCCCGCCACCAGCGGGACTCTATGACGCGCGTTCGAATTACTGCCGCCATGCTCTCTCTCTCTCTCCCTCTCTCTTTCTTCGGACTCTCTCGCGGAAAGCCGCGAGAGGCCGGCCGCGCCGATTCTTTCTTCTCTCTTTCTCGTTTCGCGATTTCGTCTCATTTGCGTTTTTCGTAATCGGCTGATGAAGCCGCCGGTCACGACTTCCCGGATGAGAACGCGACTCTCTCACGAGTTTCCCAAGATGAATAGTTTTTGGCTCTTCTGCGGAACGTCTTATATTTTGCACTTTATGCACTTTGAGCATAATAGTGTATATAATGTGTCGAAAATTGTTTTTAAGCATATAGTACATGTAGTTGAGAAGAGGGAAGACTTTAGGCAGCTCTCGATTTGACGCGAAGTTGTCGCGGATCGTTGCACTTCAAACAACTTCATGTGTCAAAAAAATTCCTCAATGCTCCGAATCTGAATATTTTGATATTTTTCAGGCAGTTTGAATAATTCGATCTTTTGTGTTGAATTGAGGTATCTCGATTTATCTCAATCTATCTCGATTTACACACACAATTCGGAATATTCATCATCACGTCTTGTTATACTATAAATTAATGGAACTTTTTGTTTTAATTGAGTTGACTTAAAAATTGAAATTTTTAATGCGATTAAATCTTGTGCTTTTTGTTCGACAGTCTAAATTATCAATATAAGAACACTTACGCATGTATGTTTTCTTCTCGAAAAATATTAAACTATATCATATAAGAAGAAAATCCGGTTATCATCAAATACCAAATGAATTCAAGAATGGATACACTTAATAATATTAAAGCTATTTAACAATAAAACACATGATTTCGATAGAGATGGCTGTACGTATAGCAAATGATGTGTAAAACTTCGTGCTATGTTCACTCAGTATAATATAGATAGAATGCGATATACAATATATAGGTACAGTAATATTGTTGATATAACACTAAAAAATAAATCGATAAAATTACGTCGGTTTTATGATCTATATTAGCTGATACCTAATCGCAGAAAATTACAAAAAAAAAATCAACTTGCCGAAACCCGGGATTGAACCGGGGACATTTAGATCTTCAGTCTAACGCTCTCCCAACTGAGCTATTTCGGCTTACAAGTATACATCTTTTCTCTGCCACTCTTTGGTAATCGCGACTCGGTATATCACTGGAATTGTGTACCGTTATATTGTAATTTTGTTTGTGTGTGTGTGTGTGTATGTTGATAGACATTTGTCAATTTCATTGTTCAATCAGCCTTCTGCCACATGCACAATCTCAATCAGTATTGTGTTGGAAACATCGGACGTGGCAAGTAGCTATCATTTCGCAATTTCTGGAGTATTTGCAACGTTTAGTATTGTTATTAAACGAACAACAAAAAAATGCCACGATCGATGATAAATTGCAAACAAGTGCAAACCGAAGTGATAACGGAGGGGCGTTGGATAGAGGAGGAACCGCTATCTCATTCCAGCAAGAAGGTGGTGCTCGTTATTCCTGGGAATCCAGGTGTTCCGCGATTCTATGAGACCTTCATCAAGACGCTCAACTCGAGAATAAACCCGGACACACCTGTCTGGGTCATCGGACACGCTGGACATGTCCAACCACCGGAGAACTTGGAAATCGCTATGCCCGGCAATGACAAGTGGGCAGAATGCTATGGTTTGACAGCGCAGATTCAACACAAGGTACATTTTAGACATCTCTCTCTTTGGCTGCTTCCTAATTAATTTACTGATATTTATTATCTCATACAATATTATGCTATGTGATTTATAATATTATATCTTCTTTTGTAGGTGGAATTCATAAAGAAGTACGTTCCAGAGGATGCGCAGTTATATCTTGTTGGCCATTCCATAGGTGCCTGGTTTACACTCAATTTACTAAAGAACCATGACATTAATGGGAGGATAAGAAAATGTTATCTGTTGTTTCCTACAGTAGAATATATGGCAAAGAGCCGTAATGGAATGTTCTTTTGTACCTGTGTGAGTTTTTTGATATATATTTTATTTTCATTCACGTATCATTGTTTTGATATATTTTTCTAAAATGTATGACTGTATGATTACAAGTATTTTCTTTCTTTTTAGGTATCACGTGTTGCACCAGTGTTGGTTTTCTTATCTTGGATTTTCACAGCAATGTTTCCACTCTCTTTGCAATCATTAATGATACGTATTTTTGGTATATTTTATGGTATTCCAGCCAGATGTGTCAAAGCGGTTCAGGAAATGTTGAATCCAAAGGTCTTGCATAAAATATTCGCTCTTGCAAATGAAGAAATGAAGTACGTCAAAGAAGCTGACCATGAGACTATATCAAAATATGCTGATAAGCTTTGGTTTTATTATGGCGCCAGTGACGGTTGGACACCTGTGGAATACTATAAAAATATGATATCCAAACATCCTAATCTAAATGCTCAATTATGTCAACGTGGTTTCCAACATTCATTTGTACTAAAGGATGATGTGGATATGGGACACATTGTTGGCGATCTCATCAATGAGGACATTGATTAATCTCATATTTCAATTGCATTTAATAGTGACATTTAATAGTCGCACTTATTTCGCAAATATTTTTGTGATATTTTTGGATATGGGTGTATATTATTGTTTTATAATTTTTTTATGTTATATATTTATTGTATTTTTATTGTTATTATTTTATTATTTATATTATAAATGGGAATTGTTATTTTTTAACACAAGGGATACATCAAGAATTTTTTATAATTTATATATAAAAAAAGTTTAAACACGCAATATAAAATGCTCAATTTACATTGTATAAAATAGGAGACATCTTGTATACAATGTTGATATTAAATATTATATTGATATATTGTTAATTTAAAATATCAGCATTTATTAGATTTCCAGATTTATTTCCATTTCAAATTTGGCGCCATTTGAAACCTTAAAAATATAACGTGGGAAGAAGAATGCATCTAGGACAATCATAGTTATCATAAGTCTATTTCGTCATGATTTATTTATAGATTTGTGTGTGGCGTGTATATAATATGTGTATGAAACAATTTTATTACTTTTTATCTAACGTTCTTATCAATGTAATTAAATTTTAATTTTATTAATTCGCGACATTAAAATTTCGCATTAAATACTTCTAACGAAATATTCCAACTCTTGATAAGTTTTACCCGACAAGTAGCTTATCTTTGTCTCTTTTTTTAGAACTTATCTGAAAAGAGACGAAAATATGCTACCTATCAGATAAAACTTACCGAGAAGTTGGAAAAATCGGCCCTAAGGGCCAACTTAATAACTTATTATAAAAAAAAGAAAGAAAATAAGCGCAGTGTTTCCTTCTCTCGTTCGCACATGCGCAGTGACGTCATCGCGCCCGATTGGATACTGATCGCCCTTCTACCTCCATTTTCTTTCGTTAGAAAGAGAGACGAAGCATCGTCCTTCTCTCTCTCTCGACGAATCCTCGAATTCCGAGTCTGCGTTTTCCTTTCTCACGTTTCGCCTTCACCCGGTTCGTAGTCAGTGGCATTCCTTACTCGATACAGGTTGTCGTTCGTGGTTGTGGGTGTTTGGATTCTCGGTAGTCGTCGAGTGGTTGAGTCAGTCAGTTCGATCGCAGTCTTCCGCAGGGACTTTCCGTGTAACGAGCGATCGACCACCGCATCGAAGCAACTGCATTTTCGAGTCCACTCTGAGTAAACGTCAAGATGTTGCGCCTCGCAGGAGCGTTTTTGCTAATTTGCCTGCACGCGGGATACGTTCACGGTGAGAAAACATTCGATTATCTGAATTTCAAACAAAGAAGGGAGTGGCGTGTACATACAATAAATACATAACATCATGAGAAAAGCTTCGCTCTCGACGCCACATTTTACGTAAAATGATACGGGTGTAGTCGGAATTATATATGTTATATAATATGTTTATGTTGGGGAAAAAAAATGGGAAAAGGAAAGAATTTTGCGAGAGAGGATGGATAGATAAAGAGGGAACGGAGATCAATAAATTTTCTCATTATTCATATCATCATGATAGATACGAGGGAGGAAAGCAAAGTAGGTGCGTTCTATATAATCTTAATAATATCTAAAACAGAGTAATATATATGCTTATTAGCGTCATTTTATGCGCCATGTATACGTATCGCTAGTTTGAAGTCCCTTGCGCTTTTTGATAATAAAAATTTGTGATCTATATTTATATCTATTTTAAGTTTTTGTTTTATTAATTTTTATTTAATTTAATTAATTTAATTTTATCATGTATCTATAAATATATACGCACTTCGAATTTTTATAATTATTTACCATTTTATATTTTTAATTTAAAAAAATATAGCTGTTTGATATGGTTGAGTTAAAGTTAAAAATATTTCTCTCTAATTTTTTTGCATACCATGTGAAATTCAATCTTGCACATTGCGTGATTTCAGACGCACAATCAAATATGAAAAAAATCGAAAAAGAACAGAAAAAATGAAACGGACATCATTAAGCCATCAATTTTATGAAATTAAGTCGTAGTATTGATAATGAATTCTTCGGTTTATCTCTCTCTCAGCCGTACAATCGGTTCAATTATAACTTCATTTGAATTCTTCCGAGTTGAATGTTTTTGTTTTTAATTTTTTTGTTGCACTCAAATTGCATAACAGTACACGTTTTTTTTTCTTTATAAAATAGATTGGAAATAATTTTGAATAAATTTTTCTTTTTTTCTTTTGATAACTTTTATATCCTTGAAAAATATAATCTCATCATTATTTGTCGATATTCGTCAGATAAAGAGATGATTTATAACGTGTCATTTCACATTTGTGACAAATAAAGTTAAAAGAGCAGAAATAATAATAATAATTGTGTTCCATTTACGAGGCTGACTTCAACGATGGAAAGAGAATGCCTGTAAGAAAGATAAGATAATACGTGAAAAAAATTTGCGTATGTAGGTAGTAAATGCTTCCTGCGCGATCTCCTTTATGTTTTTCCCATCCACAAAACACTCGTTAATTGTATTGCAAATTAATGCGTAACCTGCTTTTTACGCAATTTGTGTCGCTTATCGATCGTCAGTTTTTCATATATATATATATATATATATATGTGTGTGTGAAAAACTACGATCGATAAGTGACACAAATTGCGTGAAACCATGCTCGCGATTATGCTATCACCTGACAATTGACTGATATGTTTAATTAATCGATGAGTCCGTCATCGATTTCCTATCAATATTGACTTCCATTTGTTTTTTGTTTCTAAAGTAAAATGTGATGCAGGTATGAACCTTTTTTGGGGAGCACCCAGGGAGAAAAGTCATTTGAGATTTTTTGAAAGGATATTTCTTTTTTCAAGAAGTATCTTATTACTGAGAAACAATTTTGTGGTTATTTTCAACCTTAAAGAACTATTCTTGAGAATGAAACCTATAGTATAGAATATAGTATAGAATAATTTCTTAATCCATATCATAGGGTCGTTCATATAAAGGGAAGTCGATTACTCGAAAGATAAAAGATGACTCAACGTTGTAAGATTTGAACGAGAAATCGCTCACGTAACGAGGATAATATACTTGCATAATATCCGTAATGGATTAGAATTATATATTGATCGTCGGGAATTTTTATTTAGCAAAACAAAATCCCCGACCTCTAACAATCGGCAAAAAAAACGAGTTTATATCCTTACAATTAGTCGTTTTTGTTGATCAACAAAAGACAGAGG
This sequence comes from Nylanderia fulva, assembly GCF_048542155.1. Lineage (NCBI taxonomy): Eukaryota > Metazoa > Arthropoda > Insecta > Hymenoptera > Formicidae > Nylanderia > Nylanderia fulva. The sequence goes on from NW_028190698.1 coordinate 2,272,988, forward strand.
AAGGGAAAATTTTACCGATTATTATACCCCAAATATTTTCGATAACTACAACTATACTAGTTTAGTATCAACTATTTTTTTATTATATATATAATCGCGGTATCCTAAAAATTTAGGAGAAAAAATGCTTAAAAAAATTGAGGAAAAAGTAATATGAACAAAATAATCAAGTTCGTTCGTGTATTATTATTTCGTTAATTTTTGTATAAGTATTTAATGTGGATTTTTTAACCGGTTTGCTTAAGCGGAAAAATATGCGAGCAAAAAATATGCTAATTCGAGAGGCACACGTCAAAATAATAGAAAATTAATCTCTCTTCCTTTGAAAAGTTTATTGAAATGTGCATGGCGAGCTCTCTGCTTCTAAGAACGAAAGAAGTGCGTCATCGTATAGACGTGCATTTAATCTCGCTCACGTATTATACAGTTTCATGTTTATAGTTGATAATGTAAACTCTAAACGAAGTGCGTCTCTAAACTTTCGCTCTAGCGACTTTGAGTTATACAAAGTATTTTGAACACACATATAATTTCATAAATATCTCGATAATTAATCGGATATATTAAATACATATAAATAAAACAATTATTAATATATATATATATATATATATATATATATATTATTATTAATGACATAAAAATTATTCTTTCCTTAATTGAAATTATTTAATGAATAACATCTTGTCAGCAATTAATGGTTCGCGCGAAGACATTTTTATATTTTTTAGAATATGTTGTGCCTAAAAAATCATTACATACAAATTGCTTAATTTTTAGGAATGGACTGTTCTTTTGGACAGAGCAAGAATTTTGTGGATAAGATATTAAAATCGTGTCCGGGTATCCTGGATTCGTCTGACAAGTCTTATTGCTGCTACGATTTAGTCGATGAAAGGGCCTATTGTTGCGACGCCGAGGAGTTTGCAGTGAAAACCGGGTAAAGTTTCTTCGTAATCGCTCGTAACATGCTTTTGTTTAAAATAAATCTCTTATGCGTGATGCTTGATATATCTATTCCTAATAGTATAATTTAATAATTTCTTTAATATTTTTTTAAATTTAATTTATTTTAATTTAAATCTTTAATTTAATTTAATAATTTCTTTAATAATTTTTTTATATAGTATAATAATTTCTATTCCTAATATTTAATATTTATTCCTGTGTTGTGCGCAGGGGAAAATAATAATCAATACTTTAATACATATATAATGTTACTTCGCAGACTCGGTATCGTGGTTCCCGTGATAATCGCTGCAGCTATAGTCATTTCACTGATAGTGTGTTGTATATCCTGTCTCTGCTGTAGCTGTTGTCCGTGGTATCGCCGTCGTCATCAGGGCACTGTCTACGGAAGTAAGCCTTTATCTTGAATTTTTCCTGTATTAACTGTACGTCACTACTCCGGATTTTCCTTACGTTCAATTCACTATACATATAGTATACAATATTTTCCATTACGTATGAAACGAATAATCAGAGACAGCAGCAATAGCTTTCGTGAAAAAGCACTCTTCAAACGATACTTAAATAAATTATGTCTTTACGTGACAAACGCAATCGTAACATTAGTAATAAAGCTAAGTGCCATCGGTAAATTAATAATAATAAAACTAAATATATCGAACTTTGAATTGGTCAGTAATGGAATCGTCATTCTTTCTAGGATCTAAGGCCATGGCATAATATCATTCCGACACATCCCTCCTGTGAAGAGTTTGCATGTGTCAGGGTTTGAAATATTTTTCAATTATTTACACATCTCCTGCTTTTTACATATAGCCTCGCATTAAGATAATATTCCCACATAGGGAAATTTATATATTTAATACATATATATCTTTAAGCGGAATCCTCCTTGTAAGAATGCTCGTCTAGCAGCCGATTATTTTTGTACGAGTCGTGTTAAGTGTTTGAATAAAAACACTATTTTTACATGGAGAATCCGCTCTTAAAGCCTAAACTAGTTCGCACAGTGGAAATCGAATATGAGATACAAGAAATATATCACGTTGTGATATTGAATTTAATTTTGTATAAGTTTTATTTTGATACTTTCGTCGGTTTTATCTTGTATAATATTAAGAATATTAAGAATCTTCCAAAGTGTATTTAATCTACTTACAAAATGTTCCACATAATTGTGGTGTGATAATATATACATACAATACAGCTATCTTTTAATTTTTTTTAAATATTTTTTATATTATTGAAAACATGCACTATCTAGAAAGAAAGAGAAAGCTGTATAGTTATAATATAATAGTTATTAACGATAAGTTTGATGGAACATTTCGTATGTAGATTTTATTTTTATTTTGACAGACTTGTTTAAATTCTCTAAGAATGCGCTCAAGTAAACATTCCTTATATACATACAGTCTTCTGTGCTCGTTTATTTAAACTCGCTTGCATTTAGAATCGCTAATTTAATATTGTAGTAGCATGCAGGTCATGTATGTATTTATAATTAAATATTATAAAAGATACTGAAGAATATATACATTTTTCATAAAAAACTTTAACTTATTTTGTATACATATATTTATAACCCAATTCATATCACTCATCTCATCATCTGTATATCATTTCTTTCTTTTTAATGAAATATGTTTAATATAAAATTATAAGATATACTTCTTTAGAACAAGGGTTTTCAGTTTTCATCAATTTATTTTTTTATTTTTTTGTAAATTTTGTAGTCAAGTTTATCAAGTTTTTTGTTTTTTTTTTTATTTCGTTGATTTGAATTCTTGACACTAATTTGCTTGCTGTCTCTGAAGCGAACTTACGTATGGATTAGGATCTCTTTGCATCTATTACACGAGTACTTGTTGCAGAAGTGCAGGCACCTGTTGTGCAAGTAATTCAGCCTCCGGCATCACTTCCACCGAGCTACACCAGCCAAGCAGTTCCAAATCCATACCCATATCAAATTCATAATCCCCCGTATCCAACAAGTTCGACAGGTATTTGATCTAAATTTCTACATATTTATTATTACAAAAGTTATTCGTAAATTCAAGCTTTTTTATAAAACGCCGGTCTACAAAGAGACTTCGGTACTTTATAAAAAGGCAAAAAGTTTGCAAATAATTCTAAAAATAATCAGGTAATTAATTCCACTCTAATTTTTAGGAATGCCACAACCCCCACCGTACACTGAAGCGTACGCTAAACAGGCTCCGTACAACCCCGCATATCCACCACCATCGTCGCAGTAACAACGTTCCAGATTATAGTTACCTTAGTGCCTTGGTTACAGTTATCGATGAAACAAGGTTCCTCTTACCATTGTCCGCCATCGCCAGGGCAATTCTTGTCGAATCTGAGCTCGGTGTCAATACAGAGAATACATTGTGTTCATCTGGCCGTCGTATAGCACAAGCAGAATCATGATCGATGTGCGGTTTACGCGATGGTTCATCTGCAAATACTCTCGTACAACTTTTTACAAATATATACACTTTACATGTTTCCGATATGTTCTTCCTGTTGGATAGATTTTGCTGAAAAGTGTTTGATACTTTGATTTTATCACACGTTTTTACATATTTAAAAACATGATATTAAAAAGTATATTCTTGTAGAATACTTTTTATAATTTATAGGTTTTCTGAAATTAATATAACAAACTGTGTGAAATATTATCGACAACTTACAAATTTATAATAAAAAAAGTATATAATACTTATTGAACTCTATTCAATTGTATAGAATTTAAATGTATTATTGTTAATAGATTTAATTACAAGATTAATAAAATGCTAAGATATTCTTAGAAATTTTATTATAAATAAAATTAATCCAACTGTTATGCACAAATTTTATCATACTAAGATTTCAATAGAAGACCTACACTCATTATCTTTTTAATTATATACAGTTATGAAAATAAATTATATAAAAAATTTATACAACATATAATAATTTATTTTATATATATATAAATTATATATATATATATATATATATATAAAATATTTATTTTATATATTTATATAAATTTATATAATAAATAATATGAAAAAATGGATGTAAAATTATTTGTATATTGTTAAATTGTGAAATATAAACACACACGCGGGATATGGAGAGGACGAAAAATTTCGAAAGAATGTGTCTACATAATGGATAATTCAGTGAAAATCGCATTATTATTCTCTCAATATTTTCGATATACAATTATTAATTAATTAGGTACAGGAACACTTTAACGTTCGAGTGATATTAATTGATGATCAATTACATACAATTAAAAAACGTCAACCACCGTCGATTCGCGGCGGTTCGAATTATATAAATAAACGGTACGTGCGTCGTTTCTACGGTTTTTTTTCCTCCTCGGTTTTCCCATAGGGAATCACGTGTAGGAAGCGAGCTCCCGTAGGGCGAAATTGAATCATCGATTTAAAGGGCCACCTGATAAAAAAAAACGTCGAGCAGTTTTTACATTGTACTTTCAGTTAAATGATTTTTACAATTTAAGTCCTTCAGTCTCAAATTTTAATCTATATTTTTTCCTGTTTTTTACAATTTCTTTGATGCGAAATAAGATGCAGGTCAACTGAATTGTTTTTTACAGATCGAAAGAATAAGTATAATAGATTAAGTATCCTTTTTACTTATCTTTATCTACGATCTTTATTAAAATGTGATAGGCTTCGGCTATATAAGAATAGACTGTATGCCTGTGTAAAAATATATAATATAAATAGAGTTTATATATATACATATATATAGATGTATACATGCATGATATACAGGAGCATTAAGACAATTTAAACATATCGAAGCAATAAGACACGATGACACAATCTATATTAAATAATCAAATATATCAAAATAAAATTATAATAATCGTAATGTAATCAGTATCTTTTATTTATTAATTAAAGAATATAGAAGAATTTAATAAAACACTTGATGGTGATTTGAATTTTCACGATTAAGATAAAATCCACTTGATTAATCAAATCCCATCCAATGTTTATTGCTAGACTTTGATAGAATATCCAGCTAACAGTCTATACTTATATAGGCAAAAGACGAGTTTTTAATTTCGTAATAAAAATTAGAATTTAAATAATTCGAAGGGATAAGATTAAAATTGTCCAGAAAAGTCATGTAAAACAAAGTTACATGTGTACAATGAAACGCGCGCGATTAGTGCCTACAAAATAAATATTACAATATGGAATTGAAAGCCTGCATCAAAGATTTCTAGATTGGAGATTTTAGTTCAAAACCGAATACATTTGACAGTTCTCGATAAGAGACTGAAAAGTTTAAATAAACTGCTATAGACGAATCGCCGATATATCGGTGTAAATACAATTTTGAGAGAATATATTAATAATATTGGACACACAAAATGTTTCTCTTCTCTCTCTCTCTCTTTCAGGATTAGGCCCCTGTACTGCATTTATAAATATCTTTCAACCTTCGTACTCTCTTTTTTCTTAGGCTTATTTCGACCTTATCGTACTAAAAAGGCACATATTTCCGCACCTGATAATACATTATTACAATCTAAACGCTAATGATTTTTCTTTTTTTTCTCCACCGGTGTTCGCCATTCCGATATTAAAATTGCGTGTTTAGATACATGTATTGTAAATCGCCATGTATGTATTTAGGCCTTATATGCTTGCTAAGATTATTTCGCAATAATGTCGGATGGATGATCATGACACAATGATAATAGTGGCACAACAAAATATGAAAAAAGGAAAAAAAGAAAAAACATGATTTGCACGCAATTTTATTCTCAATTTTATATTCTCCGAATCCTTGCATGTCGCATTGCGTAGAATTCCTGATCTATCAGAAAAATAATGAGATTAAATATGCAGCGCATAATGTGAAAACAGTGAAAAATTGTAATATAAAATATAATTTTTTTTAAAGCAATAGAGTTTTGATTCATTCATATGTCATAACGTTTTCGTATTAATAGATCTCATTAGTTTTCATAATTATGGAGACAAAACACTGAATAAAAAAAAAAAAAAAATAAAAAAAAAATCAAGATTTATATATGCTCAGATTTTTTGACAGCAAATGTCGGAAAAATATAAACCGCGCGCTGGTAAAATCTTAAGTCTAAACATATGATAAAGCATGATCATCAAATGCTTTTCATGACACAATCCGTGGTTTTCCTTCAATTTAATACAAAACTTTATTGCACTTTGTTTAATTTTTTGTCATTCCAAAACGAAAACGGTGAGATATACTAATGCATTTTTACGAAAAACGTTATAATAAGACAAACACACTGAACAAATCAAAACTTGTAGTGCGCTTTTAAAGGATTATACTTTACATTCTGCGCAAATTCAATCAATCTCATTACTTTCTGACAGATTATGTATATTATATACACTAAACAAGACGCGTGATTGATGTCTTATTCACATAAAATACATAATATCTTAAGACGTCAATTTGTGATCTCTCTCTCACTCTCTCACTTACTCTCTCACTTACTCTCTCTCTCTCTCACTCACACTCTTCTATATAAGTTCTATATAGTGCCTACGTGGACCTTACTAAGGCGATCAACTACGCGATCACTACCTTTGTACAGTCGTTTGGAGAACTATGGGAAGTCTCTGTTCGAGAGGAAGAAATTGTTCAGCCGGTCGTAATGTATTCGATACATTGATTCGACGCATTGTTGTTGCCCAAATTGCCCCGTAAAAGTGACGTTAGATACCAAAGCAGGCGGAATTACAGCAAATAATTTCGCTTAACAAAGTCCGTATCGATATAATAAAAGTTGTCCGTCCTGTCACGAAACAGTCAACATTACATACTAATTTATGTACAATAAAAAGCGCTATCGCACGCGAGTTGGGTAAATTCGTTAATAAGGTAATCTTGAAAGGGGACATAAAAAGAAAAGAACGTTCTTCTCCGCCCTAGATACGCGTGAACGATTTTGAAAAATCAGAAGCAGGCAGTGAGAAGAGTAACAACGTTCTTCAGAGAACATTCGACCGACA